>NC_139955.1:18086321-18493821 GCF_963454915.1 Gymnoscopelus microlampas | reverse complement strand
ATTCATTAATCACTTTAAAACTGGCCTCCCTATTTTGAGCATGTCATTACAGGCAAAAGAAACAACACACGCGATGCGTTGTGAGCTTGTAGATCTGCTAATTTTGAAATAGGGCATAAGTGTTAACCTTTTGCCACCCTCATTTTTTTTACGAAATGACGCCTCTGTTCTCATCTCCTCTCGCCTCTTCTCCTTCCTCCTCCTTTCTATTCCTTTCCTTTCTTCCCCTTGACTTTCCTCTCTTCTCCTCCTTTCTTCTCTTCTCCTTTCATCCCCTTGACTTTCCTCTCCCCTCTTCTCCTCACCTTTCTTCCCCTTGCCTTTCCTCTCCTCCTTTCTCCGCTCCTCTCAACATCTCCTCTCCATTCCATAGCCTCCTCTGCTCTGTAATATTTGCTCAGTGCTTGCGCTCCTCAGATCTCAACCCATCTTCAGTTCTTCTCACAGGAGCTTTCAGGATGGCGCATGATCTCTCCAGTTGCTCTTGACCACCGCTGCACCTCCTAACCTTCCCCCACCTCCCTTCTTCTCCTCCGCAGTCCCTGCCTCTCCTCTCCTCTCCCCCATCCTTCCATCAGTCCATCCGTCCGTGCTTCTTTTTTTGCTGCAGGATCGCCTGCGCTCCACTGCTCTTTCAGATGTTATCTGTGGCAGATGATACACTTTGCCCGTCTGAATTATGTATTAAGATTACATAAAAACCCCATGCAGCAACTGATCTATTTTTAATCAAACGCATTTGCTTGTTCAACCTGCTTCCCTCTGATCAGGCCATGTGTGTGTGTGCAGACTCGTGCGAACGTGCGCTACTTTCTAATCCGTACATGAGTGTGCAAGACGGAGAGAGAGAAAGAGTGTGAGACAATGACACAATGAGATATGCCTGATGTATACGGGTGTCGCGCATGCACCGGAAATAGCAGATCTGCAAGCTCGCGACGCATCGAGTCGTGAGATCGGCTATTTTCGGTGCACGATGCCCGCACGGAACTATGTAGGCTCAGCTCTCAGGCTTTAATCTCTCTCTTGTTGTTTAGTCTCTTTTGTGTCTTTAACTCTTTCTTTCTGTGTCTCTTCTCATCTCTGATACTATTTCTCTCTCTCTCTCTCTCTCTCTCTCTCTCTCTCTCTCTCTCCCTGTGTCTCCCTGTCTCTGCCTGTCTCTCTACCTGGAGAGGAGCCTGTTGATGTGGCATTGCTTTCTGCACTTATGTGGCCAAGGAGCAACAGTGCCATCTATTGGTTATGCCTATAACCACAGCGCGCGCACACACACACACACACACACACACACACACACACACACACACACACACACAGACACACACACACACACACACACACACCTCGCCCTTGACTAAAATGCTGTTGGATTTGTTCTCAGGGATAGCTTGGATGGAGAGAGTCCTCACAAAGGACCAACTATTGCTTTCCTTCTCCCACCCGTTGGTTCAATAGCTAATCATTCCATCGATCACTCAATGTGATACCATCTGTGTGTGTGTGTGTGTGTGTGTGTGTGTGTGTGTGTGTGTGTGTGTGTGTGTGTGTGTGTGTGTGTGTGTGTGTGTGTGTGTGTGTGTGTGTGTGTGTGTGTGTGTGTGTGTGTGTGTGTGTGTGTGTGTAAGAGAGAGAGGGAGAGAGCACACGTGCACACATGTCCGTGTTATCTACAACGGAGGACAGCCAAAGATAAGAGGGATGGGGAGAAAAAAAAGGAGGAATTAACAAAAAAGAGGAGAAGGGATGAAGGTCACACAGATGAAAGAGGAGAGGGCAGAGGAGAATCAGAGACAGACAAGGTTCTATCTCTCTCTTTCCTTCTGTCTGTCCTGTTATCTACTTATCTATCCTTGTCTATCTGTCTTTCTGTGTCTCTCTCTCTCTCTCTCTCTCTCTCTCTCTCTCTCTCTCTCTCTCTCTCTCTCTCACGTTCTCTCTCTGTCTCTCTCTGTGTGTTTCTGTGACAAATAAAAACAGCTGACAGTGGAGTCCAGACCAGCATTTGGGGCATCAGCGCTTTCCTTTGACCGTCCGGGAGCTAGGGGAGCTAGGGAGGAGGTTGAGAGAGAGAGAGAGAGAGAGAGAGAGAGAGAGAGAGAGCGGGTGGAGGGATGGAGGGAGACAGGGACAGGTGAAGGAGACTAACCATGCAGCAAAACCCCAAGACGTTCTCCTCCCTCTGCCCTGTGTCACATGGTCTCTGCTCCAAACCCCAGGCGAGAGCACAGATATAATTTGACAAGAGGGAAATTGATTCAGAGGGTTGAGATGCAGGTGTGTGATAGCCTCGCATGGTGAAGGTGAGACCAGGGCATGCTGGGAGGTAATTTTATACTCTTGCCGACAAGAACAGATCTTCAGACCAACAACGCATCACAATGCGGTGTTTATAGCAGATGCCACACATCCAGGCAAATTTTGCCTTTGTCAAGGGAATGGTTCCCAAAACAACACCGGAGAGAATACAACAGTCATTTACCTCCCACAGAAACAGGGCTGTCACCCAAAATAGTTCCCCCAACATTGTTCCTTCATTCCCTTGTGAAGTTGGGGGAATGAAATGTTTTCTTACTTTGTAGTTTTCTCTCTCTCTCATGGCGGCCAGGGAAACAAACACGGGCAGAATAAAGAGCTGACAAAGAGAGGAGAGAACATCCTCAACTGCTCTCCACACAATAACACAACAGAGGACAAAGGAAGGAGAGCGATTTCTTTTCATCTGTCACTTGCTCTCCGTGAGACGGTGTCAGGGCTTCCAAATTAAAGTGGGGAGAAGCTGTCGGATGGGGAGGGAGTTTGTGGTCGTGGGGGGGGGGGGGGGGGGGGGGGCAGGTAGAGAGAGAGAGTGAAGGAGAGCTGGAGATAGAGGGATGGTTTTGGTTCTGTTTGCAGGGCTGTCCTCAGCGCTGCATTGCAGGCTGCAAGGCCACTCATTCAAAATGTCTTGTTTTTGTTGCACACTGACCTGTCCTAGAAACTGCTTTAGCCTGTCATATAAAATGACACAGCAACATTTAGAGGGGCTGGACCTGTTCCCTTGTCTACAGGAGACAATGAATGCAATACTCTCTTCCATTATTCAAAGCCTGTTTTCTGTCTGTCTCTGTCTCTTCTGTGTGTTCAGCGATTAACCTGCTTGGTCTAACATGGCAGTTGAAGCCATCCGACGGTCCCGTGTTGAACAACGGACTGAGCACAGGCCTGCCCGTCAACAGCGATGTGGCCACGCTGCCCTCTGGAGGCAGAGGTAAGAACTGCGTCATGCATCACACCACCACCTGGACAACATAACGCCACACCATCAGCCCCGCCACACACTTCAGTGCAATGTGCAGCGCTTGGTCCCTTTACTGCGACTGAGAAACACATCCCAGAATAAGTCATCACACCAAAATTCAGGCGTTTTAAGGCCATCGTTCTGTGCGCTTGGTGTGCCCGCGCGGAGTGAATGCACTGCTTCACAAAAATGAGAAATTCTTTCACACAGTCAATCACACGAACAGGCACACATACGCACTAACTAAAACACATGCATAATACATGAGGGCATACTCGCTATGCTAACAGTATATATAACCACTGCGCTCAGTTATGTCGAGCCAGATTTATTGTCGAAGTCAGCAGCGAGGTAAAACATTGACTGCATACGCCCCCCCAGTCCCCTGCCCTCGTCTCCTCCTCTACTTCAAGGCCTCCTGCGGTTTTTCTATCTGTTCTTCTTCAATCGCCCCCCTATCTATCTCTCTCAGCTATGCTGTGTGCTGTACTATAGATGTGTGTGTGAGGTTTCTGGGTTCTGTATTAATGAGAGGGCCATTGTGTTGCGTTCCCCAGTCGACTGGGCCAGACACTGCTTCTCTTCGTTACTTCTGTTTCGCCGCAATCCCCTCTCACAACTCATACAGGCACATACTATCTCCCTCTGTCAGAGCCTCCACGCTCTGTTTTATATGTTTGACCTGATTACAGCATTGTGTGTGTGTGTGTGTGTGTGTGTGTGTGTGTGTGTGTGTGTGTGTGTGTGTGTGTGTGTGTGTGTGTGTGTGTGTGTGTGTGTGTGTGTGTGTGTGTGCGCTTGCGCGCATACATGCCTGTGTGCTTGCGTGCGTGCGTATGTTTGCATGTGTCAGAGAGAGTGACGGTGCATAAATAATGAGTATGGCTGCCCATTTGTGTATTTGTCTTTGTGCGTGTGAGAGAGTATTCTGTCAACCCAGTTATCTGAGAGAATGTGTCCCATAATATTTTAGTTCAGTCAGCTCAGTCTATTAGGCCCTTTAAGGCCACTTAATGCTTTGAGCGACAAGTGTCGACCGACATGTCACACTACACGTCTCTCAACATTCTGAGATTTGAGCATTCATATTTCACTGACACGACAACGTTGCCACACAACAAAAACAAGGAAGTGTAGTCACGAGCATCTTCCCAACCAATCAGCGTACTCAACATTTTATGAAGGCGTCTACACAGCCTTTCATTTTATGCGACACTGTCGGCGGGAGGTCTTCGAGACACGTTTTTGATAACACTGTAGTCGTTTTGATGTCACTGTAGCAGTGGTGGAAAGTAACTATAAGTGCATTTACTCAAGTACTGTACTTAAGTACAATTCTATGGTATTTTTACCTTACTTGAGTATTTCCAATTCTCAATCATTTTCTTCTACTCCACTACCTCTCAGAGATGAACATTGTACTTTTACTCCACTGCAATTATTTGAAAACTATTTACTTTAGATTCTGATTGTTACGACGTACATTAATCACTGCAGTCCTACTTTGGCTATTTGAAAATAGCTTACAACACGTCGCTTTGCAACGCGTTGTGAGCTTATAGATCTGTTATTTGCAAAAGATTTGTATACATTTTGAAAACTTGAAATGGGACATTTACTTTTGGTATTTTAAGTATATAAGTATTTGATGCCAATACCTTTGTACATTTAATCAAGTAAAATGTGAATACCGTACTTTTACTTGTAGCAGAGTATTTCAACATTGTGATATTGATACTTTTACTAAAGTACATTTTTTTTGTACTTCTTCTATCACTGCACTGTAGTCGTTTTGATGTTGTGCGGCACATCGGTCGACACTTGTCGGTCAAAGCATAAATTAGCCTTTAGGCAACCATGTAACTTTGCATCTAACATCACTACTGAGTGTCACTATTAGAGTGTCAGACTCTTAGTCTATTCAATGTTTTATCTTCTTCTTTTCTCTCTACTCTTATCTATACATACCTATCCTGTGTTACTATGACACCTGCATTTTCCCACAGGGATAAATAATGTTTTTTCATATTATCTTATCTTATCTCTAATATTAATGCAGTTTCATCTAACATCATTAACGTTAGATCTAACACTATTATTGTTAAGGGAAGAAGGATTAGGCGGAGGGACATGCATGAAGTGGAGACAGTTTGTGAGACAGTTTGGAACACTGGGCACGTCAGATCAAGATAAGGGTGTTGCGGAATCTTTTACTACACGACTTACATTGTCAGTTATTCCGTTCTCGATGTCTTCTTGCTCCCAGGTTCGTGGGCAGGACGCAACAGCAGTATAGACACCGGCAATGTGGAGGTGGGCAGGAGAGTGACTCAGGAAATCCCCCCAGGAGTCTTTTGGAGGTCCCTGCTTCACCTCAGCCAGCCTCAGTTCCTCAAGTTCAACATCTCCCTTGGCAAGGATGCCTTGTTCGGGGTCTACATTCGCAAGGGCCTTCCCCCCTCACATGCACAGGTACTGTATGCTATTCCAGACAAGAGATACACATGCTGTAGATTTCTTTGTTATGGTGTAGCCAAATACAATATATAGGCCAAACCTCTCTGTTTACCTTGCTTTGCTCCTTTTTCTTTATTGTCTGTCCTTTTCCATCTCTCTCATTCGCAGCCAGTGTATGTATACCATTTTTCATTCTATCCACCCCGGCATTGCATCGTTGATTAGATCATTTCACAACCTCTTGTCAATTCAAATTCAACTCCCTCCATCTCCGTCTCCCTCTTGACTGGCACTTGATTGGCACCCATGCACACAGCACCCAACAAAGGCGCCTCACATTCACATTGTTATTTGATTGCTATGTTGTGATATTTTTATCTTGTTGCTGCAATGTCAAGGATCCAAAAACCCAAGGATTTGATTTGTACTTGTACTTGTTGAATCTTGCTAAAATGTTTTTGCATTTGCTTGATGTCTGCCATTAGCAATGAATCCAAATCAAAGTTTCAAGAGACTTGCAGCAAGTAATTGAACTAATGAATTGAATTGATTAATTAATTTTAAAAAACACATTTTATTTAAATAATACATTTTAGGAAAAAACAACAAACAAACAACAAACAAACATTTTGCTTGTTTGTTTGCTTGTACTGTAGATCTGCTATTTTCAAAAGATTTGTATACATTTGAAACCTATGAAATGAGACATAATGGGTACTTTAACTTTTTGGTACTTTAAGTCAATACTTTTGCACTTTTACTCAAGTCAATTTTGAATTCTGGACTTTTACTTCTAACAGAGTATTTCTACATTGTACTTCTATATTGATACTTTTATTTAAGTAAAAAAATGTGAGTACTTTTCCCACCACTGGTTCCCTCAGTATGACTACATGGAGCGCCTGGACGGGAAGGAGAAGTGGAGCGTGGTGGAGTCTCCCAGGGAGAGGCGGAGCATCCAGACGGTGGTCCTCAACGAGGCGGTGTTCGTCCAGTACCTGGACGCCGGCGCCTGGCACCTGGCCTTCTACAACGACGGCCGAGAGAGAGAGGCTGTGTCCTTCAGCACCAACGTCATGGGTGAGGCGGAACACACTATACACGCCACTGTTTCCCAAACAAAACAGCGCGTCGGACTCGGGATCCATGTTTGGGTCACGGACCAATTTTTATGGGTCCCCTCTTTCTCGTTTCCTACATTTCAAAATATATATATATATTATTTCAAATGATTTAAAAAAGTTTAAATGAAGAAATCACTACTTTTCATCCGTTAAAAACTATTCCAACATTTTTCAAAAGTATTTCTTAAATAAAAAACTTTGGGAACCACTGCACGACACACTTTTCCATGTTAAGGACCCGCAGATTAATGTGTATTTGGCTGCGGACCCCCATCTGAAAATATCTTTTGTTCCATGCATGTAGATCGGCTATTTTCAAATGTAAGCACGGTACGTATAGGGTTAAAGTGGTTAAACTAATGCTTTGATGCTAAATTAACACATTTTGCTGTGGACCTCCTGGAAGCCCCTCAAGGACCCCTGGGGGTCCCCGGACCCCACTTTGAGAACCAGAAACCACTGACATAGACATAGAGCTTGCTATGTAATAGTAATAATAATAGAACGATTATTAAATAAAATGGTGAAAATAGCCGATCTACAAGCTCATAAGGTGGTGCTATGCGACGTGTTGTGAGCTTGTACAGTAGATCAGCTCTTTTTGCTATTTCGGTATATATGCCACCATTGTACAATAAAGTATAATCCAGGGTTTTGTGGTTAATCAGACTACTGTAGATCGGCTATTTTCACTATATTAAAAACATATACTGTATATACATATAATAATAAAAAAAGGAACGGTTTTGGAGATATGAGGTTTACTTTTCGCCGACAGCAACGGCATTCTGGGAATAGTTTCATTTCAGTGCTTTGATAGTAAACCAGCGGTGTCCAGTGTGTTCCATGGAGAGCTGTATACAGTATTTACAGGCTCTGTTTCAACTCGGCTCTAACAGCAGCTGATATCACTAATTAGTGCACCTTCAACCAGACAGAGACAGGGGGCAATTAGTGACTCAACCTGTCTTATTGTTTGTGTTGGCATGGAAACATGCATAATGGGCATAATAATACGCTTTCATGCCACGCGCCAGGACATCACTGCAGCAGTGAAACACTCGCAAGAAGCAAAAAAATCATAAAGAGTTCATAGCGATCGTGATGAAATGATTATGGAAATGAACTGCAGTTTACTTTCAACTTGAGTTTATTTCATATAATAATATAATACGCTGTGTTAAAGAGCTTATCAAAACAGTGTTTTCAATAAAGCTAAAAAAATAATACAATAACAGAATACAAGCGCAATAATGTGCATAAAATATAATGTGTAGTGAGAAATAAAAACTTGAAGGGAATTAATACATTTAAATATTGTAAAATTATGGAAAGGCTTTTAGATAAAAGAAGGGATTAAAAAGACACTGATTTAGATTTCGCTGCACTGTTCTCTCAGAGACCCATCTGAACTTATTTCTCTACAGTGTACTGTTCACACACACCTGTAGTATAGCAAGGATGAAAATACATTTCTTGTTGCTTTTTTTTCTCTTTTAGTTAGTTTATGATCACACACCATGTGAGCAAACCACAGAGTGCAATTCTTTGCAGGTGCAAATGTGCTTCGAGGAGCTACAAGTGGCCATTTAGAGGCATTACTGTGAGGAAGGAGGGGTGTGGATTGAAATGAATGGAATTAAAGAAGGAAGAATTGAAGTGGTGAAGCTTTCATCAGTGGTGTTTAGGGCGGGCGTGGGGGGGGGGGTGGAGGAGAGAATGGGGCCAAAGGCGGAGTGGAACGAAGGGCGACCAGAAGGAGCTGAAGAGAGAGAAATGAAAGACAGAGTGGAGTCGAGATAAGAGGAAGAGAAGTGCCTGGGATTGAGGTGAAATGAGTCATTATCATCGGAAGGAGGAGAATAAGAGTGTGTCTGAGAGTGAGAGAGAGAGAGAGAGAGAGGGGAGATGGAAGATCTGTAAGACTTCAAAGAGTGTAGATATATTTATCTTACAAACTTAAAACACACCTTTTTAGCCTAGCATTAATCCAGTGTTTTTATTTTGGCATGCACTTTTTACTGTTATCTCCTATTTCTTTATTTTGTTTTTTATTATTTCTTTTGTTGTATTGAATTTGTAGGCTATTCTCATTTATATTCTTTTCAAGCACATGTTCCTTTTTTTAACGTGCTCTTATTTACAATATAAAATAATATGTTTATGTTCAGCACTTGGAGTTGCGTAGAAAATTTAATTAGATACGGAGACGACAGGAGAGTAAGAGAAAGAGAGAGAGAGAGGAAAAGTATGAAGGAGAAACCAAAATGTACCCCAACCACTCACACACACACACACACACACACACACACACACACACACACACACACACACACACACACACACACACAGTGCGTACATAGTACCATGTGTACAGTACGTACTGAAGATCTGCCACATGCGTATACGCACCTGTATAAAGAATTAATGACCCCAGTGGATAAGACCAGTGAGTAAACAAACAAAATGGGATGGGAGGGGGCGGGGGGGGGGCAGGCAGAGTGAGGACTGGAATGAGAAGAATGATGGAGAGGCAGAGAGAGAGAGAGAGAGAGAGAGAGAGATAAAGTAGGGTGAACATATCTTGCGGCGTAAAAACAAGTCGTTGCCGTCAGGGCAGAAACCTTGTATGTCCATATTTCAACGATGTGTTTCCGTAAATTAATGCCCTACTTCGTCCTACAAGTGTCGCACAAGAATAATGAAAACAGCAGATCTACAAGCTCACAACGCGTTGTGATATGTTGTGCGCTTGTAAGATTAGCTATTTTCACTATTTTAAAAGTGTTAAGATAATAATACAAAAGGAAGGGTTTTGGACATACAAGGTTTCCACCCGACAGCGACGAAGTGTTGGATGGGAAAGGGATCAGTGATGTACTGATCCACTCTGGGATGTCAAACCATGTTCATGAAAGATACATGGAATGCAGAAACATGGTGTTTGTGTGTTGGATTGTCTGGAGACTGTTACAGTAGAGGTCTTCATCCGCTTCTTTTACCCATGAGCAGAGCCAATGATTTAATTACAGGCTTTGATGCTTAACATCAAACTCTCTCTCTCTCTCTCTCTCTCTCTCTCTCTCTCTCTCTCTCTCTCTCTCTCTCTCTCTCTCTCTCTCTCTCTCTCTCTCTCTCTCTCTCTCTTCTCGCTCTCTCTCTCTCTCTCCTCACAGATTCAGTGCAAGAGTGCCCGCGTAATTGCCATGGAAACGGTGAATGTAACTCTGGCGTGTGTCATTGCTTCCCAGGGTTCCATGGCATGGACTGCGCCAAAGGTATCAAGTGTCTCCTAATTTTTTTTGCTTCTGCCAGAGACCTAAAGCTTTCATGCTCCTTTTTGTTTCACCCAGAACATCCAATAGCAGTTTAATACGGACAATTGCGTTGTGTTTTCAGTGGCCAATATGTATCTTTTACCTTCTTTATTTCTGCATTTATATTTTCATATTTCTCTTAAAGTGCATGTGGAATCTACGTAGTTGTGCACAGTGAGAATAGTGGTTATAGCGCTGCTGTCATCAGCCTGACATGTCAGCCTGGAGCATTTCATGTTCCTCAACATGTCTGTGTGAATCACAATCAAGTTGACGTGATTCCCTAAACATGTACATGCATTAGTTAGAGAACATGAAGACACGTGCTCCATACAGACACTAACAGCAATTAAACTCCTCATCTGTCAAAAGGACACAAACAGGCTCCAGAGCTTTTTTCCATTGTGGTCCTTTGAGTAATAAATGCAATTTACACATATATTTGTGCAAATGTGTAATTATGTTGTGTAAATATTACATATTGACACAATACAATAAATACAAATTACGACGTACTAGACAAGTAAAACAGCAAATACCAAAATCGACATGGGGTACTGTAAATAAAACCTGCTACAACTCAACTAATTGATGGTTATAACCAGGTCCAGCTGTTAATCAGGCAGTGCTTTATGGAGAACTTGAAGTTAACAATAGAGCTAATCCTTAAACAAGCTAATACAAACAAGACCTTAGTAGTGCGGCGGTAAAATATTTAGGTTTTTGGGTTAAAGGACCATACTAGTTGTCTGAAATATTTAGCCACTGACTACGACGTTGCTTGACATTTCTGAGGACCATTTTCCAAAAAATGCTGCACTTTGTTTGATTTTGAGGAAGCCATTGGGCTCTATCTATCTTATTATGGTATGGAAATCAACACGCAGACTCGAAGAGAAAATTGCTTGAAACGGGCAATTCAACACAATAAATGTATTAATTATTTTTCCAAGATTTTTTTTTTTTTGTCAAAGTTACATTATTGTTGAGTTTTTATGCATTTTTAAGTGCAGATTTATTCTAGTCTAGCAAAAAACCTTTCCTGGAGAAAAGGTAGATTTACAAATTAAATTCAAACATCCATGACTTATGAACTGCACAATGATGTTTAGCCAACATGTTTGTGTACATTTTAATGGCTAGGGAGAACATTTAAACAAATATTAACCATTAACACCTCTCTCTCTCTCTCTCTCTCTCTCTCTCTCTCTCTCTCTCTCTCTCTCTCTCTCTCTCTCTCTCTCTCTCTCTCTCTCTCTTCTTTCTCTTGGTTCTCATCTCTTTCTCTCTCTATCCACAAGTTTCCAAGGGCGTTGTGGGCATCACTTCCTGTCGATTTGATCCAAAGAAATCCAATCAAATCCAATCAAATCGACAGGAAGTGATGCCCACAACGCCCTAGGAAACTTGTGGATATTCTCTCTCTCATCTCTCCATATTCTTTCTCTATGTCTCTTTCTTACCAGTGAGTGTACGAATATATGGCCAAAGCTGGGAATATTTATATATAACTATTGACGGTTGTATGGTCCTTTAAATCCCTCAGGATGTACCCAGGCACCCAGCAGCATTACTAGGCTATTTACAGCTGTACTGTACCTCCTACCTCAGTGAAACCAAACCACTCTAATACATTATATTAGAGTATTGTAGTGTTAGGAGTGGATGGTGCGTGGCCCACAGTGACGCTGACACACAGGCTAATGGATGCTGAGTGTCTGTTCACCTGGGATAGACGGGACTGGTGAATAGTTAAGTTAAAAACCACTTGAACCCATGCATCCATATTCCAGGGGGAACATGGAATCGGTGTTGCCAGATTCTATGAGAGAAAGAAGCAACCAGGTCTAGGAAAACAAGCCCAGAAGAAGCGACTATGGGCCACATGAGCACTTTAAACATATACATCAGCTATTTGAAAATAGCAGATCCACAAGCTCATAATGCATCGCAATGTGCCACGTTGTGAGCTTGTTATTAGCTTACTTTTTTTGATCTTTTGAAATAACAATAATTAAAACCAAAAAGGAAACAAAAAATTAAGGAATATTTAATTGCGACCCTTAAAAATAGGTCTGTGCCCAAACCTGGGTCCCGACCCACTGTTTGGTAAACACTGGTCTAGAGGATTTAAATGGTTTTAAAGGAGTAGTTCACCCAAAAAATAACTTATTTTCTATCAATTACACACCCCATGAAGCCTTGAATTCATGGTGATTTTTTAGGCTTTGGTCGCATTCCTGAGCCAATAATTTGATGACCGGCGGAGTCTCCGGTACCGAGTCTCCTATTGACCGATGAGCCGGTCATCAAATTATTGGCTTAGGAATGCGACAAAAACAAAAAAGATCTCCATGAATTTCAAGGCTTCATGGGGTGTGAAATTGATAGAAAATAAGTAATTTCTTGGGTGAACTGCTCCTTTAACTCCGGCTGTAATTACTCCATGTCTTCACCACTCTCTGGATCCTATTATTCACCATCTTGATGTTATACCTGCCTGAGGCAGCTGCACCTGCATTTTGTGGTTAGTTTGTTTTGTTTGTTTTAATCTACACAGCTTCCACCAGCTGCTTTTGTTATTGATGGGCTCGCACACGTTGGCAGAGTTTGCTTTATATCGCACAATGTCTCTAAAGGCTCATTTATGCTCAATGTTAAAGAGGCAGTGCCTGCCAAGTCCTATTTCCTCCTGAATAATGATGATCATTGGGTATTATTAGATAGGGAGGAAGATTTATGATCTTTGCTATTCCCAAAAAGTGTACAGTAAGTGTTCAAATGCAGTTTTGTTTCAGTGGAGACACCCAACAGTTCATTTAGAATTCCAGGTTGGGACTTTATGGACCACCCACTTCATACATATTAGATATTTGCTGCTACTTGCACAGGAGACTGAGATTCTATGCCCCACGGTTTTCTTACCTTTTCTATGATGTTATGATATCCTAGTACGAGGGGTACAGTAGAAAAATGTCATAACTCCATCCCGGGTACGCCGCAGTTAAAAACCCGCGCATATGGGACTTGCGCTAAATCGCGTATTTGAATAGCTTTTTGGGTTGTTTTTTTTGTGAGATCTGACGTTCATAGTGACAGCACACTATGCAACGTGATTGTCTTGAATGGGCCCCACCGGAAGTCTCACTAGACGAGATTTCGTGAAAGTAGCGGCATGGGTAGAGAGGCCACCTGGGAAACAGATGGTCCCAGGTTCGTTTCCCAGCCCCGGCCATTTGTCGAGGTGTCCATGAGCACTTAACCCCTAACTATAAACTTGACATTAAACTTGAATTTGGTGTTGAATTGTAGTCTTACCAAAGCTTTATTCTCGCTACCTGTGCGAGGATGGGGACCTCGGGAACCATCCTGACCAGCCCTGTCTACCTGCCTCCGCTATCGACTCTTTCTTAGCAGTTACATTATTACGACTTCCTCCCCAGTCCCCAGGTGTGTTGTCGGAAAACGTTTGACTCTGAACTTCCCTCTAGTGGATTTATAGCGTAACATCCATGCAAAAATAAAGGATGCATGGAAGTAAAAACAGACACTTTTAATCTTTGTATGTATTTTTGAGCATAAACATTAAATAATACCTGAAACAAATAAGGAGGTTATCGCCTTTACAACTCAATACAGACACCGCAAAGAGTCTAAAGGAAGATGGGATCCTCCATCCTCCGTATAGGAGCCAACCGTGGGGAACAAGGGCCAGTAAGTTCGCAAAATTGTTCTTGGCTTTGGACCAGCACAGCTCTACTCAACAGAAACCCAACCAGACTCATCCAACCCCGGGCTTATCACCCGATCAACATCGGTGTATAAAAGCCTGGGGCAAAGAGCAATACATGGTTTACCTTTGAGTCTTCTGTGCTGTGCACGTAGTACACTTTGAAATCAATTGGAAGAGTTTAAACTAAGGCTAATTCACTCACAGTCCCATTGCACAACACCATCTCCAGCTAAACTGGACTGAACTTTGTGCTAAAGTATCCCACACATGACCAGATTACTTAAAAAGAAAACCTACTAACTCATTACTGTGTTGTCCTTTGTATGTTCTTAATGTTGCATTGCACTTTTTTATGATTTATAGTTTATGTTCCTAATTCTTGCACTGCATTTTTATTACTTGCACTGCATTTTTATTACTATACGTATACGTTTCGTATGTAAAATGTACTCCGCACATAATTTTTTTGCTTACCTTGTATAAATAAACCATTTACTACTGCTATTATTTTGTCCAACCCATGACACGTGTGTGTGTGTGTGTGTGTGTGTGTGTGTGTGTGTGTGTGTGTGTGTGTGTGTGTGTGTGTGTGTGTGTGTGTGTGTGTGTGTGTGTGTGTGTGTGTGTGTGTGTGTGTGTGTGTGTGTGTGAGAAAGAGAGTTGGTGGGTATAATTTATCTACTGTCTATTCCTTTATTAATCTAATCTAATTCTCTATCTCTGTGTGTCTCCATGCAGCTGCTTGCCCGGTGTTGTGCAGTGGGAACGGCCAGTACGACAAGGGTTCCTGTATCTGCTACAGCGGCTGGAAGGGAGCGGAGTGTGACGTCCCTGTCACCCAGTGCATCGACCCGCTCTGCAGCAGCCATGGGACCTGCACCGACGGCAATTGTGTTTGCTCCGTCGGCTACAAAGGACCAAACTGTGCTGAGGGTGAGGAACACCAGAGGGACAGCTGGTTTATACAGTGTGTGTGTCTATGTGTGTGTGTGTGTGTGTGTGTGTGTGTGTGTGTGTGTGTGTGTGTGTGTGTGTGTGTGTGTGTGTGTGTGTGTGTGTGTGTGTGTGTGTGTGTGTTAGTGGTGGAAAAAGTACAAAAAATGTTTACTTAAGTAAAAGTATCAATACTGCAATGTAAACTTTTACTGTACTCTGTTACAAGTAAAAGTACAAAAGTATTGGGATCAAAATATACTTAAAGTACAACACTTTTGTATACAACATTCTGCATAATGAATGACGAGTACTTTCTACTTTTGTCAAAAGTAGAAAGTACTCATTATGCAGAATGTCCCATTTCAAGTTTTCAAATGTATGAAACTAGAGGTTCTGGCCGTTACGCGGCCCTCCCGTCTAGTAGCCTGGCCCGCACATCGGAGACAGAGACAGTAGAGCGTGTAGACGACGTTCATTGCAACAGCGGTGCTTGTTTCTCGCACATGATTTGGCCCATGACGGTCCGCTTGTTTTTCATGTATGTGGCAACACCCGGAGGTGAAAACGAAACCGAAACTTAACTTTGCATTGACAGAGAGAGCATGGTCGAGTGACCATAAGTTTGTATCGAGAGAGCATGAGGACCCGTATGAGAGTAGACGACCGTAGCACATGCGCAGGACTCTCAGTTTGTTAGGATGTGTAAAAAATCAAATGGCCGAAATGTATATACTGTAGGGCTGAAGTGGGTAATGCATGTTTTGTAATAATAATCAAAATCTACAAAGTAGTAACTACTTTTCAAATAATTGTAGTGGAGTAAAAGTATAATATTTGCCTCTGAGATGGAGTAGAAGTAAAAGTATTGAAAATTGGAAATACTCAAGTAAAGTAAAAATGCCTGAAATTTTACTTGAGTACAGTACTTGAGTAAATGTACGTAATTACTTTACGCCACTGGTGCGTGTGCGTGTTTGTGTGTGTGAGGATTCATTACATTGAAACAAATAAAATAAAAATCAACACATCACATAGGCGTAAATACAGTACACACACGCACACCGACAACACACCCACAAACACAGCAGTACGTCACACCAGACAGCTCATCATAACATAATCTCCTCCTGAGCGAGCGCACTTCACGTCCACATATACAGATGAAGTACGATACCGCAGCCCGAATACATCAGAGACCTTTATTAAGGGATGAAATCGCTTCTATCGATCCTTTTTAAGAGTTATCAGCACGCCACACTCTCGCTGGTCAGAGAGAGAGAGAGTAGAGATGGAGCAAGAGAAGATAGAGAGATCGAGAGAAGAGAGGGAGTAGGGAGGTGGTGAGGGGCTCAGGTGGAAATGAATATGTACAGATAATATTAAAGGGGGGAGGTGAAAGAGGGAAGACAGCTGAGAGACTGGATGACGGATAGAAGCAGGTGAGGAAGGAGAGATGCAGAGCACCACTGCACCAGAGAACAAGGTCAGCATTTTCTCCTCCTCTTTAATTTTTTTCTTTCTTTCTCTCTCTCACCCTCTCATCCAATTTTGCACTCCCTCTCTCTCTCTCTCTCTCTCTCTCTCTCTCTCTCTCTCCCCTCCTCCTCCTCTCCACTTTCAAATCTGATCTTCATCACAGCAGAGTCCCTCAAACAATTTACCTGGAGCGTCAGCGACATGAAAATCGATAACCGTGATCCAAGCGTTTCTGCCAGGCAAACAGAAATGGAAGGCTGAGGCAATGTGTGAGAGTGTGCGCTTTTGTGTGCTGTGTGTGTGTGTGTGTGTGTGTATGTGTGTGTGTGTGTGTGTGTGTGTGTGTGTGTGTGTGTGTGTGTGTGTGTGTGTGTGTGTGTGTGTGTGTGTGTGTAAGGGCGCGGTGGGGTCAATCTAGCCAGCAGAAGAGGGGTGAAAGACGTGGGATGGAGGGGGGTTGGTGTGGGGGCGGGGGAGTGGGGGCGGGGGGGGGGGGGGGGGGGGTAATTTGTCAAATTGGTTTTCACTCACCACTCAGACTCCTGTCAGCCTGGCAGAATGACAGTGTCAGATTCTCCCTCATGCATTAACACACACAGGCACGCACGCACACACGCACGCACACAAAGCATCAGTGAGTGTCACTCACAGATCTTTTAAAGCAGTGTGCTCTCATTATTGTGATCTTTAATTGCCTCAGTAACGATGTCTTGATATTTCTATTAATTAATTCTCCCTTTTTCTCCACATGAACAAAGAATGAGGAAAAAAGTGCCTTCTGTCATTTGTCTTTCCTTTTGTATCTGGCTGGTAATTCATAACCTTTGTTCCAGTGTCACTACTGATGTTCTCCTCTATCTCTCTCTCTTTGTGTGTTGTCTTGCTTATACACAGTGGAATCTTTCTATTTTTGTCTTTCAGCGTCGTAATGAATAAACAAACACAATTTATTCATCTGCAGACCCTGGCGTCTTCACTTTCAGCTTTTTTGTTCTATATGATAACAGAAGACATGTCTGTATACATCTGGGCATAGCATGTCATTCTACATAATAGAAAGCTGACACTTGACACTATGTATTGTATAAGTACAGCTACTGTGTGCACTTGTCTTGTATTTTACGCTGCTCTAACAATCACGCTGAATGTCTCTGCTTTCATTTCCTTTTGTGTGTTTTTTCCCCCATAATTGACCAAAATCATTTCTAATTTCTAACCAATTTCTTTTCAACGCTAATTTCCCCTCAAGGATTAATTGTTTTGCTATTAATTGTTTATTGTCAACAAAGGGAAACTTCTCCAACCTAAATCCCATTGTTCTGATCATGTGAAATCATAGTGTGAGAAACAATATCCTATTTCAAATGTGCATTTCTCTCGTGAAATGCAGAAGTGTATGCCCGTGACCACAAATATATCAAGGACATACGTGGCACTTGGTTTTATGGCATCAGGCGTATATGTCACATTGTTTCATGTCATAGGTACTCTGCGCGATGAAATGAAATGACGAGTTCGACGTCCACGGGGTACACAGCATTTCATGGCGATATACACATAAGACATAAAATGTATTTTTCCCCTAACACTATATACGTATATGATCTCACAGCATGGGATTCAGGAATCGGCAAAGTTTCCCTTTCATTAGTTTTAATTGTCGTCTCATATCTTGTCTCATCCTAGCGTCTCCTCTATGTGTTTGCGTTGTGTAGTGGACTGCCTTGACCCGACGTGCTCCAACAATGGGATCTGCGTGAACGGGGAGTGCCACTGCAAGCCCGGCTGGGGGGGCCCCCACTGTGAGCTGCCCAGGGCCCAGTGCCCAGACCAGTGCCATGGCCATGGGGCCTTCATACCCGACACTGGCCTCTGTAGCTGCGACCCCAACTGGATGGGGCCCGACTGCTCCTTGGGTGGGTACTGTTACACTGCACTGGCACAGAAACATCTACACAAGCAGTGTTGCAATAATACAATCAATAACAGCCTCTAAAAGATACTGTAGTGTTTGACTCGCTCAGTAATTAGTGACTCTCCTGCTGTACAACAGAGCCATAAAACTGACATTATACGAGAGATAATGCCCTCTGCTCCACAAGCCAGCCAGGGAACCCTATCTGCTCCCCGGCTCCCAACAAGAGGGGTGGGGGGAATGCTTATCTTTAATACAGAGATAACATTTACACTCTATAGTGCCTGAAAAGAAAAGAAAAATATCATTGCACTCCCGACCAAGAATGGAATCATCGTCTCACGTGCTGCCGATGGCTGCAGCTTCCAGACAAGTGCTCAAGTAGTCAAGTACTGTTGTGTTGTCACAGGAATATAAGCTTCACAAACCGTTCAAACGGCACCAAAATAGCTCATTGGAATTGTCTGTATTCATCAGGAGCTGGCAGAGACTGCTGCTTTCATTTTGTGTTTCATTGCTGCAACAGTAAATCCTCTGTGTTAATTTACAAATGGAACTCAAATGAACCTTTATGGGTCCATTTGGTTACGTTTGTACACTGAGGATTTTATTGTGTATTTTTCCAGCATTTGCTGCTTTTGTGTTTTTGGTATATAATAACCTGTTCCGATATTTCCCTCAACATTGTGATGTTTTCAAGCTAACATTTCAGGAATTTATTAGACTGTATTTCTGAAGATACCCACAGTAAACAAATCACCTTCTACACTTATACCACACTGTACACTGAGAAGATTTATTAGAGGTTTAGTGCACCAGATTGCCAGTAATCTATATTATACCATAAGTCAGATATGTTAAACAGCCCCTGACACAAATACTGTAGAAACTATTTTCTTTTTCTTGGACTTTATATAGAATGTAGCTTTACAATATAATTTGTGAACAACACCGCAGGACAGTGGTACTCTACTCAGTTCATAAGACGCAAATCAGCATAAAATAAATAACCAGTAACAGCTGCCGCTTATATGATCAAAACCATTCAAGGGAAATGTCGACGATTTTGAACCTAAATCCCATTTTTCTGTGGTGAGGAGATCATGTGGGGAACAATTACCCTGTCTACTGTGTATTTACAATTTAGGCATTTAGCAGATGCTCATATCCAGAGTGACTTAAGAGTGCAAATTCTAGTCTAAAAATAAATCAATTTGATGCACAAGCTCACGACGTGTTGCATCACGGCGCGGATCGCCTATTTTAGTTATTCGTCGTACGATGAAGAAGTATATAGTGCTTAACAACATGTACAGTACATGGTGTTAAAGCTCCCCTCTCATCCCTATACTGTAGCAGCTGTGTATAAGAATAGGAATAGACATGAAGAAGATCTACTGGCTTTTATTCAGCTTATAAACCAAATGTTTTTGGCTCCCCGCAGAGGTGTGCTCAGTGGACTGTGGGACCCATGGGGTGTGTATGGGTGGAGCGTGTCGCTGTGAGGAGGGCTGGACCGGCGCCGGCTGTGACCAGCGTGTGTGTAACCCGCTCTGCATCAAGCATGGAACCTGCAAGGACGGCAAGTGTCAATGTCATCAGGGCTGGAACGGAGAGCACTGCACCATTGGTGAGTACATCGTGTGTGTGTGTGTGTGTGTGTGTGTGTGTGTGTGTGTGTGTGTGTGTGTGCGCGCGGGCGCACGCGCAGACGCACATCAACAAGTGCATGTGCACCAAAACCCAAGTACACAGACATTATACCACCTG
Source organism: Gymnoscopelus microlampas (assembly GCF_963454915.1). NCBI lineage: Eukaryota > Metazoa > Chordata > Actinopteri > Myctophiformes > Myctophidae > Gymnoscopelus > Gymnoscopelus microlampas. Next base: position 18,473,813 of record NC_139955.1, on the reverse strand, counting down.
TTCTCCTCCATGGTGTCAGTAACAAGATAGGAAGAGGCAAAGCAAACACATGAGTGGAGCGCCTCGGAGGACTTACTGTAGGGGGTGGGGCCTGCCGTAGTGAGTCAGATTGGCTTGCCGTAGGGGGTGGGCTTCAGGTAGGACTTACAAAGAAGCGGGGTTTAGTCCATGCTAGGTAAGACCTCAGGAGTCTCACAGTTTGAGAAAGATAAATCTCTTCACCACAGTGGCAACAAAACATTCACAGCGGCATTTCACAACATGTGCGGGCACATGTGTGCGTTAGTGCGTGCGTGCGTGCGTGTGTACATGTGTGTGTGTGTGTGTGTGTGTGTGTTGGTGTCGGTGTGTCTGTTTGTCTGAATAAGTGAGTGTATTCGTGTGTGTGTGTGTGCGCCCGTGTGAGTGTGTGTGAGTGTGAGTGCGTGCCACTCATATTTGTGCCTGTCAATCACTGTCTGTCATATTGACGTTGGTGTCAGTGTGGATGGATGGATGAATGTCACGCTCATTTTATTCACCAGCGGGGCTTCGAGATGCCAAGTCTCATTTCCCTATCACCAAGGCACACAAGCACACACTAATATCCTCTTAACACACACGCACGCACGCACGCACGCACGCACGCACGCACGCACGCACGCACGCACGCACGCACGCACGCACGCACGCACGCACGCACGCACGCACGCACGCACACACACACACACACACACACACACACACACACACACACACACACACACACACACACACACACACACACACACACACACACAGGGGAAATAACAGTATGATCTCAGTGTTTCCCCCATTGAAAGTAGGTCATCTTTGCCTGCATCATCAAATGTCAGGCCTCAGCTTGTTGCAAAGCTATAGGCTGGGTAAAGCAAGGCTAGGATATGCAAGGCAGTTTAATTGAATAGCACATTTCAACAAAGCGCTTTACACAAAACACTATAAAAGGACATTTGAATTCAATACAAAATGAATCTAAAAGAATAGAAAATAAGAATACGCTCAAATAAACCCTCAGTAACACAAGACCATGCATCTCAGTCGTACTGTAGCTTATTTTACCCTATTGTTCATTTCAGCTCATCTGCATGATGTTGCTTGCTTTTCTGACACAATCTAAAAAAATAAACCTCCCCCTCTCCATTGCCCCATCTCTTACCCTCTGCACGTTTTCTCTCACTGCAGACATTGGAAGCATGGTTGACAAAGCAGGTACCGTATCTTGACTGTGTGGTTTTTCTTCTCTCTAGCCTGTGGTGGTAGAAGCGAGCTGCTGCATTTTGTGGGTCTGGCCTGGCTTTGGCTCTGTAGTCTGTGGTGCTATCTGTCTGTAGTAAAGTAGCTGGGGTGTACGGTCTCAATGGCCATCAGCCAGTGGTGGAAAGCTGTACAATTTTGAGGTATTTCTTTATACTTTACCTGATTATTTCAATTTTGTAATACTTTATACTTCTACTCCACTACATCTCAGAGGCAAATATTGTATTTTTTAATCCACTATAATTTGACAGCTTTAGTTACTTTATTTTTTTATTATTATTACAAAACAAACATGAACCCATTTAGACCTGGAAAGCCTGTACGTTGTTATACCTTTCAATCCGGAAAAGCATCTTTGTCATTTTAGTTGATACTGTCTATCGTCACTGTCTATCGGCAGAAATCTTGTATCTCCCAGTTTCAAATTTGTATGTTTTTTCCTAAATTAAAGCCCTACTTCATCATACAAGAGTGTTGCACAAAAGTAGTGAAAATAGCCGATCTACAAGCGCACAACGCCTCGCGATGCGAGGCGTTGTGTGCTTGTAGATTGGCTATTTTCACAATTTTAAATATTTTTCAGGATTTAGAAGATGCTTTCAGAATCGGCCTCAGGTCTTAATGGGTTAACAAATTAAAAAGGCCTTTTAACACAGGCCTTTTACATGTGACAGAGTATTTCTACATTATGATATTGTTACTTTTACTTGAGTTAAAAAAAAACCTGAAGTACCTCTTCCACCACTGCCATCAGCCCTGCAATGTAGTGCACTCACTCTGCGTCCTATAGGGGGCGCACCGCATCGCGGGCCAGATGTCATTAGACCTGGATGTCCTGGGGTTCAGTAGAATCTAGTGTGGAATCAGCAGTACTGACGGGCCATGCTGTGAAGCGTGTGCGTGTGCGTGTGCGTGTGCGTGTGCGTGTGCGTGTGCGTGTGCGTGTGCGTGTGCGCGTGTGTGCGTGTGTGTGTGTGTGCGTGTACGTGTGCGTGTGTGTGCGTGTGTGCGTGTGTGTGTGTGTGTGTGTGTGTGTGTGCAATCCTTTCCATTATTTCCAGTGGAGAATTGATACTCAAACACAGTACAGTACTATTAGTAATACTATTAGACAGTGGTGGAATGTAACAACTGTAAACTGCGTTTATTCATACTATACTTAAGTACAATGTTAAGGTACTTTACTTGAGTATTTCCATTTCATGCTGCATTATACTTCTACTGCATTTCAGAGGGAGGCTTTTGTACTTTTTTACATACATACAGGTACATTTATTTCACAGCCTTGGGTGCTAGTTTCTTTAGAGATTTAGATTGTCAATACAACTTATAAATCAACTGGGAAATTATGATATATTTAAAGGTAGGGTAAGTGATATTTTTTGGTTAAAACAAAAAGTATTTTGTTAAAAGGTTAAAGCACTATATTCTGATAGTAATCATTGCTATAGAGTGTTTGTTCAGTAACAGGAGTCTCCCCGTCTCTCCAGCTCTTTAATAAACAGTAACAATGAGTACTATCAGAATATAGAGCTATTTAACACTTATTTTAACCAAAGAAAATCACTTACCCTACCTTTAACACATCCACCGCCAGAGGTTAATCTCATAATGTACTCACCAGTGCCAAGGTTTTATTGTTGTTTTTTTGTTTTTTTCACGTCGCCATAGACCCCGTTAAAATCCTTAAGAATGCGCGATGCACTGTTTGTAAACATCGTGCACATGTCCCTGTGTCTCCCAGTGCAGACCACGTGTCAAACGGGGCATCCATGTTGTAGTTAGAACGGTTTATGTTAAACAGTGATGACCGAGGAGAAAAAACTACAAGGGAGAAAAAGCAGTTTTAGTGTGCGCTTTAGAATGGAGGCCGACGGGAAACGCAAAACCGGATCGCAAATAGTTCCGTTCCGGGGGTGTTACACTGAAAATGGTCCGTGTCGAAAATTGAAAAAAAAGGAAAAAGCACCCGGACCGTAGCACTACGGTCTCGGCGCTTAACAGTTGGATTTAATGGACCGTAGGACTACGTTCTTGGCGTTTAATGTGTTAATATTCTAAAGTAATGAAAATGAGCTCCAGCTTTACCAGCTGCAACATTAAAGTGATGAAGACATTAATGATTAATAATTATAGTCCAATAACATGATATTATATGATTATATGAAATGGGCATTCTGCATAATGACTACTTTTACATGTACTTACCATTAACCACTTAAACCTCAGTATTGTGGAGAAAACTTTAGCAGAAAACAGAGCTTGTCGATCGGCTATGTTCAGCAAAGATATTTAACCCTTTCAATCCGGGAACGCATCTCTGTCATTTTAGATTTCTTTGGCTATTCAAACATAGCAGATATACAAGTTCATAGCGCTGCACTGAGTGCCGCGCTATGAGCTTGTAGATCTGCCATTTTTGAAAAATCGTGAAACATTTAGCAAATCTTTGAATGTATATATTTTTAAGCGATCGTTTTTGGCCGCCGATCCGGCGATCCCCATCGTTCCAGGGACCCCCCAGAGGCAAAGATTTGAGTTAAATGTTGTTTCAAAAATATATATGTATTCAAAGATTTGCACAAATGTTCAATATTAAAAAAAAATAGCAGATCTACAAGCTTGTAGCTATGAGCTTGTAGATCTGCCATTTTTTGAATAGCCATAGTATAAAAATAAAATCTAAAATCTAAAATGACACCGATGCGTTGCCGGATTGAATAGGTTAATGTAGAGCGAAAACAGCAAAGATACCAGTGTATAGAGTACTTATGCCCCCCGATGGACTTTGAGGTTTAAGTGGTTAACAAAAGACTTTGACACTGTGGTTTTGCTACTTTTACTTGAGTCAAAGATATGAGAACTTCTTCCAACCACTGCTATTAGCTCTACTAAGGTATTCTGCTCATGCATCGTGTGAAGCCAGCGGCTCCACGCAAGAAGAAAATGATGAGAGCCCTAAAGTACTTTTGGGAGGTAATTGGTAAATTTCATAGGCCACTGATGCAAAGCTTTAATGTTGTGTCAAAGACAGAGCCGCTAACTGTGTGTTTACATTTGGGTATTTGTGTGACAACAATCTATGGTGGCTAATGAATCCCTGTGTGCGTGTGGTTGGCGTGTCAGTGTCTGCGTGCGCGCGTGTGCGTGTTGCGCATGCATGTGTGTATGAGTCAGACAGCCATACCGCTACATTTTCCAATTTTGTTTGGCCATCAAAAACTATCCCCATGAGAAATATCATTTAAAAAGCAGCTCAGAGCACATAAGATAACATGAAGAGGCTCACGTTGATGCAATCAAAGAACATAAGACCCTCCTGGTCTGCCACGGGCTCTACTTCTCTGCACACCACTACCACCACACTGTTTAATCCATTAAGACCGGGAAAGCAGCTTTGTAATGTTTTTATTTCTTTAGCTATTCAAAAAAAAGAAAATATACAAGCTTGTAGATCTGCTATTTTTGAAAAAGAATCGTGGAAATGTGTGCAAATCTTTGAATAATATATATACTGTATATACATTTTTAACTCAAATCTTTGCTTCTGGGGGTCCCTGGAACAAAATATTTTGCAATGGGGGGGGTCAAATACATATGAATTTGGGTGGTCCTTGACTTGAAAAAAGTCTGAGAACCACTGATATTATAGCAACATACTTTTTTTTTCTGTTTAGAAGAGATTTCCAGAATCCCCAGACAGAATCCCCAGACAGAATCCCCAGACAGAATCCCCAGAAGCAAAAAAGATTTGAGTTAAAATATGTTTTAAAAAAAAACTTTTCACGACCCCCCCCCCCCCCCCCCCCCCCCCCCACACAAAAATGCAGATCTACAAGCTCGTAGTGCGGCGCTCGATGCCACGCTACGAGCTCTGCTATTTTTTGAACAGCCAAAGACATTTAAAAATGACACAGTATGCGTTCCCGGATTGAATGGGTTAATAGATAGCCCCGAACTTACATCAGGGATTGGTTGATAGGCACGGATCCCTTGAGCACCATTGAGAGTGTCCTTTCACCCGCCCAGCTTAATGGAACAGCTCTCATTGTTTTATGAAGAGAGCTGTAGGGATAAAACAGGAGATTGAGTGATGGGAGGGAGGGGTGGGCGGGGGGGTCGCAGACCAAGAAGAGATATGTGGAATAAAGAGGGAGATGGAGACGGAGCAAAAAAGGATAAAGGACGGTGAGAGAGAGTGGAGGTGACACGTGGAGAAAAGCAATTATCATAATTTCTGCAGGTAGCCTGTTGGATGTAACGCTATCTGTTCTATCCAGGAGCAGTGGTTTTCTCGGATTTATTGCACTGACCTTTACTTTATGACCTTTAGAAAGCGGCTGGATTCTCGGGGAGCGGCTGCACTTTTTTTTTTTTAGAACATTTTCTTGGACTTTCTTTCTTTCTCACACTGTTCTTGGTCTCTCATGCTCTCCCCCCCCCCTCTCTCTCTCTCTCTCTCTCTCTCTCTCTCTCTCTCTCTCTCTCTCTCTCTCTCTCTCGGTCTCGCTCTTGCCACACGCGAGTGTGTCTGCTGACCCATAACCCAAGGCAATTTCTACTCCTTTTTGAGGGGATTTCGTTAGAGTCACACTACATTAGTGGGGAGGGAGGACTTAATAGTTTCTGAAATCCCTCTTCATTCTAGTTAGTAAAGGGGTGGGGGGAATCGACTCGGGCTCGGCACTAAAGAGGGAGAAGCCTCGTGTCAGGCCTACCCAAGCAAGCCGATCAATGCCGGCTATGGATTGTCCTGTCCAGACACTTCATAAGTATTTGGCTGCTTTAAATGGCAACTCCATTTAACAAGCAATCACTGCTAACTACCTTTGTTCGCGAGAGCTCAATACTTGGGGACAATCAAGCCCAGCCTGGCTGTTAATGCTGCATTATGAACTGTCCCCTGATGCAGAAAATGGCATTAATTAAAGATAAAAACCCTCTGATTTGATTCCTCTCGTCGAGCCTGTAGAGAGTGGTTAAGCTCCTCTACCTTTCTCCTGTGCCAGCGCCGGTCTCTGCCGTTCAAACGCACTAAAACCCTCAGTGTTAATTAATGTATAGTATAATATATTGGGTTACATTTGCACACGTTACCATTCGCTGTCGGGGCGAAAATCTCATATGTCCAAAACTGTTACTTTTCAGGATTCAAATTCAAACATAGCAAAAATAGCAGACCTAACTGTACAAGCTTGTTGATCTGCTATGTTTGATATTTTGTGTGACACTGTAGTATGATCAAGTAGAGAATTAATTCACGAAAAAACACAAACATTTTAAATACGGAGATGAGAGGTTTCTGCCCGACATTTTGGTTAAATTAACAGTTGGGATTTTGCGGCGCAGCTGAAATGAGAATGCAAACAGCCTCTCTATTTCTTTACAAAGTCCTCTGCTGACATTCCGCGGTCGCCTTGTCGTTGAGACACATGATGAAACGGCAATCGGAGAGAAATGCCTGTTAATTTAACCGCCGCCTCGGTTGAGATTGCACAATTTGTATTCATAATGCGCGGCTTTATTGATGCAGCGATTTGTTAGAGGGCAAAACTCATACAGTGCGACTTGAGTGAAAATATGTTCATTAATCCACCGAGCAGGTCTCAATGAGAACCATTTCATATTCATAATCTATTACTTATTGGTTATTCTGTCCTGCTGACTCCAGACTGCCACTGAGTAGGAAATGTCAGGTCATATCTCCAGGGTGCTTCATTCTGTGTGTGTGTGTGTGTGTGTGTGTGTGTGTGTGTGTGTGTGTGTGTGTGTGTGTGTGTGTGTGTGTGTGTGTGTGTGTGTGTGTGTGTGTGTGTGTGTGTGTGTGTGTGTGTGTGTGTGTGTGTGTGTGTGTGTGTGTGTGTGTGTGTGTGTGTGCGCGCGCGTGTGTGTGTGTACAGTATGTGTGTGTGTTCTGTGTGTGCTTGCCTGTGTGTGTGCGTGTTTGTACATATGTATGTGTTTGCCTGCGTATGTGCTTGCCTGTGTGTGTGTGTGTGTGTGTGTGTGTGTGTGTGTGTGTGTGTGTCTTCTCTATCCATTCTGCAGACGTGTGTCTCATTACATCAGTCAACCTCGTCTCGCTCCCTGTCTCTCGTGGGCAGAGCTTAAGAACGTCTATAATCTCGCTCCTTCATTCTCTGCAGAGGAAATCTTTGTGACCAGATTGTTGTGGCCTTTCTGTGCAACTAGAGAAACTCTGTCATTGTTTGTCACCATGGCAACCCCCATCAACATCATCATCATCACCCTGACAGATTAATTGTGGCCGACTCACAGTCTTACATTAGACCAGTGGTTCTCCACTGCATTAGACAAAAGTCAGTGGTTGCTATAATAATGAAGGTTGCTGGTAGCGCGGTGGCAAATGACCTCAATCGCAAACATTTTGAAGCCTTTTTGATAAGCTTCTGCAAGGATATGAAAGTTCCAATGTCCCGAGGACATTGTAAGCAAAACAAAGATGAAAGGCCATATATTTATATTCATTTGCCTTTTAGCTACTTTTATTATACAAAGAAATGTTCCCACTGAGTTTCGGAATCTCACAGAATCTCAAAAGACACAGCAACACAGAACATAAAGTTTCATCAAAAAGAGACTTAAAAACAAACCACAAGTTACGGTACATAAAAAAAACAAATGTTCAGTAAAAGGAAACGAGCGCTCAGTGGTCATTGAAGTGTCCATGGGACTGAAGATTGAAAACACTGATAGGTTTAGGAATCAGCAGAGAACAGAGAAACATAACATAACTAGTTGTGAGATATGGTAACAAATGTTGCAAAACAGAGTTCGATTTGGCGCATTTTGAAAAATACAGTAGGGACGCCAGGGTGCAGTCCAGCCTGTCCGAACCCAGACGTCGAAATGAGTATGTATTTGCGCTTTAATGTGGTTCACTGATCAAGCATATCAGACAGTCTACATGCATTTCCAAAAGGACATGCATGTATTTAATTCAGTCTGACTAGAAGCAGTGATGAAATGTAATGGACCCCTTGAGACAATCAAAGCAGAGTAACATGTGTGGGGGGGGGGGTCAAACCACAGTTCATATTGACCCAATGTTCATCTGCATAATGTCCAAAACGTTTAAATTAAAAATATGTATTAAAATAGTGAAAATAGCCTCGACGCAATCAGCTATTTTCACTACTTTTGTGCGATACTCTTGTATGATGAAGTAGGGCATTCATTTACGAAAATATGGAGAAACTAGGTTTCTGCCCGACAGCATTGATGTGCTGTATGCTTCCAGGTCACTGCCAGCTACTGTAACTGCCAGGTCATTTTTGAGCTTTGCAATGCTAGTGAGAGACAAACTTTTCCTCAGGGCCTTAAATATTGGCTTTTTGCATGACCTGGAATGAAGGTTCATATATTTATAAACTGCTACCACACATACATACGTACGCACGCGCAAACACAGGCACGCCCGCATCCAGATGCAGACACGCACGCGCACGCACACACACACACACACACACACACACACACACACACACACACACACACACACACACACACACACACACACACACACACACACACACACACACACACACACACACACACACACACACACACACAAATACTCTCTCACTTTCACACTCAGTCGAACTTAATCTCATTCTCTCATGAGACAGCATTACTCTCAGGCCATCAGAATCCCATTAGCTACACTGAATCATAAGTAAGAGAGAGAGAGAGAGAGAGAGAGAGAGAGAGAGAGAGAGAGAGAGAGAGAGAGAGAGAGAGTGAGAGAGTGATGATGGGGTGGGCTCTATCAAGTAAGTGAATACCAAGCAATCCATTCACCTCTCTCTACACACAGACCAGCGTTAGCATCTCGCCCGGAGGCATATAGACATACAGGAGCCAATGTGTACATGAAGACTGACCCACAGAATTAAATTGATTCTTCAACGATCAATACTTACACTATAGTGCTGTGCAGTTATTAAATCGACTCAGACGTATAGGTCTACTGTGTGTGTGTGTGTGTGTGTGTGTGTGTGTGTGTGTGTGTGTGTGTGTGTGTGTGTGTGTGTGTGTGTGTGTGTGTGTGTGTGTGTGTGTGTGTGTGTGTGTGTGTTTTCATCTGACGATGCAACAAACAAGCATCAATCTTTCTCCGTTCATTCATCCCCTTTTTCATTTGTTTTACTCTCTGCTCATCCTCTCCTCTCCTCTCCTCTCCTCTCCTCTCCTCTCCTCTCCTCTCCTCTCCAGACGGCTGTCCCAACCTATGTAATGGGAATGGCCAGTGCATGATGGGACAGCAGAGTTGGCACTGTGAATGCCAGACGGGTTGGAGAGGACCGGGCTGCAGCGTTGCCATGGAGACATCTTGTGCCGACAACAAGGACAACGAAGGAGGTGACATTATGGGATGGAGCTCAACTAGCGGGAGTCTTAGCGGAGCATTGGGGTGTCATCACAAAAGGGGAAGGATGAGTTAGAGAAAGACAGAAAGAAAGAAAGAAGAGGCATGAAGGCAGGAAAGGAGGAGATTAAAGCAGAACAATAGAAGCAAAATACCCCCAAAATAACAAATGAAGGAGAACAGAGGACAGAACCAGGATTAATGTTCTCCTCCCTCATCCCTTCATCCTCTCAGATGGTCTGACAGACTGCATGGACCCAGACTGTTGCATCCAGAGTCCCTGTCAGAACAGTCCCCTGTGTCGAGGCTCCAGAGACCCCCTGCAGGTCATCCAGCAGAGCCCCCTGGTCCAGACACGCGTCCGCTCCTTCTACGACCGCGTGAAGATGCTGGTGGGACGGGACAGCACGCACATCATCCCTGGAGACAACCCCTTCAACTCCAGGTATGATGGCAAGGCACATGAACGCACGCACACGCACGCACACGCACGCACACACACACACACACACACACACACACACACACACACACACACGCATGCACACCCACACCTTAATGGGCTAGAGTCAACATTGTTTAAGATAGAGGTAAATCCAGGTGTGATAGCAGCAACAGTTGTGAGAATAAAACACTGGGCAGGTACAGTTAACGCATTCACTGCCATAGGACGACTTTGACGACTTTGGATGTTTTTTTTACATTTATTTATTTATTTTTAATTCCCCCCACAGAACCAGGAGATAACGTGATTCAAAGATTTACTGCTCCATTCACTTCCTGGTTAAAGTATTTGGGAAAAATTCTGGATCTCGGCTCCTGTGTTTTACTATGTATTTTAGGCGAGACATGCTATTTTCAACACGTATAACAAGCGAACGGGAGGACATTTCATTTTTTTCGCGGAAGCACAGTGAAACCCTCCGTGATTAGCAACCATCAGGGGATCGATCATACTGGAGATAAATATTCTGTGACTACTTGAAAAGTTAAGAAAATCGCTGTCAGTGGATGATTTTTTTTTCTGGCAGTGAATGAGTTAATAGTCAAGAACCAAACCAAGATAAATATCAATAAAAATACACATAGAAATCAAATCAAATGAGATACTGGCCCTAGATATCTGCACTGGATTTCTGATGGAGTGAATGAGCGAACAAACGTGTACAATGAATCTAGCAATAAATATAAATGTACAGCAAAGTGAGCAAATCTGGATGCCCGAGTCCCTAATTATTGCTAATTGATGAATGGTGAAGGATGTGAGTGATAAATGGATAGACAGATTGGATGATTGAAAGATGGAGAGATTAATCAATTCAGTTGATGGATGGATGAAAAAATTATCAGCTTGATGAACCTCTCTCTTTCTGTCTCTGTCTCTCACCCTCTCTCTCTCCTTCTTTATCCTCTGTCTCTCCATTTCTTTGTCTACTTTCAGTTTGGCATCTCTCATCAGGGGTCAGGTGTTGACTATAGATGGAACTCCTCTGGTCGGAGTGAATGTGTCCTTTGTTAATTATCCTCACTATGGATACACGCTGACGCGACAGGATGGAACGTATGTACCCCAGCTAAAACCACACTAAATATAATGCTATATATAGTAATTAATTACAACAACTTAATTAGCATTCACTGTATGCCTTTCGGCATATAAGAAGTAGCTCAATGGTGTGTGTGTATACAGAACAAAATAATAAAATAAAACAATGTTGATAATCGTACAAGAAGACAAGTGGTAATTAAATAGAGAAAAAAGAGAAAAAAAGAGAGAAATGAATAAGTGGGAGCCAACTGCTTCACAGTTTTAGAGCAGCTTACATGTTAATGATATCAGGATATAATATTCCACTTCAGTGAACTGAAACGTTTAGCTTGCTGTGTATCGCACACAAATCCTCAGTGTTCATTTATCTCACCGAGTGTAAGAAGTGTGTGCACTCTCGGAGTAAAAGGATTTTTACTGTGCCCGCTCAAACTCCAACAGGAGTAAATCAGAGGGACATGTTACAACAACATGCTAGTAACTTATTACAGTGCTGCTCCGTTAGCTAACTGCTAACTCACCCTGGCGGCTAATAGCCTTTCACCACCCGTTACGGCTGTCTGACTGAGTCCTTGAGGGGGTTCCAGGTGGTCCCCAGCTAAATAGTTAGGAACCAAATTGGCTCTACAGGTCTGTAACTCCAAGAGTCTGTACAAATCGAACCAAATGGACCCGTTTTGGTCCATTTGTACACTACCTCTGAGTTATGGCCGTCCATAGCCTAATGCCTACCAAACTGGGAGTCCTTGATGTTTGAAAGTTTTATTTTTATTATTATTATTCTACTTATCCTATCCTAGTATAAAATGAAGGAACCTCTATCCATCATTCTGTCTGATCCGCACAATGGGTTGACCATTGACATAAGAGTGGCAAAGCCAATTTTCCACTTTTAACAAAATTCCAGCTGTGGTTTCGGTCCCATAGCCTGGATGGACGGTGGGTGGAAATGGCGGGGCGTATTATTTTAAGTACACCCCCCTCCACCCCCCCATCTAAACCTTTGACCATAATTTTCCCTCAATCCCTCTCCAGGTTTGACCTGCTCGCTAACGGAGGAGCCTCGCTGACCCTGCGCTTTGAGCGCGCTCCCTTCCTGAGTCAGGAGCGCACCGTGTGGCTGCCGTGGAGCCAGTTCTTTGCCATGGACACCCTGGTGCTGAAGACGGAGGAGAACACCATCCCCGGCTGTGACCTGAGTGGCTTCATCAGACCGGACCCCCTGGTCATCGCCTCTCCGCTCTCCTCGTTTTTCAGCTCCAATCCCGGAGAGAAACCCATTGTACCTGAGACACAGGTACTGCACCAGAACCTGTTCTGTTCTGCTGTTGTCTCCCTTTCTTTCTTTCTTTCTTTCCTCAGAAAGCACCTATTCTTTTATATTTTTTTAGTTTGTATTTTCGTGCAGCACTTTGCATAACGTTTGTAAAATGTGCTATATAAATTAAGTGGATTAGAGTGGATTGGATTTGTTTTTCTTTCATTTCGGGGACATTCATTTTAATTTTGAATTCATATTCTTTCTGTTATCCCTCCTTTTCTCTCATGCTGTTCTGTCCTTGAACTGTCATTGGAACCGTGACCATGACTCCCTCTCTTCTCTTTCTCTCCTACGGGTTGATTTAGAAAATCTTATGGTATTGTTTCAATGATCCTTTTTCCTCTTGTGCATTTAGTCCTGCTTAAAATGATCTCAGGAAACTTTGTTTTATTAAATTGTTTTTTAAAATTAAAACTCTCTCTCTCTGTCTCTCTAATCCCCCTCTAATCCCTCTCTCCTTCTCATCTTCTGCCCATTGTCTTCCAGGTACTGCATGAGCAGATCGAGGTTCCGGGGACGAGCCTCAAGCTGTGTTACCTAAGCTCCAGAACGCAGGGATACCGGTCCCTGCTGAAGGTCACCATGACCCCGGCTGTGTTCTCCATGGGCCTCCTTAAAGTCCACCTGATGGTGGCCGTGGAGGGACACCTCTTCCAGAAGTGGTTCCATGCCTCCCCCAACCTGGCGTACACTTACATTTGGGACAAGACCGACGCTTATGGACAGAGGGTGTACGGCCTGTCGGAGGCAGTGGGTGAGTGTGAGGGGACGTAATAACGTAAGAACATTACGAGAACATTAATAATACGGCACTTCCCCAGATTCAGTCTCAGCTTTACCAGCGAGGAAGCACTGACCGTGGCACTGAAACGAGACAGTGTCATACATAGGGATCTGGAAAGATAACGCAGGCTGTTCCACCCTCCCTCCACTGTACAGCCACAATTCAATGTTTTTTCCCCCCATCTCCTGTCTGTTTTTCATCAGGGCTTCAGTCAGACAGCCGTAACGGGTGGTGAAAGGCTATTAGCCGCCAGGGTGAGTTAGCAGTTAGCTAACGGAGCAGCAGCCTCGGCGGCCTGCTGGACCCTGAGTGCTATAACGTAACATTCCACTGTCACACGGTCTCACCGCCGCTGTCAGAGAAATGCTGCTGTCAAGCAGGACAGGGACAGGATGGACATCTGGGAGACTGGAAAACAGAGAAAGAGCCCTAAATGTTTCAGCATGCCACCTAAAAAGGTTCTATATGGCAGAGGTTCTCAAACTTTTTCATGTCAAGGACCCCCAAAATGATATGTATTTGGCTGCGGACCCCCATCGCAAAAATATTTTGTACCGGGATCTTTCAAAAATAGCAGATCTACAAGCTCATGCCGTGCTATGAGCTTTTAGATCTGCTATTTTTGAATAGCCAAAGTATAAAATATGGTTAAAGTGGTTAAAATGATTATGACGCTATATTAGCTCATTTTGCTGGGGACCCCCTGGTACCCCCTCAAGGTGGGGTCCCCGGACCCCACTTTGAGAACCAATGCTATATGGAACAGTTTTAATGGTTCTTTATAAAGAACCCAATTAGCTTTTACATTTTTTATTAAGAGTAGCCAATTATTTTCACCCCGTTTTTCCTCACAATTTAGTCGTTATGGCAATTAATTCCTCCCACTGCTTGCCACTGCTGCTGTACCCTACTGGGGTACCCGACCGGGAGGACATAGCGCTTCTGTCCTGCTGCTCACATTCAACATTCCTCGCTGACAGCCGCTGCCCCAGCCCGTGGGAGTCAGTGGCAGTGCCTCCTCAGCGACAAAGATCACCCTCCCAGTTTCCCTCCCCTGAACACGGCCAATTGCGTTTGTGTTGAGTGTAGACGCCCGGCAAGCCGTATGCACCACGGAATCGTGCCTTAAGCTATTTTTTATATAACCTAACATTTTTCTTTCTCTCTCACTGTATGGGTTATAAGCTTACTATACAACATTTACATTAGTTTGGGTATAGAATAAACTTGTTTACAATTTACAATTTAGGCATTTAGCAGACGCTCTTATCCAGAGTGACTATTGTCAATAATTAGGTAAATTATAAAAGACATGATAATTACATAACGATGATAAAAGACATAATTAGATTATGATTGAGATTTAGATATTTTTTTCTAATCATTTCTAGTCTTTCTAACATTGCTGTCTGCAATGTTGATGCGTAGTAGCATCTTTCTAACACCACTCTGACATGTGCTAACACACTAATGAAGTGTCTTCCATGGTGGTCAGAACACGCGTCCATGCACGACCACACACACATGCTCAAGTACACACTCGCATACAGACGCTCTCACAGTGGCGGCCACTTAACACCTCATCACACCCTTCCATGTATTCTTCCCAATCAGCGATATGTCAACAGGATTACGTAATAGGGCTGTAAGGGATCTTACGGCACCCCCTGTTAAAAGTGTGTGACTATGACAACCAGGCTGTCCTGAGGGGTTAGAGGCCCAACGACCAATCTGTCCCAATTATCAGGGTTTTTAATTGATTTAGCATGTGAGGTAGAAGTGATAGGTAGGTGTTAGTGCAGGTCTAGGGTTAGATGCTAACTAGCTGTTCTGTGTTTCACACATGACTGCGGGTAATTCTAAATTTGTACTTGTTATGCTGCTTTGTCGCAGAGTTCAATTCCGTTGTTACACACACCTCAAAAAGTGCAATTGAGTACATCAGACCAGAAGACCAATTATATACAAGGTTAAAAGAATGGAACATGTTGAGGGGAAATAAACCAAGTTTAAGAAGAATACAATTATGGGCACATCTGGATGGCACTCTGTAAAGTTCCTGCCTATACCACCATGGAGACTGGGGTGTGATTAATCTGCGGTAACTCCGGCTTGCCCGGGCGCTCCAACGAGCAATACTGGTCGTGTTCGCAGGTGGGAAACCAGCGGTTGAAGGCGTTCTCTGTCATGTTAGCCTAGGGTTGGGATCCGGAGCCGGAGCAACCGGATCAAACATTGTGGAATCGGAATCGGTTCCATCACATTTGTAACCGTTTACGGAACCGGTTTATCTCACTGTCGGAGCTGGTATGTGGACTTCACGTCTGCTATATATACAATTACAATACCAGTGGTTCTTAAACTTTTTACTTTCAAGGACCACCATAACTCTCAGAGTTACAGACCTGTCAGGGTCCATTTGGAACCCGCTAAATGCTGCTATTTTTGCGGAATGTTTACCTGCAGTATTTTCACCGAATGTTCGCCTATTATGATGACATGCCCAGAATAGGGACACTAGTGGGTAATCAGTGTAATGACACGGGAGTAGCAAAAATATATTATCAGGCCCGGACCAATGCCGTAGCGGTCCAGGCACCTAGGCTCAATGTAGCCTGACAGCGTGTCGCGGGTTCGAGTCCCGATCCCGACGGCCTTTGCTGTGTGTCACTCCCCATCTCTCTCTCCCCATTTCCTGTCAACCTACTGTACTATCAATAAAGGCATAAATAGCCCAAAAGAAAGAAAAAAAAATATGATCAAATTAACAGTAAAGAGATGTGTGTGTAGATCCTGCCTTCATAATTCAATGTTTTGCATCTTCTCATGACGTTTCTGGGCCCCCCTCCCCTCTGTGTTGTGTGTCTGTATTGTAGTGTCCGTGGGTTATGAGTACGAGTCCTGTGCCAGTCTCATTCTATGGGAGAAGAGAACAGCCACCCTGCAAGGCTTTGAGCTGGAACCCACTAACCTGGGAGGATGGTCACTGGACAAACATCATATACTCAACACCCGCAGTGGTATGTACTGTACACACATACACACACACACACACACACACACACACACACACACACACACACACACACACACACACACACACACACACACACACACACACACACACACACACACACACACACACACACACACACACACACACACCCAACACACACGCTTATACATACCAGCACACATGAGAGAGCTATTTCTGAGAGCACCATCGACAGTACCATCATCTGAGTTCAGTGCTAATGCCACAGTGCGGAAATATAAATGGTCCTAGATGCCCCCCTGCTGTGATAATCAATGCACTAATGGAACGGACACACTGTCTGTCTGTACAGAGCAGAACACACCAAAAGCATTTGCCTTAAAATGTAAACAGATGCATACACACACACACAAACACACTTAATATTCTCTCACTGCATGTCGTCGCTGTCAGGTGAAAACCTCATAGGTCCAAAACCGTTCCTTCAAAAAAAGTGTAATTAAAATTGTGAAAATAGCTGATCTACAAGCTCACGATGCAAAGACGCGATGCAAAGCGTTGTGAGCTTGTAGATCTGCTATTTTCACAATTTTAATTACACTTTTTTTTTTTTTTTGTATGATAAGGTTGGGCATGAATTCACAAAAAAAACTTGAAAAGTTGAAATATGGAGAAACACGTTCTCTGCCCGGCGGCAACGATGTGCTGTATGCTTCCATGTGACTGTCAGCTAACTGCCAGGTCACTTTTAGGTCACGTTTGAGGCTTGCAATACTAGTTTAGAGACAAACTTTGCCTCAGGGCCTTAAATATTGGCTTTATGCATAAGCTGGAATGAAGGTTCATATTTATAAACTGCTACCACACATACACGTGTACAGTACACACACACACGCACACACACACACACACACACACACACACACACACACACACACACACACACACACACACACACACACACACACACACACACACACACACACACACACACACACACACACACACACACGCTTATACATGCCAGCATACATGAGAGAGCCATTTCTGAGAGCACCATTGACGGTACCATCATCCAGGGGTCAGTGCTGATGCCACAGTGCGGAAATATAAATGGTCCTAGATGCCCCCCCCCCCCCCCCCCCGCTGAGATAATCAATGCACTAATGGAACGGACACACTGTCTGTCTGTACAGAGCAGAACACACCATTTGCCTTAAAATGTAAACAGACCGATGCATATACACGCACACACGCACAAACACACAACCACACACAAACACCACACACACATGCACGGACGCACACACGCACACAAAGACCAAAATGACGACCCACTGTCCTCTTCCAAACTCTGCCCAGGCATTCTCCACAAGGGCAGTGGAGAGAACATCTTTGTGACAGAGCAGCCCCCGGTCATCAGCAGTGTGATGGGGAACGGGCGGAGACGCAGCATCTCGTGTCCCAGCTGCAACGGGCTGGCCGATGGAAACAAGCTGCTGGCGCCGGTGGCTCTGGCGACGGGCATCGACGGCAGCCTCTATGTCGGAGACCTCAACTTTGTGCGCAGGGTTTACCCCTCCATGAACACCACGGGCATCCTGGAACTGAGGTAGGGAAGAGGAGAGGGAGGAACGCCTTGAGATGATGGGACGTGGTGATGTCGAGGAAATCTATACTGTAGCCTATATTAAGTATAAATCGTAGTTACTGTATGAAGTACAGTATATTAACACATTAAGACCTGAAGCCGATTCTACAAATGCCTTCTAAATCAGTACTTCTCAAACTTTTGTCAAGGACCCCCAAAATGATATGCTTTTGGCCGCGGACCCCTCCATCTGAAAATGTTTTGTGACAGGGAATGTGCAGAAAGGTGGTGTGAAACCTAAATAAAGCTGAAAAAGACATCTAGACTAGTAACGGCGTGGCCTCCTTGTCCAGTCTTTAGCTATTGATAGTACCTGGATGTGCAGTTTCAGAACAAACCGCTATGTATTATATGAACATTAATACAGACACGATTCAAATTGTACATTTGATTATGGCTGAGCAGGATTCCCCCTTTGAAATAACAAACTTATCCTAAAATCATCTTTTGTTCATCAGTTGTTAGACAACTGGCAATTCTAGCAAGTCCGTCCCTCCTGGTTATGAAAACGGAACAATAATGCAAAAAGCCTCAAAATAGCTGACAGTATTTTTTTCATACTTTTGTATGTTGTAGTTGTTTTCTAAATACCAAACTATTAAGTGTGTTATGATTGGCTGTCATCTGGGACAATGAAAAGGTGTCCCTGCGGGGTATGGAAATGTAACAGTTGCATGAGTGACAGACAAACAGAAAAACATTCTGCGGCATCGTATCCCATTTTGTGAAAA
Source organism: Gymnoscopelus microlampas (assembly GCF_963454915.1). Lineage (NCBI taxonomy): Eukaryota > Metazoa > Chordata > Actinopteri > Myctophiformes > Myctophidae > Gymnoscopelus > Gymnoscopelus microlampas. The sequence continues at coordinate 18,455,115 of NC_139955.1, read as the reverse complement.
ATAATAATGGTGATACTCAGCTGTGCGTAATTATTTTGCACAGCCCTTCATCACACTGACAAACTGTGGACAAGTTGTGGTGATGGCCTGTCTCCTTTTGCAAATGGAAATAGTGATCTTTATTCATTCTTCACCAATAACAACCAAAGTGCTTCACAAGAACAATGTTGGTGTAACTAGGTTCACCGATGTTTTTCTAATAATATGCATAGAAGAACATTCATGTTCTTCTTAAAACTGTGGTCTGTACGTTTTATGTCCGTCTACCTCTCCCAACAGAGAGGTAATTGAAACAATGTACAAACTACAATATACAGTAGATGTACTGTAGTGTTCAATCCGGTGCGCCGTCTGCTTCAAATAACTTTATTGACAATGACAACCATTAGGTGTCCTATACGACACCATGCAGACACACCCTGTTCTAGAAAGAAAAGGGAAGGAAAAGTAAGCATTTGTGAAAAGGTAGAAAACAGAGAGAAACGGCAAGGAAGGGGGAGAGCGAGATGAATCAGAAGACAGATTGGGAATTGGAGTTGTTTGATGTTACAGAATGCTGCTGGAAAGAAGTGAGGGGGGGCTGAGGGATTAGATTAGGATAAAATGAAAAGACAGGAGAAGATACCAGAGGAGTTGTCTGCAGTACATTGAACATGAAGGACTAGATCCTCCAAGGAACCCTAATGAAAGACTGAGAGGCTCTGGGGATAGGTTGAATTATACACTGTATGAGACTGAGACAGCATCTCTTCTGGGCATTTGAACTCGTATTCAAAGTTTTGTTTCTCGCACCACAGCCCAGCCTGCTTGTAGTTCTCTCTGTGTGTAAACTTGAGTGTTTGACTGAATTGACTTTTGTTTTCCTGTGCTTTTGATATGCTTTCTCATTTGAAGGAACAAAGATTTCAGACACAGGTAAGATGCTTAACCACCTTTTCCCCACAATAGTGTTTTTGAACTTGAAACATAATTAGCACAAATTACTTTCATGGTGATTATGTCTTTCATTGTTTCCCTCACATATGTTTCGTTCCCCCCTTCTCCCTCTCATAGTAACAACCCCACCCATAAATACTTCCTGGCTGTGGATCCAGTGTCCGGGGCGCTGTTCATCTCAGATACGAACTCCCGGCGAATCTACCGCGTCCGCTCACTCACGGGCGGCAGGCTGGTGTCAGACAACGCAGAGGTGGTTGCTGGGACAGGCGAGCAGTGCCTGCCCTTCGATGAGCGCTGTGGCGATGGTGGCAAGGCCACCGAGGCAACGCTGATGAGTCCCAAAGGTCAGTTAAATGGAACATCCATCTTAAAACATGTTAACATCGCAGCAAAGCATGGCAGAGTTTTGAAATCGGTCCTGTCTGTTTATTTGTGCTTGTTTGTTAGCAAGATGACATGAGAACGGATGGGCAGATGTTCATGAAACTTGGTGGGAATGATCAGTAGGTTGAAGAGATCCTTTACTTTCGGATCTAAAAGATCAAAGGTCAAGGTATCTATCAAGAAAATGAAAAAGAGACATTGGGGTGGGTAGGGTTTTTTCCTTCTTTTCTGTGGATAATTAGCTAAACATATACAGTATGACATGACCATGTCTAGATATTTCCAGCACTGCTACAATGGTGTTTAATGTTTCATACATTAAGCTCACAACACGCAGTGATGCATATACACAGACCGCCACCAACCAACAAATACTGTACACAACACACAAGATAAAAAGGAGTTACAGGAGTTAGGCTCTGGCTAGCTTGTCATTTAGGGCTTTGATAGGACAGGGGGACAAAGGAGTTCTTAAAGCGGTTGAGCTTGCACTGGGGGGGCTCTGAAGCTTTTGCCTGAGGCACCCATGTCCTACTCAGGGTGGAGGACATGGGTGGGGTCTGAAATAATCTGCTGGGCCTGTCTGATGATAGTTTCATCACAGACTGCCTGTAGTGTGGGATGCTGCCTGACTCCCATGATTTGCATGGTTCTTTGTGTTGGCTTGGTAATCTGGGCTTTCGGTTGTACATCGTGGTTGCCAAACCTCGGTTGAAAAGCCAGTCAGTCAGCACTGTCTTTCTGTCTTGTCTTGTCTATGTCTTGCAGTGAGACAGAGGCCATGTGATGTGACAAAAAATGAAACATGAACCCTGAAAGGGATTAAGTGGTTCTGTTGAAAACGCAAGCTGTGATCACTTAATGTTCTCCTTATTGTGGACTTTCTGTTTTCTATGAAATTTGCCATTTGTCTTCTGCTTTGACAAAGAGTCTGTGAATCATCTGTCCACCAGACTTTTGTCACAGAAAATTAGAAGACAGACACAAAATAACCAGAATGTGTTAAACGTCATGGAATGCTGTTAAATATGAATGTAGGAGTCTCTGAGGGCGCATGACTTTCATAAAAATCACTCCATTAATAGGTTAACGTTAATCTGGTATATAACCTCCTTCCGTCTCAGCCCTGCTTTGGTTAAATCACATTATGTGCAGACATGGAAGTATTGGTGATTAAAAACATTTGAACCCTTTCAAACGCTAACCCTTTCAAACGCTACTAAGCAGAGTGTCGTCTGTGTGGAGTGTGGACACAATAATATATTCTTGTCACTCAAAATACATTTCTCCCATATAGCGATGTTCAAAATATAATGTATTATGAAACATGTCCTGTGGGAATGCGACCCACTGAGATAAGACAGAACCCTGTCCTGGACTGACTGCTTTGTTTTCAGTGAGTAACAAAATGTGGTTTGTTATCTGGCAGGTTTTTTTTTATTTTTAGTTATTTTGGGGCGCTGTTACCTCAAACAAACCCACCTCTCTGAACGCCTGCTGCCTGCTACACCGACAAATCTGACACTGAAGCTCTGACACTGAACCACTGGCAACGAAACGAGTCGAGAGACATAAACAAATGAAAATGAGGAAAGGACGGGGGGGGAGACAGACACACTGAAAATAAATAAATGATATGTACTGTATATAGACATTTGGGATTTGGAGAAGGAATGGAGCGCAGCAGATAACAAACCACTTTTTTTGTTGCTCACTGAACACGAAGCATCCAGTCAGGACAGGGTTCTGTCTTATCACAGTGCATTCCCACCCGACATGTTTCACAACATATGCATCTTATTTTGGACCGTCACCAAAACTTCCATATCTGATTCTGCACCGATTGTGATTGAACTAAAGCAGGCCAGAGACAGAAGGAGGTTATAAACCATATTAAAATTAAATCTATTAATGGAATAGTTTTGAGGTAAATTAAAGCCTGGGTAAAAGAAGGCGAATGTTGTGACACCAAACTGTCTAGGATGTCACACTGTCATATTTCCTGTCACTGATTTTTGTGTGTGTGTGCGTGTGTGCGTGTGCGTGTGTGTGTGTGTGTGTGTGTGTGTGTGTGTGTGTGTGTGTGTGTGTGTGTGTGTGTGTGTGTGTGTGTGTGTGTGTGTGTGTGTGTGTGTGTGTGTGTGCTTGCGTGCACATGTATGCTTCAAGAGGATGAGCGTTGGGAAGACCACAATGTAACCCCCCCATGTATCTTGCCCTCTCTCTCTCTCTCCCTCTTGCTCTGTGTCCTTCACCACATCCCCCAATGTTCTATGTTCATCTCAGTCCATTTAGAGCTATTTTGGGGCGCTGTTGCCTCAAACAAACTCACCTCTCTGAATGCCTGCTCCCTGCTACACTGACAAGACTGACACTGAACCACTGACACAAATTTAAAAGGTTAAATAAATTAAAAGAATACAAATACATTGAAATGAAATGAAACCAAATGAAAATGAGGAAAAGAGGGGTGAGACAAATTGAAACTGAAAAAAGAGAAAAGATATGTATATTTGGGATTTGGGGAAGGAATGGAGACAGAGCGCAACAGATAACAACCACTTTATCCACTTAGTCAGCACCTCCCTAGGATATCTGGTTCCTATCTGCATTCCTTCTATATCGGCTCAACCCTGCATTCCCACTTATCTAAAAATGAACACTTTGTTCCTGTGTGAAACACTGAGGGCTTCACCTACTGTACTACGGTAAAGCCCCCAGCCAGGGAAGTAAAAGTCTTTGTGTGCATGCAGACAGACTGTTCTTGCAGGCATGACACTTCACCTTTATGTCCCTCTCCCCTTGCCGTCCACAGGTATTGCCGTGGATAAGAATGGCTTGATGTACTTCGTGGATGCCACCATGATTCGTAAGGTGGATCAGAACGGAATCATCTCCACCCTGTTGGGGGCCAACGACCTGACCGCCGTGAGGCCCTTGAGCTGTGACTCCAGTATGGATGTCAGCCAGGTATGGAGGGAGAGAGGGAGGAGGAATGAGGGAGGGAACAGAGGGATGTGGGTATAAGGTGGGAGAGGGAAAGGAAGAGAGCAAACAGAGGCGTGGAGGGACAGCACTGTGGTTGGAAAGACAGATGTGGCGATGGATGATGACAAGACATCGCTGTGAGGCCATGGTGATGTCAGGGTGGATGTCAGCCTGATAGCAGAGCAGGGAGGATCAAACAGACTGAAGTAATGGATCACAGAGTGAGGAGCAGTCTTTATCCAAGTCTCAAGCCTGATATATACTTTGTTGTGTGATGGAGTATTATGCATGATGCCTGTTAAGCGTCAGGCCTGTCCAAAATCACTCACAAGACACTACACGTATAGAATATGCTTTATAGGGAGTAGTGAATGAAACATAGCCTCAGTCTTGGAAAATGAAGGGGACAGCTTCTGTATCTACACACATCACCTCAATAATAAGCCTCTCTGGGTATAGATGCTGATAATAATAATTATTATATCATCATCATCGTCATCGTCGTTGTCTAAACAATGATACCATCTTTGGTGAACTAAAACCCTCATGTGGATGTACTGTCACTGATAGCTGTCTTGTCTTCCTGCTAGGTGCGTCTGGAATGGCCCACGGACTTAGCAGTGAATCCCATTGATAACTCCCTGTATGTGCTGGAGAACAATGTCATCCTACGCATTACTGAAAACCACCAGGTCTGTATGAGGAGGCTCATCCAAGGCTACAAATCCCTTTGGGTGGAAACTCATTTCCAGGTTTTGACAAGGTTTAGTCCCAATTAGACTCTCTCGTTTTTAATTCCAATGTCATTGTGGCTTTATTATTTTTCTCGGGGGATTTTCCTGAGCAGCCCCTCATGCTCAAAGGTTTGGTGTGATGGTGGTAACATTGCTGCTTAATTAGCTCCGGGGAACATTTCAGTGTCCGTTAAATGTTAAAGAGTTATGGGGACCTATTATGCTCATTTCCAGCTATTATATTTCTTATTCTTGGACTCTGAATAGATTGGAGTACATTTGCATGATTCACAGTTAAGAAAAAAATCAAAACCCTTATTACGGCTGGCTAGAGTGGCTAGTGCTAGTGTGTGTGCGTGTGCATGTGCGTGTGTGGAGCTCGTAAACTGCTGGACAGATCAGTTTCTTTGTGCACACTGCCAGTAGGCCTAACAGAAGTACTTCTGTTTAATATGAGCATTATTATCATGAGCACAGAGTGCTGCGCTATGAGCTTATAGATCTGTTATTTTTGAAAAACATTTTTGCAAATCATTGAATTTATATATTTTTAAAGCGAACATTTGTAACTCAAATCTTTGCTTCTGGGGGGTCCCTGGAACTAACTATTTTGAGATGGGGGTTGGCAGACAAATACATCATTTAGGGTGGTCCTTTATATGAAAACGTTTCAGCACCACTGATATGGCGACATTTTTTAGAAAACGATTAGCATTTAGACGACATTTGTAGACACGTTCCCGGAATGAATGGGTGAAAGCAAAACATCTGAGTACTTCTTCCCCCTATGTCCACAGGTCAGCATCATAGCAGGTCGTCCTATGCACTGCCAAGTGCCGGGCATCGACTACAGCCTCAGTAAGCTGGCCATCCACGCTGCCCTGGAGAGCGCCACCGCCATCGCCCTGTCACACACCGGGATCCTTTACATCGCCGAGACGGACGAGAAAAAGATTAATCGCGTCAGACAGGTATGTCACACACAATTACACTACAATTTGGCTGCCCGGTTGCTTTATAATGACTCTTGTCAGTCTGACGTTAGATTTGTTGGCGAGCAAAACTGACATCGCAGCTGTTGTGGAGGTGGTGGGGCGTTTTCATTGGGTGAAATCAGACGTTCTGAGGTTGGCTGGCTTCCTCACACACAAGGCTTGAAGTTCTAAGTCGCCACGACTGATTTGAGTCATTTAGATTCCATGGAAGACTTCTATGGAAGCATGCTGCGCACCGAAAATTGCCCATCTACACACTGTTGCGCTTCAACGGCGCGTTGAAGCGCAACACGTTGTTGTGAGCTTGTAGATAGGCTATTTTCAGTTATTAGAGTATTTCAAGAGTTCATATTAGCTATTGTAATCGTGTTCAGAAGCTGGTCTTGGATATTTCATAAAAGCAAAGGTTAATCTGCGATTTCAGCCAAGAAATCTGCAGCAAGAACAGGGGTTTAGAATGATAAATACCAAAACATCATAATTCTACATATAGTGCTAATTGTTTAGGAAACAGAGTGCTAGTGTGTGTGTGTGTGGTGCTGGGGGGGGGGGGCTTTCACAATGTTTCACAAATCGCAGATTAGGATTTAACCAAACATTTCAGTCGTGATACTTTTGCTTTAATCCATGCACACACTACTGACTGTGTTTTGATAAGTCTTACATGTAGAATGCTCTGCTACCCTGCTCTATCTGTCCTATTCGTTCCATCTCTCCTATTTCATGTCTGTTTGATCTCCCCAGGTGAGCACTAACGGAGAGATCTCTCTGTTGGCGGGCACCGCCTCCGACTGTGACTGCAAGAACGACGTCAACTGCAACTGTTTCTACGGCGACGACGGCTACGCCACCGACGCCGGCCTGAACTCGCCGGCCTCTCTGGCCACGTCGCCCGACGGAACGCTGTTCATCGCCGACCTCAACAACATACGCATCAGGGCGGTCCGGGCCAACCGGCCCGGGCCCGCCGTCTCCGGGGCGGCTCTCTCTGGGGCGGGGGCGGGGCAGTACGAGGTGGCATCGCCGCGCGAGCAGGAGCTGTACGTGTTCAACGGGGAGGGGCAACACATCCAGACGGTCAGCCTGGTCACCGGGGAGCCGCTGTATAACTTCACCTACGGCCCCGACGGAGAGCTGACCACGCTGGTGGATAACTGCAACAACACCGTGAAGGTGAGGAGGGAGAGCGGGGGCCAGGGAGGAGGCGCCGGTCTGCTGCGGCTTGTCCTGCTGCCGGAGAACCAGGTGGTGACCCTGGGACTGGACCCCAGTGGGGGGCTGCGGAGCGTCTCAGCCCTGGGTCAGGACGTAGCTCTGATGGGCTACAGCGGCAGCACAGGCCTCCTGGCCGCCAAAGCTGAGGAGACCGGATGGACCACCTTCTACCAGTGAGTGTGATGCCAGCTGCTAAGGTGCCCGTAATCTCTGCCTGTGTGCATCGGCTCTGTGGGTGTACATCTGCCAGTCTATCTGGGCCTATTGAACAAGCTGAATACACAATTCATGAGCTTTCCCCTCTTTTACGTTCCATCATGTTCCACTGCACTCCATTTGCCATTATGCCATACAAGGTCCACTGCTGCCCCCTAGTGTTTTGATTTATCACTACAGTCAGTCATACCCAAATTTGGTATGACTGATCAGCTAAACTAATTCATTTGATGAATTTGCTGATCAGTGACAGATTTTCTGTTTGTTATCCGTTGCTTGCTGCATGTGTGCATGCATGTATGCATTTTTGCATGTGTTTGTCTCCTCTTCACCAATTTGCGTTTCATGTCTCTCATCCCCAGATACGACAGCGAAGGCCGCCTGACCAACGTAACGTACCCCACGGGCATGGTGACCAGTCTGCACCGCGAGATCGAGCGTTCCATCAACATCGACATAGAGAGCTCCAGCAGAGACGATGACGTCACAGTCATCACCAACCTGTCGTCTGTTGAAGCTTCGTACACTGTTGTGCAAGGTAGAGCCTCCATGTATTGTTTGTATTTGTCTGTCTCATTATACTGGTGATTCATTTCACAACATCTTGTTATTTCTGAAAAGTGTACAATAACCAGCACCAGTGCATGTGTGTGTGAGAGATCCGGGCTGTAGAAAAAGAAAACTGGGCTATTATAGCCAATAGCCAGGCCCTATATACACCCCTGCCATTGGGAAAACATTTACTGTAAGCATCACAGTGCGCTGACTATCCTCATATTCCCCATCTCTTACCTCCACCACCATGCACACGGGTAAACAAAGAAAAACAAGTGAACTATGGCCAGTCTTTACAGATCCTTCTAAAAATATATACATATATATAAATATATATCGTGGAAAAGTTCATTTTCTTCCGTAATATAATTCAAAAAGTGAAATTTTGATATATAAGTCCAAAGTCAACACAGCCATCTATCAGGATATTTTAGAGCACTTTGCGCTTCCATATGTTGACACGCTTTATGGAGATGCAGATTTCCTTTTCCATTAACAACTCAACAATACAAATGAGCTTACGGCTGCTATCAAACCAAACCTGGGCCTAAACCTATCAAACAACTCAGCAGTGCCACAGGCTGATCACCTCCATGCCATGCCCGTTGATGAACATCATCATGTTCAAAAGTAGCCCAGACCAAGTATTGAGTGCATAAATTAACATACATTTCAGATGGTTGACTTCTGTTTTATAAATCTTTTTTTTAGTGTTCTCATGTAATATAATAATATTTTGAGATATGGATTTTTGATTTTCATGAGCTGTATGCCATAATCATCAAGATTAAAACAAAATCACTTTATGCACTATGAATCTAGAATATATGAAAGTTTAAATTTGTGAATTATATTACGGAAGAAAATGTACTTTTCCCACGATATTCAAGTGTCATTCAAATCAAATCAGTAAATCGGTATATAAAAGAATATGCAGAATATTGTAGAGAATGAACAGAATTGAGCTTCCAAGAAACACAATTTTGGGTACAGCCATGACCTTAGAGAATGACCATGACCTTTTACCTCACCACCAGTGGTGAGGTATCGCCCCCTGGTGTTATTGTGGAAGATAACACCAGATCTTTTGAGGACAGCATTCCAGGTGTGAGACAGTTGTGAGAAGAGGTAAATCCCCTCTTCCTGGTTTATGTAAATCCTACTTTATGCATAGTTTTATTGGCGGGATAAAATAACCATCACATTAATAACCCTGCATGTATGGGAGGATTAGATTACCGCAAAGTCACAGCGTGTAGAAATAGATAGTGGGCTTTAATTGAATTTAGCATACTCTTCACATGGAGTTGTGTGTTCAATCCACTCCCTTCCCCCAATCTGATCGTCACCTTGTTGTGTAGAATCACTCTATGCTTCTTGTTCCCAGTTAGCCTCATGCTTTTGGATATCATGACTGCCAAATTCATTAACTTGTGTTCAGTGAATCCTCCTCATCCCCAAGCTGTCTCTCTCTGTCTCTAAATGTCTCTCTCTCTCTCGCCCTTGCTCGCACACGCACGCACGCACACGCGCACACACACACACACACACACACACACACACACACACACACACACACACACACACACACACACACACACACACACACACACACACACACACACAGAGTCGCCCACGTAGCCTTCACCCAGTTCCCATGATCCCTAAGCTTATTCTGCCTGTTTAGAGAACATGAAGGTAGGAGAATAATTGGCTGTCCTCTCCTGACCCCTCGCAAAACGCCGTGACATAAGTCTGAATCCGGTCCTTGGAGCGCTGGGCTCTGGGGGGAGCCTTGGAGAATGAGAATAAGCTACAGATGTATTCAGGCCCCGCTCAACGGTCCGCTGGAGAACAAGGGAGGGGAAGTTTAGTGAGATAACTAATTTGAGGTTTTCACAATGTTCCGTATGTTTCAGAACACCCAGGGAGGGCTTCCCTGACAGACTCACTTAGCCAGCTCTCGCTCTCTTTCTCTCTCCCTTACCCTCCGTCTCGCCCTCTCTCTCTCTCTCTCTCTCTCTCTCTCTCTCTCTCTGCCTCCCTTGCCCTCTCTCTCTCTCTCTCTCCCTCCCTCCCTATATCTCTTCCCTTTTGCTCTTTTTTCACCTGACTGCTTGCTTTCTGTCTCTCCCTTCATTAACTTCTGCACAACGAATCCTCCTTACGCCTCAAGCTGTCATTTCACTCTTTCTTCTTTCTCAGTTGCTCTCTCTCTCTCTCTTTCTCTCTCTCTCTCTCTCTCTCTCTCTCTCTCTCTCTCTCTCATTCTCTCCCTCGTCCTTTCCCTCTGTGTTATTACAGAGATTGCTCCGATAGAGAGGGCAGAGAAGATTTATGTAGCCAAGCTGCCGAGTCAATGGAAAAGGCTTCTCTTGTCAGAGTGAGGTGTTGTTAAAATGCTGCCTGGAGCTTTATTACAAATTGGCTTTATGGATCACTGTCGTTTATGGTGAGGCTTCTGAGGCAGGGCCCATCTGATCCTATCACCTTTTGTAGCTGAAATAAAAGTCCCCTCTCTTTTCTGCATTCTGCCAGACCTTTCTGCGGCCAAAAACAATCTCATCTTATCTCCAATCACATCGTTGCCATCATTCCAGCAGTTTTTAGATGTCGGACATACCCCTTTTGACCTCAGTGAAAAGCACGTCTCTCCTTGCTGTGTCATTGTCATTTTGGTTGCTTACTAGCACCCAGCTTTCTAAATGTTCTGCCTTATATTATATTTAATATGATCTAATTGTACCATATGCCTCCAGACTAGTGATCAGTCTTATTATGCAGCATCTAACTTATTTATCTGAGTGGAGCCGGCAACACCCCAAAAAAAAACAAAGCAACAACCATAAGCAACCATTTGAAGCATATGGTTGCTGCTGTTATTAATATTATTATTATTATAACTGATCACAGAGCCATGCTGACAGAATCCTGCTTCCTGTCTCGTTTATCGCCCCTGCAGATCAGGTCAGGAACAGCTACCAGCTCTGTAACAACGGGACCCTGAGGGTGATGTACGCCAATGGGATGGGAATCAGCTACCACACAGAGCCCCACATCCTGGCAGGCTCTGTCAGCCCCACGATCGGCCGCAGGAACATCACCTTACCAACTGACAACGGCCTTAACTCCATTGAGTGGCGTCTCCGCAAGGAGCAGACGAAGGGCAAGGTGACGGTGTTCGGCAGGAAGCTGAGGGTGAGGTCAACACATCCTTGTCAACTTCAGTGACATTGTTTAGGAATGCCTTTTTTGAGTGGTGCCAACCACTCCTATATCTGACTTTGTCCGTGTGTCCGTATGTATGTATGTCTGTCTGTCCAATAAACAAACATTGATGACAACATCAATACGGGGCTCATCAAAGGCACCACTCTCTTCACACAGGGTGTGATTTTTTATTTATTTGTATATAATAATAACAGTGGTGTAAAGTAACTAAGTACGTAACTAAGTATTTACTCAAGTACTGTACATAACTCATTGAGTGCCATTGGCGTGTTTCACGTGTTTTACCGCTATGGCGCAACGTGCCAATGACGTGTTTGACATGTTTTTGAAAAAAATGTGGGAAAACATTGTTCAGAACCCAAGATATCATTATCTGAAAATTTGCAGCTCCATCCACTCCTTGTTTAACTTATAACTGAAAAAGGCTGTATCTCGCTTCCTAAGCACTTTTTTTTTACTTTGAAAAAATCTCACTCGGTGAGTTAAAGAGGTGGTGCCATGGTTTTGCACTTTTTCTGTTTTTCATGTGTCTATGAGGTTGATAGAACTTCATTAAGCCCCCTGGTGGTGTTTTGTATGGTGTTTTATGTCTTCTCTGACTATTTTGAGTTTCTACCTGGAGGCTGAAACCTTGAGGGTCAAACGTGCCAATAGAAAAACAGCCCTTTAGTGACATAGTAAAATTATACCCTCCCCCTCATTATCATAACACAACAGTGGGCATGAGGAGGAGGAGGGACTAGGACAGGTGGGTGGTGCTAAGGTGGTGGAGGAGGTGCTAAGGTGAGAACCAGGTATACTTATTGAACTGGAGGCATGTCCACATAAAACATAATTTTAACAATTTCTGTACACTTTTTTGAAAAGAATCTTCCTCCTAGTTTAACCATAATACCTGATGATTGATTGATTGATGACTGAGTATTTCCAATTGTCTATACTTTTACTTCTACTCCAGTACATCTCAGAGGAAAATATTGTACTTTTACACCACTACAATTATTTGAAAACTTTAGTTATTTTGCAGATATGAATATATTACATTATAAAATATACTTTAACCACTTTAGGCCTAGAATCTGTATCGGCATATGCGTTTACGGTAAGCCATTTCATCTCATCATCTTCAAATCCCTCCCTCAGGCTCATGGTCGTAACCTCCTCTCCATTGACTTTGACCGCAACACGCGCACAGAGAAGATCTACGACGACCACCGCAAGTTCACGCTGCGCATCATGTACGACGCCCAGGGCCGCCCGGCCATGTGGCTCCCCAGCAGCAGCCTGGCTGTGGTCAACGTCTCCTACTCCTCCACCGGACAGCTGGTGGGCCTGCAGAGAGGCAGCATGAGCGAGAGGACCGAGTTTGACCCGCAGGGACGCATCTTGTCCCGGTCCTTTGTGGACGGCAAGGTCTGGAGCTACAGCTACCTGGACAAAGTAAGTTATGCCTTCGTCGTTAAGCTTGTCATCGGAAGGATCAAAAGCCACCGGGGGATACCGAGAGAATAGAGAGGGAGAATATCAATTTGGACCTATAATTAATATCAGTGCTTCTTAAATGTGGGTATGTATACCCTAAGGGTACACGTACGTGCAAGAAAGTAGAAAATGAAAGAAGGAACACGCAGGAAAGTAGAAAATGAAAGAAGGAATACGCAGGAAAGTAGAAAATTAAAGTAGAAATTAGAAAATGTTACTATTTTACTATTATTTTGATAGACCATTGACAAACGTGTTAACCTGCTGATCTGTAAACTGTAAATCCAAATAAAATACTTATCTGCACATTATTTTTATGTAATGACATAAAAACTGGACTGAAATGGCCACAGTTTAAAATAAATCTGCATTTATTTTAAACTGTGGCGGCATTAATTCCAACTCTTACTGTACACTCCATTTCTTTGTAATGTTATTCTTCAGAAGGTGGGTTATCATTCATTCATAGCATTTTAGCTATGGTTTAATCATGCAATTTTCTAAGAAAAAGGTAAAGGGGGTACCTTTACTCGAGAGCAAAATGAAAATATTATTACTTCTTGCAAGAAGTAGTAATAATACCTCTACAGGAGGAAAGTCATCAATGTCTACAGACTCCTAAAAGGCCAGAAGGAATTGTTGGTATTAAATGTACCTCTGTATGTCATTCCAGTCCATGGTGCTGCTCCTACAAAGTCAGAGGCAGTACATCTTTGAGTTTGATGCCTCGGGCCGCGTCACAGCTGTCACCATGCCCAGCGTGGCACGCCACACCATGTTCACCCACGTGTCGGTGGGTTACATCCGCAACACCTACAACCCCCCGGAGAGCAACGCCTCCATCATCCACGACTTCAGTGAGGACGGCAGGCCGCAAGCCACGTACTTCCTGGGCACCGGCCGGCGCGTCCTCTACAAGTACGGCAAGCTGGCCAAGCTGGCTGAGATCGTGTACGACAGCACTGCCGTCAGCTTCGGCTACGACGAGACGGCCGGCGTGCTGAAGATGGTGAACCTGCAGAGCGGGGGATTCTCATGCACCATCCGCTACCGCAAGATGGGCCCGCTCATCGACAAGCAGATCTACCGCTTCAGTGAGGAGGGCATGGTCAACGCCAGGTTCGACTACACCTACCACGACAACAGCTTTCGCATCGCCAGCATGAAGCCGGTTATCAGCGAGACGCCACTGCCCGTCGACCTCTACCGCTATGATGAGATCTCTGGCAAGGTGCGTCACTGATCTAGGGATGAGGTCACTGATCTAGGGATGATGTCACTGATCTTGGGATGATGTCACTGATCTAGGGTACAATCTACTCCGTCTTTCATAGTGCTGAAATCTACAGTATGACAGGTGTACACAATGGAAATGCAATATGAATTCCAGTTAGGAAAAGTATAAATTTCCTTTTGCAAATTAATAATAATGACAATAATAACTAGAAAATGTGCTCCTCGGAGCACAGGTCTCCACCAGTACTGTTCCTGATTAATCCTGTCTTACCTATTTATATTACATATTGTCACGTGTCACTTGACCAATGTTAGCTTGGCTGATGGAAGCTCACTTCAAAAAATATAAATGATTTTTTGAAGTGATACACCTATTTATAGATTTGTATTTCGTCATGCGTCTCGCTAGCCAATCAAAAGCATTGGTGACAACATATTGTCACGTGTCACGTGAAGCTTGACCAATGTTAGCTTGGCTGAGACGGACGGACACACGGAAGGACAAGAACGAAAACATACTCTCCACCTCTGGCGGAGACAATAACATTACATATTAATATCTTATATTTGTTATTATTATTACTCTCCGCAGGAGAGTATTGTTTTCACTTTCTAAATATGACACACCGATTGGTCAAGCCTCACGTGACAGGCGACAATACGGTGAAATACTGTATAAATACATGGCATCACTTTGACAGCGGCTTTGCCGCTGTCAAAGTGAGGTAAGACAGGAACCATCACGAAATGGCTGCATGGCTGATACATAATTGGCAGATAGGACAGATAGGACACTTATATAGACAGGAGGGATATGACACTTACACAGACGGATAGGACACTTACAGTACACAGACAGGACGGATAGGACACTTATACAGACAGGACGGATAGGACACTTATACAGACAGGACGGATAGGACACTTATACAGACAGGACGGATAGAACACTTACATAGACAGGAGGGATATGACACTTACACAGACAGGACGGATAGGACACTTACAGTATACAGACAGGACGGATAGGACACTTACAGTATACAGACAGGACGGATAGGACACTTACACAGACAGGAGGGATAGGACACTTATACAGACAAGACGGATAGGACACTTATACAGACAGGACGGATCGGACACTTATACAGACAGGATGGATAGGACAGTTAGAACATAAGAATTAGAACATTCCCAATATTCCCAACACAAGTCTGGTGAGGTAAGAGTGAGGTAAGACAGGAACAATCACGAAATGGTTGAGAAATGGCGGATACTGTAACAATTGGATAGGACACTTACACAGACAGGACGGATAGGACACTTACACAGACAGGACGGATAGGACACTTACATAGACAGGACGGATAGGACACTTACAGTATACAGACAGGAGGGATAGGACACTTATACAGACAGGACGGATAGGACACTTATACAGATAGAACATTCCCAACATTCCCAACAGCGGAGAGTTGTGCTCCGAGGAGCACTTTTTCTAGTTATTATTATTATTATTGTCTCCGCCAGGAGACTATGTTTTCGTTCTCGTCCTTCCGTGTGTCCACCAAGCTAACATTGGTCAAGCTTCACGTGACACGTGACAATATGTTGAAAGGGTGTGCTTTGATTGGCTAGCGAGACGCATGATGAAATAGAGCCCTATGAATAGGTGTGTCACTTCAAAAGATCATTTATATCTTTTGAAGTGAGGTAAGACAGGATTAATCAGGAACAGTACTGGCGGAGACCTGTGCTCCGAGGAGCACATTTTCTAGTTACTATTAATATTATTATTATTACTATCTATTATACAGCAACACTCATATACAGTTCAGTTAAACAAAGGTATTCAGTTTCTATGTGCTCTCTCCACCATAGAGACACACACACGCACACACACACACTGTACCAGTCTTTAGACAAAAACAATGACTCACCCTCTCTGTAACGTTCTCTATTTCTGCTGACAGGTGGAGCACTTTGGGAAGTTTGGGGTCATATATTACGACATCAATCAGATCATCACTACAGCCGTCATGACGCTGAGCAAACACTTTGATACCCATGGACGCATCAAGGAGGTGCAGTATGAGATCTTCCGGTCTCTGATGTACTGGATGACGGTTCAGTATGATAGCATGGGCCGTGTGGTGAAGAGAGAGCTGAAGATCGGGCCCTACGCCAACACCACCCAGTACCGCTACGAGTATGATGGAGATGGGCAGCTCAGTGGTGTCAAGGTACGCCTGTTTGTGCAAATATTTAGCATTTTGATGTTGTTTTGTTGTTGCACTTTGTTCTTTGATGTGATTATTAGAATGCTGCTTTATTAATCCCGAAAGGGAAATAGTTTGGTCATTTTGAGTTCCCATGGAAGAAAAAAATATTTAATACAAGAGGAAGAAAAGAATATTGAAATCATAACTCCTTAGCTAAGTAAGGATGTGCAATGTAAAACATTAAGGCAAGGCCCGGACCGCTGGCATAGCAGTCCAGGCACCTAGGCTACAATGTAGCCTGACAGGTGTTGCGGGTTCGAGTCCTGATCCCGACGGGCTTTGCTGCATGTCACTCCCCATCTCTCTCTTTCCATTTCCTGTCAGCCTACTGTCCTATCAATAATAAAAACATAAAAAGCCCCAAAATAAATCTTAAAAAAAACAAGACAAATAGAGTAAGAAACAAGAGTACATCTTCAAATATAGTTATAACGTGTAAACAGTAGCTGCTTTGAATGTTACTACTGTACATCAGCAATAATGCAATGTTTATACTGTTTCGTATAGTTAGTCAAGTCAAGTCACCTTTATTTATATAGCACATTTAAAAATATATTAATATATATCACAATAGCAAAACCTAATAAAATACAGCATAGTAAAAGAAACATAAAGCAATACCTCAAACAAAAACACCAAAGATAGGAGAGCATGAAAGTAATACAAAAAGAAAAAATACATTCAATATATTCAATGGCCATAGGTTAATTGTCCTCAGACTGAGCTGAAGGCAATGGAGAAGAGGTGGGTTTTTAGGGTGGATTTGAACCTTTCAATGGTGGAGCTGGACTTGTCCAGTATCCAGTGGGAGATTGTTCCAGAGTATGGGCGCAATAACAGAAAATGTCCGGTCACCTTTAGTTGTCAAGGACCATTTGGGAAGATGACCTAAGAAAAGTTAGTATATTTACATGCTGTTCCTTCTCATCCAGGTGAACGACTGGTCCACGTGGCGCTATAGCTACGACCTCAACGGCAACCTCCACCTTCTGAACCCGGGGAACAGTGCCCGCCTCATGCCTCTCCGCTACGACCTGCGAGACCGCATCACGCGCCTGGGAGACGTCCAGTACCGCCTGGACGAGGACGGCTTCCTCAGCCAGCGAGGCGCGGACGTCTTCGACTACAACTCCAAAGGCCAGCTGCTTCGGGCGTACAGTCGCGGGCCGGGCGGCTGGAGCGTCCAGTACCACTACGACGGGCTGGGCCGCAGGGTGTCCACCAGGAACAGCCTGGGACAGCACCTTCAGTTCTTCTACGCTGACCTCAACCACCCAGCCAGGGTCACACACATCTTCAACCACTCCAGCTCAGAGATCTCCTCACTCTACTATGACCTGCAGGTATGCATTCACATATTTCTAGTGTATAAGGTTTTAAGTGGTTAAAGAGAGCCATCATTTGGTTTGTGGAGCTCATTTGAAAAACCTGACAGTAACTTCTCTTTCCATCAATCATTATTCAGGTACTCACAACACATACTAAGATGAATGGCTTTGATTATACATTGTGTTGCTGTCAGGCAGCAAGGCACCTTGTATCTCCATATTTCAATTTCATGTTTTTTTTTTTTTATTAATACTAATATTACTATGTGAGCAGTTGTTTAAATACAATCAATAATGATGAAATAGACTGGTAAGAGTGAATGACTCCATGACATTATCTCTATGACGCTATCAGTACGATGGTATCTTTAAAACTATTATCTGTATGATTGTATCAGGGCCATCTGTTTGCTATGGAGGTGAGCAGTGGAGAGGAGTACTACATCGCTTCAGACAACACTGGGACTCCCCTCGCTGTGTTCAGCAGCAACGGACAGATGATCAAACAGGTAACAAACCTTGTCATAACTCATAATTCATAACAAGTCTTGAATCACAGATAAGCTGCCATCATTTGATTTATGTTTGTATTCGCAAGATAATTCCTGCATGTAAATAATGCATGTGTAATTGAAAATCTACAGATATTTAAATACGGTGTAGCTTATGAAGTTTTATTGGATAGCTTATGTAACAGATAATGGGATTTATGATCTAATCTAAGTAAACAGGAATAAATAATGCAAGTCATTCAAAATGAATGTGTGTGTGACGCAGGTTCAGTACACAGCCTACGGGGAGGTGTACCTGGACTCGAACCCAGAGTTCCAGTTGGTGGTGGGCTTCCACGGTGGTCTGTATGACCCGCTGACCAAGCTGGTCCACTTCACCCAGAGGGACTACGACGTGCTGGCCGGGCGCTGGACCTCACCGGACTACGCCATCTGGCCCAAGATCGGCAAAGACCCTGCACCCTTCAACCTGTACATGTTCAAGAACAACAACCCCCTCAGTGACATGCTGGACATCAAGAACTACGTCACAGGTTAGAGCAGTGGTCCTCAAACCTTTTCATGTCGAGGACCCCCAAATTGATATGTATTTGGCCATGGACCCCCATCTGAAAATATTTTGTGCCAGGGACCTGAATACAAGATTTGTGCTGTTAAATTTTTTCAAAAATATTTCAATATTACAGTTAAACTGATTTTCATTCTATATTTAACAAATCTTGCTGGGGACCCCCTGGAACCCGTTCAAGGACACTTGGGGGTCGCTGGCCGCAAATATTGCCCGAGCGGGCTCCCCAGGCCTCTATACTTGGTCTGGTGATTTTTTCCCTCTACGCTAATTCTATTTTCCGCAAATAGCGGCAACTGGACATTTGTGAGCTTGTAAATCATCTATTTTCGCCGAATGTTCGCTCCAGAATATGGACGCTATTACAATTGACAATTTAGGCATATAGCACATGCTCTAAACCACAGGTATTTACTAAGTACAAGAACATAGTAGATGCCATGAACCTTAGTCAACAAACAACAGGGTCAATGGTCAAGTAAATAGTGCAAAGAAAATTAAGTGCTACAAAGAAACTAGGATACCAGGTAAACATCAAAATCTATCATCTAAATACTTTTTAAACGGATAAAAAAATCACAAATCTTTTCCTCTGCACATAATGACCTCTTTTACGATGCTGATAAATGCCTCACAACATAATGTTTTATGATTACATTTTGGTGCTATTAAATGCATGTCTTTGTTGTTTACCTTAAATTTTATCTGATTTCCCTCTGATGTGCCACTGTAGATGTGAAGAGCTGGTTGGTAATGTTTGGCTTCCAACTCAGCAACATAATCCCAGGGTTCCCTCGCCACTCGCTGTACTTCGTTGAGCCTCCCTACGAGCTGCAGGCCAGCCAGCATTGTGAGAATGGGCAGGTATGTCGCTATCATCATCATCATCTATCTATTTATTCATTCATTAGAACCTCTGGAAAATGCTATGGTCTTGAGGTATAGACATACACTATGGAGACACAATTAACCACATCAACCCAAAGCCCTACTTTGGTTATGTCATTCAAAGCAAACATTCTCAAAAAATGGCCTAGGCTTAATTTATAGGTATGGTGAAAATAGAAGATCTACAAGCCCAACGTGTCATCAGCTATATCTGCCATACGACTGTGTCAGGTATAAGTAGTCTAATAGCAAAAAAAGAAGAATACATGGCTATATATCAATAAAAACAAATTCTAAAATAATTTGACAATGACAAAAAATAAGTAAATACATTAATTAAACAATAAGCATAAAAACAATAAAAAGCTAAAATAGCGTCCGTTACAATCAGTACAATTGGCAATTAAACATCAGAATATGACTGAATGTTATTAATGAGGTGAACTCATAGTGTTTTTGATGCATATTCCAAGGATTTGGAGCCAGTAACAGAAATCAGATATTCCCTTACTCCATGTCTGTGAACGATTACAATCGCTACAAACATACCAGCAAGAAAGCAGGGCTGAGAGAGAGAGGGCTGTCACAACTGAACCTCACAGCAATTATGCACTGTGATAAAGAATTGATTGATTGAAATTATTAGACATCATCAAAAGAATGAAAAACACAATAAAGCCAAAAGGCTTATTTCCATTGTGGTCCTTTATCTGGTTACAACATCGCTTTATCTACAGAATCCAGTCCACAGTGGAATCCAGGATTACGGCAGTTATTTGTTATTTTTTGAAGATAGTGTTAAATGTAATTACAGATGTGAAATTCCCTTCATGTTCACAAGAAAATAAATTCAGATCACCTTTTTGTTAAGTGATGTGATTGCATCAGTTAATCCATTAAGACCGGGAACGCATCTCTGTCATTTTAAGATTTATTTGGCTATCCAAAAATAGTAGATCTACAAGCTCATAGCGCAGCACTCGGTGCCGCGCTATGAGCTTGTAGATCTACTATTTTTGAATAGCCAAAGAAATCTAAAATGACAGAGATGCGTTCCCGGATTGAATGGGTTAACTGCTGTAAGTCCTCTCATTGTTGTTGTTTAAAACTTTTCATTCAAGATGAGCATGCCAAAATCTGTGCTCCAAGTAATGTCCAACAAATGCAGTATAAAATACATTACGTATGTTTATGTTATAAAGAAAATGGTTATAATACAAGTAAGGTACTACAAGTAGTAATATGTTATGTAGTAGTAGTAGAAGTAATAAACTTCCCTAGGTTATCGAGATAGTATATACGTAGTTTACTGTATGTTGCAGCCAAAAGAGCAAAATATACAGAATATAGAACAAATGGATGAATAAATTAGCAACCGAAGCTATACCAAATATACATTCATGCAGGAGAAAGACAATTAGATATTAGGTAGCAACCTAGTGTACATTTTCTGTATAGCACTACGTGACAGTTGTTGTTATTATTATTATCATAGTACATGAATCCACGAAATATTTTCTTTCTCTCTTGTAGCTTATTACAGGTGTGCAGCAAGCAGCAGAACGTCACAACCAAGCCTTCATGGCCCTTGAGGGGCGTCTCCTCAACAAGGAACGGCGTGGGCGCAGGGATAAGCCTGGCCACTGGTTTGGCACCAATACACCCATCATAGGCCGTGGGGTGATGCTGGCAGTGAAGGAGGCCCACGTGGTGGCCGGCGTGTCGGCCATAGCCAGCGACGACGGCCGCAAAGTGGCATTGGTGCTGAATGGCGCCCTCTATCTGGACGGCACACATTATACCCAGGACGGGAAGGACTATCACTTCTTTGTCAAAGTGGGCTCTGCCGACAGCGACCTGTTAGCCCTGGGACTCACTAATGGACGCAAAGCGCTGGAGAGTGGCATAAATGTGACGGTAAGCGGCCGGTCCAGGAGAGGAGCAACCGTGGAGTTTTCCGCTCCGTCGTTAGCGCTTAGCGTTCGGTATGGGCTCGCCCTGGATGTGGTGGATGAGGAGAAGGTGAGACTGTTGGAGCTGGCCCGGCAGAGGGCCTTGGCTGGGGCCTGGGGCAGGGAGCAGCAGAGGGCCAGGGATGGGAAGGAGGGCAGCCGTCTGTGGACAGAGGGAGAGAGACAACAGCTGCTAACGACAGGCAGGGTGCAGGGATATGACGGGTACTATGTCCTGCCTGTGGAGCAGTACCCAGAACTGGCTGATAGCAGCACCAACATCCAGTTCCTCAGACAGAATGAGATGGGAAAAAGGTAACAGCCCACCAGGGCTTTGTCCCCCCACAACCCCTCACTTTCACTCTCCAATAATCTTGGTTCTTTCCCCCAACCAGTCCCCCCCCCCCCCCCCCTAATCCTCTCCTAACCCGCGGAGAATTAACCAACAAACGGGGTTACTCACGGAACGCTGCAGGGACTTTTGAAAAGAAGAACTTATCAGAAGAAATATATATTATTGTTACTTTTACTGCCACAGGCAAAAAATTTAAAGTTTAGTCAAGTGTTTTTTTCTTTCTTTTATTTTTTTTTAAACGAACTTTGAACTACTGAAAAAGCACTGACGAACTTTGAAGAACAAATCTGTTGCTTAATGAATAAGAAGATTCCCCTTTTTAAAAAAGATATTGATAATTTCACCCATATTTTTTGGGTCACACTGACTGAGAGCGCCCCCGAAAGCTACGGAACATACACACAGTGGAGTCGTAGTCTGCCGGGGGCCGTGGTGACGGCTTGTCTTCACTAGAAACTGTAGGCAAAGGGACCAAAATGAAGGCGAGGTCACCAATCACAACTATGGGTCAAAGGAGGAAATGACAAACGGCAACAAGCAACGCAACATCGAACGGCTGTCCGACATACGAGTCATCTCCCTGTCTCAGGCCCCCCATCATCCACCACAAACAGAGCTGTCTTTGACTACTGAGACAGCGTATGTATCCAACCGAGCAACGCCCCAGACTACAGGCAATCCCTCAACAAATTCAACAGCTGTTAATGAACTCTAGAGAAAAAGATCAACTTGAAAAAATATATATACAGTTTAAAAAAAAATATGGCTATATTTGTGAACAGTGGTATCCTATCACACAGCATATTGTTTAATTTTGAAATGGGCAGAAAAATCATGCTACTACATTATGTGTCAGACTTCACAATACTTCAGGATGTTGCGTTAGATGCCGTAGTTTTGTACTTTTCAGTCGCCGTAGAAATTGTGAGACTTTCACCAAGGCACTTCTGTACAGAGGAGATCAGAGTAACACCCGTCACGGAGTCCAGAAAACATACTCAGTTAGTATCAAGAGCTATTTATTTTATTTTATCGTTTTTTTATTTTATTTATTTATTATTCTTAGTACTATATGACAATCATGAAGGAGTCACCAGTTGTATTCAAAATGAACATTAGCCGATGAGTTAATTTTCTTTTGTAAAAATATGTAAGAAATGTTCATTTTGCTTTTGTATTAATTTCAGTTCGCTGCCAGGGGCAAATAATAGTCACTCTCAAAAAGAATAATTTATGTAATGACGTGTTTTAAAAGCGGTTTATACTTTAAATAAAGTCTTTAAAACTGTGAAACCTGTTTTTTCGAACTATATCTTGATGTACAGTGTATAGACCAAACCTTTATGCAGCACAGTAGACTATTGTTCAGATTATCAAGTTTTATATTTCTAAGAGGAAGTGGCTTGTAATGTGCAAATTCTTTAGCTGGTCTTATTACTCTAGAGTTTTGTGACACTCTGCTATTCCATATCTACAATATCAAAATCCCCAGTTTGTTGTTTTTGGACTGTTTTTATTTTATTTATTTACGTTTTGTCAGTTTGGACGCAAAGATATTACTGTCCTAGATTCCAAGAGCAGTAGCAGTACTGGATCCCTCTCACTGTGAAGAGACTCGTGCTGGATGTCATGTACCAAATCAGTATTAACGAAGGATGATTCTTATACACTCGCTGAGAAACGAGACTCTTCTGAGAACCTTATCAATAAAAAGTACTTGTTTACGTCATCCATCTCACGTCTGGTTTTCCTCTGCCTGCTTTTCTATTTTCTTTGTGTTTGCATGTTGTCGCCTCTCATTCTTTTGTGTGTCAGTAGCACATTATAACTTCTGATGTCAAGTTCCAATCATTCATGTTTGCAGCATATCAAATAATTCCACTTCTTATCTCCACAGCATACTGTAGACAGGTGGTTCCCAAACCTTTTAGGTTGAGACCTAAAAGGGAAATTGGATGTCGCCCCGGGGCCCAAACTAGTGAAAATAGACGATCTACAAGCGCACAACGCGAGCTTACAGATCAGCTATTTTCACTGGCTTCTTAAGTTTTTTTCTTTCAGTTATTTTTTGGGATATTGCTGCCTTTATTGATAGTACACTGTACAGAGAAATAGGGAGTGACACTCAGCAATGGTCGTTGGGCTCTGGACTTGAACCCACAACTCGTTGTCAGGCATTCGAGCATGTATGGGGGTATGCTCCTTAAAGGGATATTTTCACTTGCAAACTTTAGGTCATTTTATCGTCTACTCAGGTTTTTGTGAGCACCTCAGACAGTTTTTAAGTTGCTTGATTCAGTATTTAGATATTTGATATTCATTTTATCAGACACTCCCCCTTCCTATACAAACCCATTGTAACTTCAAACACCATTTTAACCATAGAGAGAGAGAGTTGGCAGGAGCGCTACTGGTATCCCTCAAACCACCGGTGCTCATGAAAGGGAATACAATGAATGAGCAAAAAAGAACAGAATGTGCCAAAAGGGCACAAAAATCCAGGTCCAGGCACTCAGGTGGATTTGAAATTAAATAGCCTTTATTGGGCAATGGGCTTACAAAACATTAAAAAACACCTGGTGTTTTTTATCTCCGGCACCGTTGGCCCGGTCGCTCCGAAACTGTGCACACACACTCCCTGGATGCCAATTCAGAACCTCTGCCCCAATTTTTTCACATGAAAATACTAAATATCAACTCAAAAGCATTAGAAGACACCTGCTGAGGGCCCAACGATGCCTTGGTGCAATGGTGTGATGTGCTTGATCGGTTGCCTCTGCTACAGACAGTTTGCAGGTTTAAGTCCTGTTTCCATCAAGGTACTGGAGGACCACCGCACATATCCCCTGTTTCCTTAGAAGTAACGGTGGGCGGTTATGTTTGAAAGAACTCTGTCCAGTGGACTTTTTATGGAAATAAATGATTACATTTTGTGCCACCGACCCCATAAGTGAAAAATGATTCCAGATTTATTCGACAAGCTGCTTGTTAACTTGTCTTCTAACATCAAAGACAAGTGTCCCAATGGGGTTTTGAACCTAGGTTTAAAGTTTCACTGGCAGTTGCACTAACTTCAGTAGTTGGCTAAAGCACCAGGCCCACTAGGGAGCAGACATGCAGCTATTGGTCATTTATACCAAGCTCATGGAAGCAATGTCATTGGGCATCCAGGTGTCAATCAACTCTAGTCAACATAGCAGGTTCTGACAGGGGGTGGGCCTAAATAAAAGCAGGAAGGAAGACAGTCTGAGAGAGAGAGAGAAACAGGTGAAAACATAGATGTTTATACATTCAATAATCTTGTAGATAGGGATTAATATATCAGTGATCAGCATGTTTATGTGTTTGGAGCTGGGTTTTCACTCAGTATTTCTACCATAACCAGCTGACAATAATAACTACAAGATGGACTTGTGGCTGGTCAACTAACACACTAGCCTGGAGGAGAAGAGAGAGTGTGAGACTTTTCAACACGTTTCTGAGTGAGTATGGACGCTATCTGAGAACTGTAATGACATGGACATTTAGTTAAAGTATAGGACCTTTAGAGCCCAGAAGGCTCTGACAGACAGACATGTGGGGTACTGGGTTCTCCAGCACACAGACAGACAGACAGACAGACAGACAGACAGACAGTAAAAGTACGAAAGTATTGGTATCAAAATGTGTTTAAAGTACCAAAAGTAAAAGTACTAAAATGTTTGAAAATAGCAGATCTACAAGCTCAGGACGGGTTGTGAGCTTGGAGATCTGCTATTTTCAAGTAGCCTAGGTTTAAAATGGGCTAAAGTGGTTAATGTATGTTTTATAATGTAATCATTTATATCTGCAATGTAACTAGCAACTCAATTTTTTCAAATAATTGTAGTGGAGTAAAAGTACAATATTTGCCTCTGAGATGTAGTGGAGTAGAAGTAAAAGTATATATATATATATATATATATATATATATATATATATATATATATATATATATATATATATATATATATATATATATATATATATATATATTCAAGGATTCGCACAAATGTCATGATTTTTTCAAAAATATTTTGAATACAAGTATACAATAATGGTTAAAGTGGTGACACAGATGTGTTCCCGGTCTTAATGGATTAATGTTAGTTGTTAATCTCTTTGAACACAGTTGCACATTAGAGGTGCAATCTGAATCACTCACAAAGGGCCGTAGTTGACCCAACATACCACAGGTGGGCGCTAAACTACAATAACCTTCCCCACCACCCCACAAGCCCCAGTGTGACCGCTCTGGCTGCTCTGTCTATGGCTGTAGGATCTGATCATTATTCTACTGTTAAAAGAGCAACAGTGAAATTAATGGATTATAATTATCACTGTGTGCATCAGTTTGTGACCTATGTCCTTTGTGTTGGACCTCAGTGTGGATCCATTGTTGAGGGAGTGGATCAGGATCCTGATGCAGGGAACTCCACCTTCTATAGACCATGCACACCCTGGTTGAATGCTACCAGAGGGTAAGAATTTAACCCTAGCACCACAAGAATATATACCCTGACACCACCCTAACAGCACAAAAATATACCCTGACACCACCCTAACACTAGCCTGGCATTGGCCAGACTGATAACGTGGATTCACTCTCACGTTCCTCCCTGCATCAGTCTGGACTTCGGGAGCGAGTATGAGAAATCAGAAAATGATCGGGCCAATCAGTGACTGCGTTTCAACTGCTGTCCGTACAACAGTGAAAAGCATCAAAATCATTTTCTGATTTCTCCTACTCGCTCCCTATGGGCCGAAGTTCAGACTGATACCGGGGAGGAACGTTAGAGTGAAGATACTAGGTTCATTGTTTACCTGGTATCCTATAGTTTCAATGTACAGATAAAATTGTGTGGCAGATCAAACTTTCTCATAGATTTCACAGATAGCTTCATAGACTTGTTTGACAGCACTGTCATCAGTGTTGTGTTGCATTCATGTTAATGTATTAGTGTATTTTCAGACATTTAACCACTTAAACTCTCAATACTTACAAAACTTGACCTTTGACTCTGTACTGGGTTCTGTTCATTTTCCCCTCTACACCAAATCTCTGCGATGCATTGTGAGTATGTAGATCGGCTATTTTACGGCTAGTTTCCACCAGAATAGGGATGCTATAGGGTTCAAGTGGTTAACCCATTAAAACCGGGAAAGCACCTGTGTCAATTTAGATGTTGCTATGTAGCAGTAGGATGTTTTTTTTGTTTTTGGAAAAGATAAATAGAACATTTTCTGAAAACATAGGTTAGGATTTAGAAGGCATTTTTTAAAATCGTCCTCGGGTCTAAAAGGGTTCCTATCACACAAAGATTTGGTGGCCCCCCTGTAGTTACTCTGAGGACCCCTTTGGGTCCCAGACCCCCTGTTGAAGACAAATAGTTTAGCGTGTGCTTCTTTGAACACAGTTGTACATTAGAGGTGCAATCTGAATCACTCACAAAGGGCTAAACTATAATATCTTCCCCATCACCCCACGGGCCCCAGTGTGACCACTCTGGCTGCTCTGTCTATGACTGTAGGATCTGATCATCTACTGTTGTAAAAGAGCCCCAGTGAAATGAATGGATTATAAATATCACTGTGTGCATCGGTTTGTGACCTATGACCTTTGTGTTTGACCTCAGTGTGGATCCATTGTTGAGGGAGTCGATCAGGATCCTGATGCAGAGAACTCCACCTTCTATATAGACCATGCACACCCTGGTTGAATGTTACCAGAGGGTAAGAATTTAACCCTAACACCACACCCTGCCTGAGTGCTATCAAAGGACAAGACACTACAAAATGACACTATTTGAGATTAAAAACAGGTTCTATACACCCATATTGTTAATGTTATTTTAGTTGTATGGTTAATTGGACATTTTATTAATTAATGTATTATTGATTTTGTTTTTCTGTAATAATTAGGTTAATTAGCTTTTTCATCTGTGATTGAAATGTCACTGATAGGCCTGTCACAATTATGATATAATCGCCGTCATAATTGAAATGTTCCTATATTTTCAAACATTTTCCAAAGTAGTGGAAAAAGCTGATCTACAAGCTCACAACGCGTCGCAATGCGACACGTTGTGAGCTTGTAGATCGGCTATTTCCACTACTTTGGAAAAAACATAATTTTAAAGATAAAATGATTAAATATGGCTTATTTTGGCCATAGTATATTATTTATTTTAATTATTGGTATCATTCATTTATTTGTATATTTAAGTTATTTGCCATATGCAATTTTTGTTTGCAAAGCCTAAAAGCTCAACATAAATGTAATTTATATATTCCAATGTTCACGGAAAAAAAGACAATTCAATTGTTAATCTCAATCATTTGTATGACAATTAATCTTCGAGTGGAATTTCATGATGGTGACAGCCCTAGTCATTGATCTAGGATCTGATCCTTATAGTCCTTATTGGTTGATTGTAATTGTGTTTAACCGTAAACACTGAACTGTTTTTCTTTCTCCACCCCCTTGTCTTCTCACCACCTCAAGCTGAATCCAGACAAGATCGAGCTTCTCTTCTTCCCAGGTAAGTCCCGCCCCACGCAGGATCTCACTGTTTCCATAGACAACTCCCTGGTGGCTTCTGTTCAAAAGGCCAAGAACCTTGGTGTTGTCCTGGACAGTCAGCTCTCATTCTAGGCACACATTGCAGCGGTCACTCAATCCTGTAGGTTTACACTCTACAACATTCGAAGGATCAGACCCTTCCTCACCCAGGAGTCAGCCCAGCTCCTTATCCAGATCTCAGTCATATCAAAACTTGACTACTGTAACTCGCTCCTTACTGGCCTCCCGGCATGTGCACTTAAGCCCCAGCAAATAAGACATGCCTGGTCTTCAACCAGCCAAAGTTTTCCCCCCTTCTCCGCTCCCTCCAATGGCTCCCAATTACTGCCCGCACAGAGTACAAAACACTGATGCTGGTGTTGCGATGCATTGTGAGCTTGTAGATCTGCTATTTTCACAATGTTTATCTGTGGAACCGAGTCAAACTAAATGTAATACCTCAACTCCTACAATTTCAAATGCTTATCAGGGTGGGGGTCCCCTGTTCAAATATGATTATTTTGGGGGGTCCCCAGTTCAAATATGATTATTTTGGGATGTTCCCCAGTTCAAATATGATTATTTTGGGGGGTCACGGCCTGAAAAGGTTGAGAACCACTGGACTAACACCCTAGCCTGGAGGTGAAGAGAGTGTGTGAGACCTTTCACATTCTGCTCCATTGATGCTAGCGACTGACCTAGATATGACGACCATGCAGACATACCCTGGTCATTTGTTCTAATGTGTTTGTTACTTAGGCTCGTTTTTCTTGACCACAATATTAACATTTTAATTTAGATGGCACGTTATTTAGACAGATGCTATATGTTCATAACCTGGTTCCCGCCCCCATCTGGCAGAGTCAGGTTAATATGTTCAGTGTTTACCTGGTATAGTTTCAATGTACAGATAAAATTGTGTCGCAGATCAAACTTTCTCATAGATTTCATAGATAGCTTGTTTGACAGCACTGTCATCAGTGTTGTGTTGGATTCATGTTAATGTGTATTTTCAGACATTTAACCACTTAAACTCTCAATACTTAGAAAACTTGACCTTTGACTCTGTACTGGGTTCTGTTCATTTTCCCCTCTACACCAAATCTCTGCGATGCATTGTGAGTATGTAGATCGGCTATAGACCCCTTAACAGACGACGTCATACTGGCTGCGTGCAGCCAGTATGCGCGCAACGAAACCCATTATATCAGGTCTCGTTAGGACGCGTCTCACTAGCCAACACACACAAGAGGGGGTTGGGGTGTGCTGAAACCAGTGCACCCCGAAACAGGTTGGGAATTGATTGCGTGAAACAATCACCTGTGCGTCCAGGCTCAATGTTAGTAAACAAATAATTGGTCTATTT
Source organism: Gymnoscopelus microlampas (assembly GCF_963454915.1). Lineage (NCBI taxonomy): Eukaryota > Metazoa > Chordata > Actinopteri > Myctophiformes > Myctophidae > Gymnoscopelus > Gymnoscopelus microlampas. The sequence continues at coordinate 18,425,309 of NC_139955.1, read as the reverse complement.
TGCGGCTAGTTTCCACTAGAATAGGGATGCTATAGGGTTCAAGTGGTTAACCCATTAAAACCGGGAAAGCACCTGTGTCATTTTGGATGTTGCTATGTAGCAGCAGGATGTTTTTTTTATTTTTGGAAAAAAGAAATAGAAAGTTTTCTGAAAACATAGGTTAGGATTTAGAAGGCGTTTTTTAAATCGTCCTCGGGTCTAAAAGGGTTCATGTAAAAAAAGTTCCTATCACACAAAGATTTGGTGGCCCCCCTGTAGTAACTCTGAGGACCACTCTGGCTGCTCTGTCTATGACTGTAGGATCTGATCATCTACTGTTGTAAAAGAGCCCCAGTGAAATTAATGGATTATGAATATCACTGTGTGCATCGGTTTGTGACCTATGACCTTTGTGTTTGACCTCAGTGTGGATCCATTGTTGAGGGAGTGGATCAGGATCCTGATGCAGGGAACTCCACCTTCTATAGACCATGCACACCCAGGTTGAATGCTACCAGAGGGTAAGAATTTAACCCTAGCACCACAAGAATATACCCTGACACCACCCTATATAACACCACACCCTGCCAGAATGTTACCAGAGGGTAAGAATTTAACCCAAACACCACACCCTGCCTGAGTGTTATCAAAGGATAAGACACCACAAAACGACACTATTATTATTATAATATTTGAGATTAAAAACAGGTTCTATACACCCATATTGTTAAATGTAGGGTATGTGAGTTACTTTGGTTAAAATAAGTGTTAAATCGCTCTATATTGTGATAGTACTCATTCCTATAGAGTGTTTGTTCAGTAAAAGGAGTCTCTCCCATGTCTCTCCAGCTCTTTATTAAACAGAACATGCCTTTTCAGTGCTCTCTCCTGATTGGCTTACATTTTGTCACCTACCTGAAAATGCGCTATATTGTTATATATATATATTCTATAAGCTCACAACACATCGCAATGCGACACGTTGTGAGCTTGTAGATCGGCTATTTCCACTACTTTTTAAAAAAAAAAGAGAAAATGATTAAATATGGCCTATTTTGGCCATAGTATATTATTTATTTTGATTATTGGTATCATTCATTTCTTTGTATATTTAAGTTATATGCCATATGCAATTTCTGTTTGCAAAGCCTAAAAGCTAAACATAAATTAACGTAATTTATATATTCCAATGTTCACAGAAAAAAGACAATTAAATTGTTAATCACAATTATTTGTAAGACAATGAATCATCAAGTGGAATTTCATGATAGTCACTGATCTAGGATCTGATCCTTAGGCCTATACTCCTTACTATTGGTTGATTGTAACAGTTGTAAATACTCTGTTTCTCTCTCCACCCCCTGCCACTCAGGTTGAAGAGTGCATCGCTGCATGTCTGGCTGACATCTCACAGTGGATGTCTTCTCTTCTCACCACCTTAAGCTGAACCCAGACAAGACCAAGGTTCTCTTCTTCCCAGGTAAGTCCTGCCCCATGTAGGATCTCACTATTTCCATAGACAAACTCCCTGGTGGCGTTGTCCTGGACAGTCTCATTCAAGGCACACATGCAGCGGCCACTTGATCCTGTAGGTTTACACTCTATAACATTCGAAGGATCAGACCCTTCCCTACCCAGGAATCAGCCCAGCTCCTTATCCTGGCTTCAGTCATATCAAAACTTGTAACTCGCTCCTTACTGGCCTCCCGGTATCTGCACTTAAGCCCCATCAAATAAAGCATGCCTGGTCTTCAACTAGCCAAAGTTTTCAGGTCTCCCCCCTTTTCAGCTCCCTCCATTGGCTCCCAGTTGTTGCCTGCACCGAGTACAAAACACTGATGCTGGCCTACAAAGCAATCAAAGTCATAGCCCCCCCCATACCTTCACAAAGCCTGATCCAACCCTGCAACCCCTCCCGCTCACTCAGATTAGCTAACACAGGGAAGCTGTCAGAACCTTCCCTAAAACATCCGGGACAACGCTCCACACGTCCCAGACTCTTCTCCCTTCTGGCTCCCAAACTGTGGAATGAACTCCCCATTGCAGTTAGAACAAGGCCACCCTCTGAAATGCTGATGGGGCAAAACTTTAATGCATGAGAATGTTTTATGAATGAGCCAACTTTTTGCTCAGTTAAAAGAAAATAACAAATCAGTAACAATGAGTTGTAGTGACAACATTTCCCAAAAATGGACCTGTAGGTTGCCATGTTGCCAAATTTGTCATCACTTTTTACAAATAAAAAAAACTTAACAAAAGTATTTTATCTGCTCTTGTGACGTTTTTTAAATTAAAAATAAATGAAATGAACACTGTTTCTGACCATTTCTAATAACAGTCAACCATTTCATAGTGAGCTAATTGTGCATTAAAAGTCCCATAAGCACTATAAATAGCTGTCTCCCAGGGACTAATAGCAAAAACATTATTGTCTCCCATAATTTTTTCCCTCTACAAGCTCACAACGTACACGGCGCGTTGTGAACTTGTGACGACACGCCTCTCGACACATGGGCCCTCATTTATCAACGCAGCGTATAAACCGGAGTATATTTTTCCATATATTCGGCCGTACACCAACATCGAAGTCACATTTATCAACGCATCCTACACAGCTGATCCGAGCGTACACTTGGTCCCAGCGTTGATAAATGTGACGGCTGAAACCGAGCGTCATTTAAATAACACGCCCTTAAATATTCTCAAAACGCCCCGATTTTACGACATGAAGACGAACCAGAATACGACCAAAGACATGAAAAGCCAATAAGAAACCGTTTCCCCCGCTTGCCTCGCTGCACACGCACACGCCTCTCTCTCTCGCTCTCTCTCGCTCTCTCGCTCTCTCGCGCTCTCTCACACACACACACACACACACACACACACACACACACACACACACACACACACACACACACACACACACACACGCCCGCCCAACTTTGTCTTTCATGTCCGTGTCCGTAGCGTAGCGGTACATGAGACTCGGGCGGAATGCAGTGATTCCTGCATGCCGCCACGTTAATATTGGAGCGTCGGGTTTATATCCTTAACCCAGCCAGGTTGTGTAGCCTACATAACTCTATGACATAACTCCATAACATAGGACAAGCTACTGTAAGTTTGTAGACCTCACTGTCAGTGAAAAGATGGTCGGGGCTCCCGAAAATTCTCTCGCAGAAGCACTGCTGCGCTGAAAATAGCAGATCTACAAGCTCACAACGCGTCGCAATGCGACCTGTTGTGAGCTTGTAGATCTGCTATTTTCAATACAGACAGATCTACAATCTTATCTGAATGACTGTTAAAGCAGTTTGTTTAAATTACTTTATAAAATGATATATTTTCACAGCGATTATTTATTAGTGTAGATATACACATTTAGGAGTGGATTATGTGTCCAGATGCTTGTCAGACAGTCAGACAATGGTGCTCCGCAGGTCTAGAATGGAATAAACGGGCGCAGCCAACATCAACAACTGGTCTCGACCAGACGTGAGATTTCAGCCTACGGTAGGATGAAGCCCACGTCAGGATATATTGATAAATGCCGAAAGGTGCGGTGATTACGCCGTACGCTCATTATTCGGGCTGCACCGCGTTGATAAATGAGGGCCAATGTGAGCTTGGAGATCGACTATTTTCACCAAATGTTCACCGCAGAATAGGGATGCTAGGGTTCATGTGATTAAGTAGGATTGGGTCAGTTAATTTCACACAAATATATAGTACATTCACCCCCTGATAATGGCATGTAGAAAGTCTACTCCTTGAATATAATATAGCTCACCTTTTCAGCTGTTCTGTCTGAATAATAAACTTGCAGATACAGAATAAAATATTCCAAGAATAACTGTCTGTAGCTCTTAAACCAAAAATCTGCAAGCTTGTATATCAGGTATTTTCACAGAACGTTCACCCAGTTTTCGCAGAATGTGAGCCTATTTACGCCAAATGTTTGCACCTTTTTCACAGAAAAGGGCAGTGAGCCCATTATGACAGGCCCAGAATAGGGACGCTAGGGTTCATTTGGTTAATATCCGGTCATGACATCGAACCCCTTTTCCACTCAGGTTTTACCCCAGTCCTGTGATCAAGATGGACTCTTACCCAGAGGCCCTGCGTGTGCCCTCGAACAGCAGTGGAGGAGCACCCTCGGGTGTCAGGGGCCGCAAGGAGGCGAGGGGTCATACGAGTTCCCTGACCACCAACCAGCGGCGGTCCCTGAGCACCTCCCTCGACCGGGCCATCCGAGCAGCTAGAGACATGAAGCATACCTCACGACGCATGGCTCGCTCTCTAGCTAGTGGACTGCACTACCAGGAGCTACTGTCCCAGTCCTGCATCTACTAGTCCCATGTTACCATCTCAAACGATATACAAGTTTCTGACGCTGTTGGTCAGAAACCTCTCTATATTCTAACTTTTTGTGCTTTTTCATAAATCAATGCCCTACTTGATCATACTACAGCGTCACACAAAAGTATCAAAAGTTTGCGTCGCGTTTCGAGCTTTTTTTTTGTGCTATTTTTGGAAAGTAACAGTTTTGGACATATGAGGTTTCCACCCGACAGAGACGATATATATTGAATGTTTCAAAATAAACAGCCAAATATAAACATCCTACAGATGGAAGCTTTCATTTCTAATGACCAAATTATATTTTTTACTACACTTTACACTTGAGTTCCTAAAACAAGCCACTAGAGAAAGTTTTGCAGTTCCAGAACTAAGAGTTGCCATGTCCAGCGTTTAGGATGAAAAAGAATTGGGGGCTGAGCACTGGAGATGGGGACCATAATAATAATGTGCCCATTTTCTAAACATTGTTCATGTAAGGAAAACATCCAATCCGCTTCAGTAATTGCTTGTCTGAATAATTGTAATTCTGTGTCTAGAAACCTAGCGCTGCACCAGTCACTCATGTGAAAGATGTTTACTGGCATCTCTTTCAAAGAACGGTTTACTGTACGGCCAAATGAAAAGGTCATCAGAATTTCAAGCCGGAGATGGAGCCACCATGCAAGGGAAAGGTGTTTCGCACAGAAAATAGAAGATGTACAAGCTCACAATGCGTCACAGATCTGTGAAGCGTTGTGAGCTTGTAGATTGGCTATTTTAACCATGTGACGCCATTGTACGATATAAATCAGGCGTGAAATTGCTTTTAACCTCAGGATGTGCTTTCTTTATTTGGAGGGCGTATTGAACAAACAATATCCCACTGTAGACTCTTACACAATTTTATATTTATGTTTGTCTGTATTGCAGTTGTTACAATAATGAATTACTCTGTCATCATTTATTTGTGGATCCTTGCAGTGAAGTAGAATCATCTGTATGGGTTCATTTGTTTTTATCTCAGGATTATTATTCTACATCCGTAGCAGATGTTATATTCACCTGTGTATACTGCTGCACGTTGCAGTGGTAGAACTGAAGTCAGTTCTTCATACTAGCCTTCTGCACGCATCAACCGTTTTAAATTGATAATGCATCATTTCTGTCATACAGTGCTTGTCTTAAGGGTCAGGCAACAAAGTATGATTTAAGCCTTAGCTTTTTAACAGTGTTTTGTTGAACAGTTTGGATTTAACAGTTGATTTTTCAAACCAACGATGAAAGAATAGATAATCGCTGCTATGCTGTGCTGGAAATGATGCGATGCTGACAGGCCTCAGAATGATTTTGTTCTTTAAATTATTGGTAACGTAGTTGTAAATGTTTTTTTTTTGTTAATTAAATGTGAGTTTACTCAGTGTTAGTTATTGTACAACACTATTCTTTTTAACACTACAGGTATAATTGGCTGAACATCACTCCTTTGTTGTCCCAGTTGAACTGGGCCACGCCATTTAGACTTACTATGATTCGAAATGTTCACTCCGTATAAATTACATTTTGACAAAATCATAACCTGAATTACAAGATGATTTAACATAAATTGTTATACATGAATACAGCAAAAGCTAATAAATCAAGCATGTCATCGGAACCTGAACTAATATTAGATTAATTTAATCTAGGATTTAATGTTTATTTTCCTATAATTTGCTTTTTGATTTATTGTTGATCATTGCATGTAAGAGTGTGTTGTGTTTTGTATTTCCAAAATTTATATTTTGGGCTTTTTCCTAACCAGATTATTTTCTACCTTTGTACAATGGTTGATTTTCTTACACTTGTGTTCATGAATATTTTGTAGTTTTAGTTTCTATTGTTCCTTGAGAGCCAAATAAAAAAAAATGTATTTATCTCTGCCAGATAAAGCCTGGATTATGTTTTCTGAGTACTTTTTTGGCACCAGGTTTACAATTCCTGACATAGACACAGAGAGAGAGAGGCGATTTCCTAATTAAGGGGTCTTTTAAGTGGAATTCATAATTAATAATGTGCCTGCCCCATAGATAAGGATGATGATGATGATAACAATGATGGAATATACTTAAACCGATTTCATCTTGGTTGAGTGTCTTGCTCAAGGACATCTCGACACATTGTCAGGGCTGGGATTCCAACCTTTACCCATTCAGCTTTCAGCCAATATGATGATTCTTAAACATTTTCATGTCAAGTCCCCAAATTAATATGTATTTGGCAGAGGACCCCCAAAATCACAAATTGAGCAAATGTCACACTATACTAGGCTACATCAATAAAAATATGCCAAGTCTACGGTGGATTTTTATGACATTAGCTCATTAAACATTGATAAACTACATGAACACACTGATGTAAATAAATTTGATTACATAAGGCCTGTTCGCCGTTACCCGCAGCGGTAAGGGGTGTGTTTTTGGGACGAGCGTTCCGCAAAAAAAGATAAGCAAACTCAGAAACAGGCTAATGACTAGCCTCAGTTAACAGGCTGAACCCGCTGAGGCTGCGTAATGCTATCTACAAAGATGGTTAATTTATCAAGATACGCACGGTCTCCTACGTCACGCAGAAACGGGAGGTAAACTGGAGTTGCGTATCTTGATTTATTAACCATCTTTGTAGATAGCATTACGCAGCCTCAGCGGGTTCAGCCTGTTAACTGAGGCTAGTCATTAGCCTGTTTCTGAGTTTGCTTATCTTTTTTTGCGGAACGCTCGTCCCCAAAAAAACACCCCTACAGTTTTGGCCATAATGAGGTTTCCGCCCGACAGACAATATATTTATATTTATATTGTACATGCAAAATTGCTGCTATATGAAAACGTATTGTTACTGCACTGTTTCTTATTTTTATTTTCATTTGTAATAAAATGTCACTGACATCACAAGGTATTCTTCATTTTACGTATGGTCCCAGTATATTATTAATTCATATCAGTCACTGTATTCCAGTGGGACATGGCAGCCTACTGTAAGTCTTAAACAAATATATATAAAACAACCCTAACAGTGGGATAAAATCAATAGAGAGTAAGCACATGCGTCACTTTTCCACCGGGAGATCTGAAATACATTTTACACCCATATCCTCAGACAGATGTAGTGTCTGCTGATGGACACTAGATGGCGTCCAAACAGCAGTTTTTAGTCTTTTTAGTCAGTCTGTCCAAAAAGAGGGTTAAACACTCAATCAAACATACCCCAAACACACATACACGAAACTTCTTTTTAAAAGCTGTTTATTTAAGATGTGACGGATGTCAACACAACAATCTGAAGGGAACAACAAACGCTTCAGTTAAAATAAGGTGACCGTTATTTAAAATGATTAAGCAACAAAAACAGAACAATTGATGGAGTAATAACCCAATAATTAAACATGACTAAATACAATAATTGGTCATCAACCAACTGTAATCACAAAGAGACACAAGACACAATTAAGGGAACATCTTTATGTATCAGCTAACAGTATGGAAACTGTATAAGGCTATAAATATGATTTGTAATCAAACTGAACAATTTATTCAGTTAAATACAAAAATGTACCCGTCTGGTATTCACACTGTCACAAAATAATATATTTAGAGATTAAGCATCATTAGAATAATCTCATTGCGTTTATATACAAATGATAAATTATCAATACAAATAATCAGTTTTCTTCCCCTACATATTCATAATCACACAGGGAAATATGTTTGTCACAGTCAAGTCCTGACAGTAGTACTGTATATCTGTGCTGTCGGGCAGAAACCAGCTGTGTCCAAAATATTAAGTAATTGGTTCGACTCAAGACCCAATAGAGTCTTGAGTCGAACCAATTACTCCTGCGAACGCATTAGATCCAAGTAGACATCAAATTTCTCTTTTGGGCCTTTGAGTCTTGGGACTTAAGGCCCAAAAGAGAAATTTGATGTCTACTTGGATCTAATGCGTTCGACTCAAGACTCTTTTGGGTCTTGAGTCTTGGGACTCAAGACTCAAATCCTGGAAATCAAATCCTGGAAATGGCAAATCAGCATGTGTCTGTCTCCCTGGGGTCTAGTGCTGTAATAGGGATAGACTCCTGTGTTCTTGGCTGTTGCTGACAATAAGCCCACTTGTAAAGTGCATGAGCCAAATGGCTTTAATTAATTTGGTGGAATGACCCATCACGTTCATGTAACCACTTAAACCCTCGATATACACAGTGAAACGGATCTGAGTTGCAACTGTACAGCAACTGTACTGTACTACACCAAATCTCTTTGTCAGAAATAGCTGATCTCCAAGCTCACAACGCGTCACATTTTGACGCGTCATGAGCTTGGACATCAGCTATTTCTGGTGAACGTTCCCCCCAGAACAGTGAAATTTGGGGTTGAAGCGATGAGTGGTCCGGCACTACGCTGTGCTCCTGGGCGATGGCCGCCAGCTCTTTCAGGAACTCGGCGTACAGGATGACAGCAAACACTCTGCTCCAGGCCTGGGGGGGATGGGCGGGCAGGTGGAGGGGGATGGGCGGGCAGGTGGGGGGTGATGGGTGGGCAGGGGGGCAAGATGGAGCCATCCGCCGTTCTAGAACGACATGACGGTATGCCAGACTCCGCTGTGAAGTCATCACCTGGAGACGAGAGAGAGAGAGAGAGAGAGAGAGAGAGAGAGAGAGAGAGAGAGAGAGAGAGAGAGAGAGAGAGAGAGAGAGAGAGAGAGAGAGAGAGAGAGAGAGAGAGAGAGAGAGAGAGAGAGAGAGAGAGAGAGAGAGAGTTATTAAAAGTTGAAATGCTAAATTATAACTTTCTTCAATATAGTTAAAGGTAGGGTAAGTGATTTGCTTAGGTTAAAATAAGTGTTAAATAGCTCTATATTCTGATAGTACTCATTGCTATGAGTGTTTCTTCAGTAAAAGGAGTCTGCTTGTCTCTCCACCTCTTTATTAAACAGAAAATGCATTTTTGTTTCAGTTTCAGTTTCATTTCCAATTTTATCCAACCAGGACAGAGAACTCAATCAGGATACAGATTAAACAAGTGAAATTGGAAGTGATGACACTAAGAAATGAGCAGACAAAATTGGAACTGGAACACTATACAAATTAAGCTTAAAAATGGGTACTTTCTCCTGATTGGCTGAGATTTTGACACCTACCGAAAAATATATTTTCTGTTTATTAAAGAGCTGGAGAGACAGGGAGACTCCTGTTACTGAAAAAAGACTCTATAGCAATGATTACTATCAGAATATAGTATTTTAACCTTTTAACAAAATACTTTTTGTTTTAACCCAAAAATATCACTTACCCTACCTTTAAATATACGACAAAATGAATGATAACAATAATTAAAATAAATAATATACTATGGTCAAAATAGGCCATATTTAATAATTTTATCTTAAAAATTATGTTTTTTAAAAAGTAGTGATTATAGCCGATCTACAAGCTCACAACGTGTCGCATTGCGATGCGTTGTGAGCTTATAGATCAGCTAGTTCCACTACTTTTGAAAACGTTTGAAAATATAGGAACATTTTGCAACATGGAAACAATGACGCCGATTATATCATTATTGTGACAGGCCTATCAATCAATCACAGATGAAAAAGAGAAAGAAGCAGTGGATCACTCTGCTTTCATTTCTAAATGATTCTAACATGAAGGACCCATCCAGTCCAAAGGAACATTTTAAACAGTTAGCTTCACAAACCACATGTCACATGCCATAACCACCTGACAATAATAACAAGTTGGGCTGTGGCTGGTCAACTAACACATAATAGCCTGGAGGAGAAGAGATTGTGTGAGACATTTCAACATGTTTCTGAGTGAGTATGGACGCTATCTGAGAACTGTAATGACATGGACATGTAGTTGTTTTTTTGTTTTTTTTTGTCGTTTCTGAGGTCTGACCTGGACGTCGTGTACAATGTAGGCATATTTTAAATGATCAATTTCTATTCAATGGAGCAATTATTTTAGATTTCTTGTTCACCTTTGGAGTTACAGCATGGCAAGGTAACTAACTACACAACCCAAACCTCTACCAAAGTGGTCTTGTCCTTTAACAACCAAAATCCAAAAGGCTGGAGTGCTCCCAGTGAGCTTCATGTTGAGAGAGAGGACAAGAGTGAAGTCCATCCACCTTTTTTATACAGGACAATCCAGGTGGGCCAGATCTCCACTGATGACACACTCCGCCCTCCAATCATTCTGAAACACATGACACATGGTTAGTAACCATGACAACCACACCAGTTACCCTGACAAACCCCAGGGTTGTCACAAGAATTAAATATAAAAATAGATAGCTGTGCTGTGAACAATTTAGGCTGACAAGAACAAAATATTTTTTATAACGACAGGACTGTATGGCATTTTGTTTATGGACCATTCTACCGAATTGGTTGAAATTGCAGTCCCACAATGAAAAAACTATTTTAAAAAACAATTAAGTAGTCAGACCTTACATGTGTACTAATTAACAGGTTTTTGGGGGGACGATTTTGGCCTCCACACTTAGTGATTTTTTCGGATTTAACTTTCGTTTCGGTAGTGACAAAGTTTCGTTTCGGTAGTGACCCAATGGTGAATTTACTAAGTCCAGAGCTCGATGAATGTTAGGGACCAAAAAAAATGTCACTACAAAGTACTACCAATCAACTCTAAATTGCCTGAAACGTACTCCTAACAGGTTTTCGGGGGACGATTTTGGCCTCCACACTTAGTGATTTTTTCGGATTTAACTTTCGTTTCGGTAGTGACCAACTTTCGTTTCGGTAGTGACCCAATGGTGAATTTACTAAGTCCAGAGCTCGATGAATGTTAGGGACCAAAAAAAATGTCACTACAAAGTACTACCAATCAACTCTAAATTGCCTGAAACGTACTCCTAACAGGTCTTCGGGGGGGCGATGTTGGCCTCCACACTTAGTGATTTTTTCGGATTTAACTTTCGTTTCGGTAGTGACCAACTTTCGTTTCGGTAGTGACCCAATGGTGAATTTACTAAGTCCAGAGCTCGATGAATGTTAGGGACCAAAAAAAATGTCACTACAAAGTACTACCAATCAACTCTAAATTGCCTGAAACGTACTCCTAACAGGTTTTCGGGGGACGATTTTGGCCTCCACACTTAGTGATTTTTTCGGGTTTAACTTTCGTTTCGGTAGTGACCAACTTTCGTTTCGGTAGTGACCCAATGGTGAATTTACTAAGTCCAGAGCTCGATGAATGTTAGGGACAAAAAAAAATGACACTACAAAGTACTACCAATCAACTCTAAATTGCCTGAAACGTACTCCTAACAGGTTTTCGGGGGGACGATTTTGGCCTCCACACTTAGTGATTTTTTCGGATTTAACTTTAGTTTCGGTAGTGACCAACTTTCGTTTCGGTAGCGACCCAATGGTGAATTTACTAAGTCCAGAGCTCGATGAATGTTAGGGACCAAAAGAAATGTCACTACAAAGTACTACCAATCAACTCTAAATTGCCTGAAACGTACTCCTAACAGGTTTTCGGGGGGACGATTTTGGCCTCCACACTTAGTGATTTTTTCGGATTTAACTTTCGTTTCGGTAGTGACCAACTTTCGTTTCGGTAGTGACCCAATGGTGAATTTACTAAGTCCAGAGCTCGATGAATGTTAGGGACCAAAAGAAATGTCACTACAAAGTACTACCAATCAACTCTAAATTGCCTGAAACGTACTCCTAACAGGTTTTCGGGGGGACGATTTTGGCCTCCACACTTAGTGATTTTTTCGGATTTAACTTTCGTTTCGGTAGTGACCAACTTTCGTTTCGGTAGTGACCCAATGGTGAATTTACTAAGTCCAGAGCTCGATGAATGTTAGGGACCAAAAAAAATGTCACTACAAAGTACTACCAATCAACTCTAAATTGCCTGAAACGTACTCCTAACAGGTCTTCGGGGGGACGATTTTGGCCTCCACACTTAGTGATTTTTTCGGATTTAACTTTCGTTTCGGTAGTGACCAACTTTCGTTTCGGTAGTGACCCAATGGTGAATTTACTAAGTCCAGAGCTCGATGAATGTTAGGGACCAAAAAAAATGTCACTACAAAGTACTACCAATCAACTCTAAATTGCCTGAAACGTACTACTAACAGGTTTTCGGGGGGACGATTTTGGCCTCCACACTTAGTGATTTTTTCGGATTTAACTTTCGTTTCGGTAGTGACCAACTTTCGTTTCGGTAGTGACCCAATGGTGAATTTACTAAGTCCAGAGCTCGATGAATGTTAGGGACCAAAAAAAGTCACTACACACTTCACTTCACTTTATTGTCACACCACAGGTTTATAGAGAACGCGAGCACAACTCAAGTCTCAACAAGTAGTCTTCTTACTAGGTGCATGCATGGCTCCAAGGAGTTCATATTTACAGAGAAATAGCAGCACTCTCAGAAATATCCTTTAGGTACTTTTTATTTACTGTAGGTATATGTGCCGTAAAAGACATTTGCATGAGCACAGGTATTTTTCTGTTCATACGGTACATAACAAGTTCGGAGAAAGAGTGTGCAATTATTTTGTGCAAGCTTTGTGCAAGAATTGATGGTACATAAAATAAATGATACAACATAAGTGTAATAACAAAGTAAATAAAAAAATACTTCAACATAGTATAGACTCGGACGTGTCGGGAGGCGAACCGGTGACTTTCTGTTTACCAGACTGCCTCTACCAACCAAGCTATGGCCACCCATTGGGAATGAATAGGAATGTATCTACTGTGAAGTGACATGAAGTGAGTCAGTATACTCATGTAAATGGGTATAGAAGACTGATGTGGCCATCTAGTGGCCACACTGTGAATAACTATGCCCTATGCTGGGCATTTCATTGTATGTGAACATTCTGAGACAGTAGAAAGAGGAAAGAAAGGAGCCTGATGGCCAACCAGGACATTTTCCAGCTTTTACCTGACTCTTGCACCTTTATCTCATCTTTCACTGAAGAGCGTGCAAGAGACCACAGAAAGTATGTAACATGGTGGAGCAGTGGTTAAGATTCAGGCCTTGCATACTGACGGTCCTGAGTTGGAATCCCGCAAGGACATCTTTCTAACTTTTACCTGGGGCTTTTACCTTTATCTAATCTTTCAGAAAATTCCACACAAGTCAACAGAACAGGTGAGGACCTCTGTGGTGCAGGGGTTTAGATACAGGACTTGCAACCAGAAGGTTCCCGGTTGAAATCCAACCAGCACAGTTTTCCAACTTTTACCTGACTTTTGCACCTTCAAATCCCACACATGCTGATTTGCCATTTCCAGGATTTGATTTCCAGGATTTGAGTCTTGAGTCGAACGAATTACTCCCGCGCAGACATCAAATTTCTCTTTTGGGCCTTAAGTCCCAAGACTCAAGGCCCAAAAGAGAAATTTGATGTCTCCGCGGGAGTAATTGGTTCAACTCAAGACCCAAAAGAAGGTGAACTGACTGTAATGATTCAAAATGTCATATATAGAATAGAAACCCCATTCAAACTTTAAAATGTTCATCCTAATATGGACATGTTTGCCTGAAAAGGGATCTTTGAAATGTTTCATTGTTTTAGAATAGATTTATAATGGAGGTCGATGGAAGATTTTGGGACCTCAAAAAAATACTTTCACCTAGAAACTCCATTCACAGTTAAAAAATCACACCTGTGTGAAGGTAGCGGCGCCTTTGATATATTTTGTCATAGATATATGTTTCTACTAGAGAAACAATATTAAATCTCTGTAAATTTATTTCAAGGCTTCCAGTGGCACTAAATAGTGCCATTGGAAGCGAATCACCAAATGCATTCCAAGGTAAGTGGCAAAAACTGATCTGTCATAGCTGATAGAGTGGGTACCTAAAAAATAAACTTTGTGTGTGCGTGTGTATACATGTGGTACCAGAAAGATATGTATGTGTTATGAAATAATCTATACAATTTATAAGCCGTACCCAGAGTGTTTATGTTCCGGACTTTTACAGTTTATATAAACCATCTCATTTTGTATTCATGATATAATATTGATGTCATGAATAGTTCCCTTGCCTGACCAATCAGAACGTTGACGGACCTGACCAATCAGAACCTCGACGGGCCTGACCAATCAGAACGTTGACGGACCTGACCAATCAGAACCTCGACGGGCCTGACCAATCAGAACGTTGACGGACCTGACCAATCAGAACCTTGGCGGGCCTGACCAATCAGAACGTTGACGGACCTGACCAATCAGAACCTTGGCGAGCCTGACCAATCAGAACGTTGACGCAAAAGCCAGGTATAGAGGGCTAATATCCGCTCTATACCTAAAGGTATAGAGCGGCTAGCGCCGCTAAAAATCACACCCAGTGGGCGGTGTGTGGTCATCACAACATGACTCACTTTAAAAAAAAGGATAAATGACTTTTTTCAGTCCATACTGCTATTCATAGGGCTGCACATGTGTCATGTGTTTCGCTAGCCAATCACAGTCCTGAATTTGCAAAGTCAGCCAATCACATTACAGTGGTGATGACACTAGCTGTAATGTGATTGGCTGACTTTGCAAAAGTATCGATTTGCATTAACAATGGAAGGGTTAGGGGGTATACACATTTTTTGGTCGGTGTCCAAAACTCACTTATAGGGGGCGGCTACACCGCCCCAAAAATCACACCCAGTGTGAAAAAAAACATAAAAGTGTTTTTTCCAAGTCCAAGTCCATACTGCTACTCATAGTAGCAATATTTGTTTATAGCCCAGCCAATAAGAATGTCCGGGAGTCCGGACAGACACACGGACACCCGGACACACGGACACACGGACACACGGACAAAGTCAGATATAGAGCGGTTGGCACCGCTAAAAACAAAAAAAAGGTAAAAGGGGAAAGCATGTCTGAAGAGGTGGGTTTTGAGGGCGGTTTTCAATGTGGCGACCTGGGAGTGAGTTCCAAAGGGAGGGGGCTGCAAGTGAGAAGGCCCTGTTACCCCACCCTAGGTTTGTCGCTTTGTCTTGGGGACCACCAGGAAGTTGGCATCACCAGACCTGAGGGAGCGGGAGGGGGTATGGCGGTGAAGGAGGTCAGAGAGGTACTACTACTTCAGAATTGGGGAAAATATGCATAAAAGAAGTGAATTTGAGGTTAAATGTGAACACTAGGGGGTGGCAATTGCCATCCCCTGAGACCCTAAATGATGTCCCTGGCATCCACACTGGTTAATGATAACGTTCTGCAAACATATTGAACATGAGTGTGCACGTTGAAAGTGACGCCCTTTCAATTCACATGACATGATATTGACCATGATACTGACATGATACTGACCCTGATACTGACCCTGATACTGGCTATGATACTGACCATCATACTAACACGCTACTGACATGACACTGACCATGATACTGACATGATAGCCTACTGATCATGATACTGACATGATACTGACTACGATATTGGTATTTACGGTATATTATTCTAATATGACAATTTCATTTAATTTAAGCTCAAACAACCTTTCATATTCAGTTAAATGTCCTTAGGACATTAGATACGTATGGGGCAGGGGGGGGGTATGGCCTAATTACTTTTTTTTTTTTAAGAAATTTGAAAACACCTGTAGAGGACCAACCTAGAAGAGTGAATGTCACTCACTCACTGAAAACTGTCCACATTGTTGAAAATATTGAGGTTGCAGTCATCGGCCACCAGGTCAATGGTTCCTCATCTGGCCAAAAACGTTTTTATTTTATTTTTTCCAGGTAAGGATTATAGGAATAGATGTCATTATACTGGGGAAGTTATGGTAGGTAAACCGTCATGTATCTTTAATTCAAGATAAAAATAAATGTGCTGGTGACCCCTAATGGACCCAAGAATAATATAAAAATTGCTGTGCTCATACCATTAAATCTCACTCCAAGGTTTTTGAAAAGTTGGTAGGCAAGGCAAGTTGCCCTGCTTTAAAAAGTTGTTCGAACGCTTCATAACTCTGAAAGCAGGTTACCAGTCTCTAGCCAAAATTCACATGTTAGTGGCAATGTACCTTTGAGTGACCGTGGAGATGACAGCCAAGTGGCTGACCTCACATGCCCAAAGCACATGGGTGGGTGTCCTCTTGATCTAATTTTAGTCACTGTGGCAGTTTTACAGACATATGCAACTCAATCTTCTCTAGTTGCATAAGGAAAGTCATGTGCAGCACATCACAGCCTTTTAATGTTGTTTTATTGACCTGAAAGCATGTTTCTTTGAATAATTGCTGCCGCAGTTTAGCTGGGAGTTGTCAATAATCTGTATGGATCAGGCAGGCTGCTATGCTGTAAACAGTCATCTGTACAAACAGGGTCATCTCTCACCGAGTTATAAATAAACAAGCAAACTGGCCAGGCAGGCACCATTATGGAATACTGATCTATATCCTCTCTCACTCACACACAATAACAATGCTGACACGTTCGGGGGTACATTATTTTTAATGCAAGATTCTCATGTCAAGCAAAGGTATCTAACAAGTCTTCATCCGTTCTATAAATATCATCACGATATTTATATTTTCTGTTTCACTTTCAAGGAATGTGTGTATTAAAAAATAATATTTTAAAATCATTTTATATAAGGAGGCAGCATGAAAAAACATGTGCAGGCATTGAATGTTTTGAACGGTAATCAAACATAAATCATTGTCTTTTAAAAATGCATTCCATTTATTGATTGATCACACATTGATCACAACCACAGCTACTTGTGCAAATAAAAGGGATACATTTCAAGCATCGGCTTCCTAAGAACAAAAGAAGCTTACTGGCATCCAGTGGTCTTGGTGGCCGTGTGTGTGTGTGTGTGTGTGTGTGTGTGTGTGTGTGTGTGTGTGTGTGTGTGTGTGTGTGTGTGTGTGTGTGTGTGTGTGTGTGTGTGTGTGTGTGTGTGTGTGTGTGTGTGTGTGTGTGTGTGTGTGGAGTGTGTGTTGAGTGTGTGTGTGTGTGTGTGTGTGTGTGTGTGTGTGTGTGTGTGTGTGTGTGGGGGGGGGGGGGGGGGTATTCATGAATAGGTCGGGGGAGGGGGCTATGGTAGTGTGTAGGAGGGGAAGGCAGGAGTCATGTCATGTAGAGGTAATAAGATAATAAAGTGCCAAGGAGAGCTCCACAGTAGGTGAGCCTGAGATCTGTGGTGTGTGTGTGTGTGTGTGTGTGTGTGTGTGTGTGTGTGTGTGTGTGTGTGTGTGTGTGTGTGTGTGTGTGTGTGTGTGTGTGTGTGTGTGTGTGTGTGTGTGTGTGTGTGTGTGTGTAGAATTGATTGAGCATGAACGTGCATTTGCTGAATGTACTGACACCTGTGTTAGCATATATTGTCTGCGCTGTGTGTGTATGCATTTACAGTACATGAACCTGGGCTTCAGGTTAAGCTCAGAAGCTCAATACAAGCGGCTACAGAGCAGAACCACCTGGACAGGTTCAGTTCTGACACCTCAGCTGAACCCGGTAGAATTAGGGCTCTGTTTATCATTATCATTATCTATAACTCATACACTTTGGAAAGGGGAAATCAAGGAAAGGGGTTTTATTTATGAACAAGCAAACGACTCACGGAGGAAATGAAGGGCGGGTTGAGAGTGCAAGGTTTAAGGCAGAGAGAGCGAGAGAGAGAGAGAGGGGACGGGGACAGAGGGGCCAGGGGGCTCGGGGCCGGGGGTCCAGGCACAGAGAAGGGGGCAGGAGGTAACGGGGTGAACAGTTGGTGCAGGGAGGGGGAGACATTATGTCAACATGTCCCACAGGCAGCAACAACACAGGGCCGTCCAACACGCTGTGAGGCAGGTGTCTCCTGTATCATCTCTCCTTCTGTCCTCTACCACATACACTAGACAGACCAGAGAGTACAGAGATTGAGAAGAGGGGGGGCGGGGGTGCAGAGGAGAGAGACAGAATTGGGAAGAACAAAATTATTGAGTCCTTTCTTTCACATTACATCAGTACAGAGATTATATACTCATCATCATTATTGTCTTCAGCAGAGAGGTCAATGGTCGCCATGGCTCCTTTGGTTTTGCTCTCATTATACCCATAATGGGGGATGCTCGTAACCATGGAGATGCTTTAGAGAAGGCCAAAGCCTTGTTAAGACAGGGTTACAGTTTGGGCCCTACGATTAATCAGTTAAATAAGGAGCCAATATAAGATGGACAAACTCTTATACTGTTTGTATGATCCATGCAATCCATTTTAGTCCGTTCGTAATTAAAATGGATGGCAGAATGCGAGCTGTGATGCAACTCTTTGGGAGAAAAAAATAAAAAGGATCGCAGCATGTTTGTCATTATCCTTGGTACAATCAATAAAGGAAAGATCAGTGATTCATGTTGGTTTGAGAAACAAATAAATAGAATATATGCATATATGTATTTACGCAATCCACTCAGTGAAGGATTATAATAATAGCTGGCATTTCCTGTATCAGAATTGGTGGGGTTCGGGGGAATCCCAAATTGTTCGGGCCCCAAGTTACAGTTTAGTAACAATATTATTGTTTCATAATAATAATAATAATTCCTATATCATTATTATAGGAAATTACTTACAATGAAAAAACAGTGACTATTAATGTAATGTGTATGACCGTCAATTTAGTTCATATTTTGTCAGGTAGTTGTTTTTTTCGTAAATGAATGCCCTACTTCATCATACAAGAGTGTCGCACTAATAGTGAAAATAGCAGATCTACAAGCTCACAAGGCCTCGCATCAAGGAACATACAAGGTTTCAATCCGACAGTGACGATATATTACTTTAATTTCTATAATTACTAAGTTACCCAATGTGTCAGGCCTTTAACCCATCTGCATCGGACTAGCCAACAGACCAAATGATAGCCGTTTCGCTGAACAAAAACACCTCTTTCACTCTTATGATGGTGATGGATCATTCATGCAGGATCAAACCTCCATGCAGCTTCTAACAACAGGTCATAGGTAAATGTGTTACCTAGGTGACCAGCTCATGCCTGACGGGAGCAAGCCACTTATCAGAGCTGGTCTCGGATAACGACATGACAATGATTTGAACTGGTTAATCATAAGCCAACCTGAAATAATGGTGTATTCTATTAAAATGACCCGCCGGCAAAATCCTCAATAGTAGCCTGTGTACAGGCTTATCTGTCGCCAGCCGCTGAATTGTGTGCCTAAAGAAGTGTGCTGTACTCCCCAGAGGCAGGCCTGCTGCTTTTGCATATTTAGTTTGAATATTTTCCAACTTGATATTTGCTTGTCGTTTTGCTACGGTCTACAGTTTGACTACAAAGCTTGGCTCACTCTGCAGGATGTTAACCCCACATTTTTTGACTAGAGCCTAACCGATGGCAGATTTTAGGGTCCGACGCTGATCCCATTTTCGTAGTGTCCTAGATAGACCATTGTTTCTCAAAGTGGGGTCTGGGGACCCCCAGGGGTCCTTGGGGGGGTACAAGGGGGTACCCAGCTAAATTAGTTACAATTAGTTACTAAATTAGCGTCACAATCATTTTAACCATATGTTATACTTTGGCTATTAAAAAATAGCAGATCTACAAGCTCATAGCGCGGCACCGAGTGCCGCACTATGAGCTTGTAGATCTGCAATCTTTGAAAAATCATGAAGATTTGTGCAAATCTTTTGCCAATATTTGAATATACATATTTACTTAAAGCAAACAAATCTTTGCTTTGGGGGTCACTGTCACAAAATATGAGATGGGGGTCCGCAGCCAAATATGTATAATTTTGGGGGTCCTTCACATAAAAAAAACATATGAGAACCACTGTCCTAGACCAACAATCAGAGCAGATGTTTATTTCCCAACGAGCTACAGCTAACCCTTAACCCCAACAAGTTGACTGTAACGCAAGCAGTATATTATTGGTTGCCAAACTATTCTTCCTGGTGCTGCATAAATGTATATTCTGTACATCTACAGACATTACATTATTCATCCATATCCGTTTGTATTTACTACATGAAGTTCAAGTTGAATCTTATAGCAGTACCCACCTGTGTTTTTGGGAGCCTCTCCATACATAGGGCCAGGGGGTGGGCCTCCCTGCCAGCCAAACTGTGGTTGTCCAGGATATCCCTGTCCCTGATCAGGATATCCCTGTCCCTGGTAAGGACCTCCAGGGCCATAGGGGCCTCCGGGGCCAGGATAGGGTCCTCCAGGGCCCATAGGACCAGCCTGGTAGTTGGGGTAGGCTGGGTTTGGCTGTTCCATGTTCACAGGGTAGCCTTGAGGCGGAGGTCCCTGTGCAGGGTACCCCTGCGGTGGGTAACCTGGGGCAGTGGGCCCTGGGCCCGGATACGGAGGGGGCTGCTCAAAATTCATCGGTAGACTAGAAGATAGTGGAGAGGAAAATGTTAAGTGTTTTAAAATGTAATCCACATCAATGTTCTAAAGCTTAACTCAATATGTTATAAATCAATGTAAGAAAAATCATGTTAGAAATCAAAGCAATACAACTTTTTTGTCTACTTTTTTATACAGAGAAGAATGTCAGTCAACAATTTATAAAAGATGGATCTAAATCAGAAACGTAGAATATGGCATATATGCGAAAAGAAAGTGGTATTAATGCATCCCTCGTGTGCCTGTGTGTGTGCGCTGTGCTGGAAATCTGGATGGGGGCACTCAGAACACAATAATGAGACAGACAAGAACTCAGATTTCAAAGTATGAGAGATTTTAAAGTATTCGAATACAGTGGAGCCAACGTACACATCTCAATGGGACATACAGGCTGACTCAACTTAAATACCCCCACACACACCTTCAGGGTGAGGTGTCGGCTCAAACAGCAGCAGCTAGGGAAGATGGCTTCTTGGTCATAAACCCAACAATTCAACTAATTTTAACACCCTTCTGTTATTTGACAACAACACATGGCACTAGGAAACTTCAGGTGTTACAGATCAGAACGTCTCCTCAGCTGCTAAGAGAGGTCATATTAAATGTTCACAGCTCAGAAATCCTGCTTGTCACTTAAAACTATGAGTTCTCTTAAATGAATAACATGACTCATTTAAAATCTCCTCGACAGCGCGGGTGTCTGTCTGTCTGTCTGTCTGTCTGTGTGTCTGTCTGTCTGTCTGTCTGTCTGTCTGTCTGTCTGTCTGTCTGTCTGTCTGTCTGTGTGTGTGTGTAGATGCATGTGATTGCAGAATAGTATCTGTATCTAGTATATCATATAGTACCTCCCTAGAGAGTTAACAGAGACACAACTTTTGGATGTAAAATGTGCAATTTCTTTTTTCTGTTAGCAGCCTTTCCATAGCAGCCTCAAATATGACGTTTCCAAACAGCACTCAAGCTGTTTTCTGTTCAGAACTAAAGACTAATCATGCAAGGGAGAGGTGGAAAGAGGAAGCACAATCATTAGTCTTTTGTCCAGAGTGCAGTGCCTCATACTACTGTATATGTGACCACTATTTCCAAGTGTGAGTGATGAGAACCGTGTGTGTGTGTGTGTGTGTGTGTGTGTGTGTGTGTGTGTGTGTGTGTGTGTGTGTGTGTGTGTGTGTGTGTGTGTGTGTGTGTGTGTGTGTGTGTGTGTGTGTGTGTGTGTGTGTGTGTGTGTGTGTGTGTGTGTGTGTGTGTGTGTGGCCTGTGCGTTGCTGTGGAGCTCGAAAAGTGCTGGTTGTTTAGAGACTAGAAGAGTCATAGGAGAACACGTGGCTGGTATTGATGGTGCAGCAAATGAGTATTGATTTAAACAGTTTCAGAATCAATCTATTGAAAAATGTCTAGTTGGGACAACAATAAAGGTGATTACTGCGCACACTAGAAGTGAGTATACGCAATGATAGATTGGTTGATTTTATTTGCCAACTTTAAAAATATAAATAGGGTTAATAGCCCCTAGGCATCAACAATAAAGTAATAATGACTTATTTCCATTGCGGGCTTTACTAGGCAATAGACAACACGGAAAAGACTGACAATACAACTCACTTAAATACACAGTAAAAACTAAAAATCAAAAACATAAAACCTTATGGCAAAGGCCACTAAAACGAAGTGGCTATACAGCATAGTATGAGTATATATACCGTTACCCTCCATTATACCACTGTCCATATCTGTCATTTATCTACTTTAAAAGTAGCTAAATACACTCCACATCTCCATAATGCCTCACTAACTTTCTGGACTTCTTTGTTCAAGATGTTTTCCATTGTAAATCTAGGATTGTTTTTAACTCTAAAGATGGACTGTACATGATCACCTGATGTGATTTAATAGTGTGCAGATTTTGCCATCTCGACTGACAAGTGGATGATTGCGCAGCTGGTGTATGTTTGTTTGTCAGAGATGGGGGGGGCAGGACCGCAGCAGAGTGTGCGGACATTCATCTGTTTATGGACAGATATAGTTTGTCTTATGTTGTGTGAATAGCAAACACAATAAAGTTGCTTTCCAGGCACACACACACACAGTCCACATTTAAAAAATACATTACAAGTATATAATATTAAAAAAAATCAGTTGCTTCTGATGCCATACATACTCGAAATAACAGTGCATGGCTCCAAACAAGTTTATAGAATGTAAACAACACACATGAACACGCACGCACGCACGCACGCACGCACGCACACACACACACACACACACACACACACACACACACACACACACACACACACACACACACACACACACACACACACACACACACACACACACACACACACACACACACACACACACACACACACACACACACACACACACACACACACACACACACACAATACAGT
Organism: Gymnoscopelus microlampas; assembly: GCF_963454915.1. Taxonomy (NCBI): domain Eukaryota; kingdom Metazoa; phylum Chordata; class Actinopteri; order Myctophiformes; family Myctophidae; genus Gymnoscopelus; species Gymnoscopelus microlampas. Next base: position 18,402,195 of record NC_139955.1, on the reverse strand, counting down.
AGTATAGTATGATTTTCTTTCATGACATAGTATAATAAGCTTCCCTACTGCCTGGTATATTTATTATGCAGTGCATCTCCCCTGCCACTGACCCCTTCCCCTACCCAAAATAAGGTGTTGGATGACTATATAGAGTTTCGTTGTGATGGTATTGTGCCCATTCATGGCCCCACCTGTGGAAGAGATAGTGTGTTAGCCATCAGTCATCAGCCACTGGAGTAGTGTGGTGGTGTTTACCTGCAGAAACACATTGCCCTCTCCCTGTATTTGGGTGTTACTGTTTTCACTGTTTGTTTTGGTTTTCCAAAAACGTCCCTGCCTACCAAAATAAACAGTGAAAACACTGAGAGGGCAATGTGTTTCTGCAGGTAAACACCACCACACTACTCCAGTGCTGAGGGAAATGATGGATACAATATTTGTTGTTTTGTTGCACAGGCAAAGTTACATACAATGCCTTTAGAATGATTGTTTTAACTTTAACAACAACAAAAACCCACACACAAAAGTTCATAGATCTCATTAATGACCATTTCTGAAAAGAAATCACGAAAAATTGCAGATTCGCGGAATACTTTCATCTCAGAAACCATGATGACAAAAGTGTTATTATTCCAATATATATTATACAACTATCTGAATTAAAAAACAATATTTATCTGAACACTTCTCTTGGAGTGTGCTGGATTACTCGTGTTGTATTGTTCCTGCTCTAGCTGCACCCTGCACAACGTCCCCTAGACAGCTCACATGTCTTGGAAAAACACTTAAGACCTCTACACACTGCCCGACATTTGAAATGGTCGGCGAGTGAACAGATCGCTAAGCCTTTCACATTGCACGAGTTTCTCTCTTGAAATCGGGCTTAATATATCGTTGTGATTCTCGCACGATTGATAGGTCGGCGATAGGGGTTAACTGACTGCAAGATATTTCACCACGATGTGATCCCGACCCAATACATACATTTGTTTTTATTACAAACGTCTCACGAAAACGTGAAAGGCTCCCGTGATATATGCGCGAGACCGAGACAGGACGCTAATGATTGATATTAAATAATTCTCAATTTCTCTGTATTTCTCTCTCTCCCTCTCTGAAACAAACGTTTCAAAAGCCAATCAGGGAGCAATTCAGATGAAAAGCAGTGTTGCCGTGTCCGCTTGTTATAAGCGAGTTAAGCGAGAAAATATTGGTGGTTGCGTTTCTTTTTAGCTTATTTCCAAAGTGTAGTTGCTTATTTGGCTTTATTTCTTAATGTTTTTTTTTTCTTTGAAAATAGCTGCGACGCGTTGTGAGCTTGTAGATCGGCTATTTTATTTGTATATAGGTTTAAAGTGCTCATGCAGCCCATAGTCGCTTTTGTTGGGCTTGTTTTCATATACCTGGTTGCTTAATTCTGGCGCAAAACCAGGCAATACTGTTCAGAGATACATACATGCGTTACACACACACACACACACACACACACACACACACACACACACACACACACACACACACACACACACACACACACACACACACACACACACACACACACACACACACACACACACACACACACACACACACACACACACACACACACACACAGCAAGCCCTCGCTGGCTGGTACTGTGCTTTGATTGGCTCTAGCACGGCTCTCATCGGATCCGACAAGCCCAAATATCCAACATGCTAGAAAAGTAAAAATTATCGGGAACGGCTCACCGAGCGCAATTTATCGGGGTGTTTCTTCTCGGAGTACCTTACACACTGCGCGATCAACACCTCGCCGAGGAACGCCCGATCTGGACTGAGATCGGTGGTTTTCTCGGTGATCACCAAAAAATATCCCCGAGAGTGAAATCGGGTCAAATATCGTACAGTGTGTAGAGGTCTTTAAGCAGCCTGCCTGTCTAAGACATTTCAATACAGGAAATCCCTGATTCTACTATGGCTTCCAAAACATATCCTACTACACCAGGGTGGGCAACCATGACTGTAAGATTGACTGTCGGTTGCAGAGCATTTTGGAAACCCAGACAAAAAATATCCATTCTTATTGTCTGCTGTCCAATCACACATGTTTTCTGGTTTGAATGTGTCATATCAGGGAGCAGCATTACCTTTTCATTTATTTGTCAGATATTTCTTTAATGTTTATTTTATTTGAAAGTGAAATATCCCTTTAAGGGTAATACATTTTGCCACTTTTCAAGATCACTGGCCGAACCACCGTAACGAATACAAGAATGGTCGGCCCCCAAACCTACGCGGCCTCGGTCAAATCCGGAGCGGTCAGCACCACGTATTTCTGGCTACCAAAACCTACTTGGCCCCCGGAACACACGGCACCAAAGCCTACTCTGCAACCTCGGAACGGTTTGCACCAGGTATTTCTGGGCACCAGAACCTACACGGCCCCGGGAATACAACACATTCTCACTCCCAAGACGGCAAACGTTTGACGTCTCGGGGGTACCGAGACTAGGGGGACGAGACTAGAGTACCGAGACTAGAGTGGTGCTGAGTCGGCTGAAGCGGACTTCGCAACGTTCGGTAGCGACTCGCTCGGTGGTGCCTCTCGTGGCTCATGTCCACTTCAGACGGCGCGCCGCCGTCGATTTAACTTTTGCTAGATCCTAACTAAATATTAGGGGTTGTAGTCTGTTCTCACCAAGCGGGCCAAGTGCTCCGCCTCGCTGGTGCAACTGTTCTCACCATGTTCTCACCAAGCAGGCCGAGTGGCTCACTGGCTTTAATGTAAATTAAAGTAAATATATAACTACTATAACTACAGGGGCTGACACAAAGGACTCAAAAGCAACCGAAAGTGGCGCATGTGGGGGAGGGGGCACATTCAAGCACGTGTGCATATGTACACAACTGTGAGTGTGCTTGTGTACTTTAGTGTACAAGTGAGTGCTCCCCTCACGTCTGCCGGTTTATACTTTAAACTTTTAAGTGATGTTGATCTTTGGTAGAACCCTGGGCTGTATATACCGTACTATACAGTGTAGCTGGCCAAGAAGGTTGCCTACCCCTGTACTACACAATGACATCTACAAATCTATGGGCCTACAGTACTTATACATTGTGTTAGTTCAGGCAGGCCATGTACAGTAACAGTAGACATTCAAGCTCCTAGCTCTCTGAAAGATAGTCAGCTGATGGCTCAGCTGATTCACACACCAATGAAATTCATTCTCACAGACAAGGTTGGTCTTTTTAATGACAGCCCCCCCCCCCCCCCCCATACTACGCACTCTTCATCCTGACACTGCATGCCTGCAGTTATCAGTAAGCTACCAGCTCCACCTGATTCAGTAGAACCAGTACTCTGTTGTTGATCATAATGATGACACTATGATAACCATTGTATTATTATAATTGTTGCTGCAGGCTCTGTTCGGTCTATATCCCTAAGGGGATTTATTGCATGCCCCACGCTGCATGATAAATCATTGTGCAACACAAATGTATTGCATTGTTTAAGCTGCTAATAATAATAAATGTAATAAATATGAACTTTGATGAGAGTCGTCCTAACTGAACTATGTTCTGGGACATTGCTTTTCAAAGTGTAAATGTAAATGCTTTTCAAATTAACCCATTGAGACCTGAAGCCGATTCTACATGTCTCCTAAATCTCAACAGTATTCTGAAAAACGTATGTTTCTATATCAGTGGTGCTCAATCTTTTTCATGTCAAGGACCCCCAAAACTATATGTATTTGGCCGCGAACCCCCATCAAAATATGTTGTTCCAGGGACCCCCCAGAAGCAAAGATTTGAGTTAAAAATGTTCGCTTTAAATATATATATATTCAAAGATTTGCACACATTTTCACGAATTTTCAAAAATAGCAGATCTACAAGCTCGTAGCGCGGCACTCGGTGCCGCGATACGAGCTTGTAGATCTGCTATTTTTGAATAGCCAAAGTGTAAAATAATGCTTTTTAGCTCAAATCTAAAAATGACACAGTTCCAGGTCTTAAAGAGGCATGTACACAAGAGTGTTTCAGAAATAATCTCCGCCTAATATACTTTAACACGCCATATCACATGACCATTCATGTACATTTATTGGACATGCACGTGTGGGTGGAGAATAGAGATTAAGAAAATAAAGGATTCATGGTGAACTTTGATCTCTGTAGAGAGAGGCTTGACCAATGGAGGATTGAATAGCAATGTCTGTGGGAAAGGTCCACCTTAAAGCACTGGTAGTCAAGGCTGACGTGAAATGTTTTATTCCAGAAAATTGACACATGATAGGGATGTGACAAATCAAGGAAGGACACGTTGTGACTGATAAGACCCAATCAGGAAGCAAAAGTGGGTGTCTGTGTCAATGTTTTCAAAAGTCTCTGTTTCCATCTGTCCAAATGCCAGAGTAGTGTAGACACTACAGTGCGGTGTAAACGTAGTAAAGTGTATGTGCTTTAAAACAACAACAAAAATGTGTGGCTAACAAGGGGTAACAAGGCTTGAATTCACAAGCAGCCAAGTGCTGAACACAATGAGACAGTGGGACCTAGACAATCTTGTCTTGCTGTTCAAGAACGTTTCTATGACAGCCTTTGAAAGTCCTCTGCATGTTATATTTAAAACATCCTTTTAAGTTAAAGCCAGTGGTTGAGGTGAGGTGTCCCTTCTCTTCCATTAAGAAATCTTGACCCTAGTGTCGGGTAGGAAACAGACTGGTTGACAATGCCAGTAAAGATATTTGAAGCACAGGATTGGATGCTAGATGTGCCATGGGTCTGACACCATCTTTGTTGTAGTTTAGACATTGTTCAAATTAAATTAACAATCAGGAGAGAGGAAAAATTATGACCAACGGGCATTTAAAAAAATCCAGATCCAGGCCCTCAGGGTGGGTTGATAAGTGAAGGCTTTTATTACAATTTATCTAGGGACATTAAAATATACCAATGCGTGTTGGCTTGCTCCTTCTTCAGAGAAGACGGCGCAAGCCACGTTAGCTAAATGTAATAAAGGCCTTTTACTTGTTTTTTAAATAATAAGTTAATAACATTTCCTCTCTCTTAAATATTATTCCCTTCCATGAGGGATACCAGTTGTGCTCCTATAACTTCTTCCTTCTTAAATTGTTACAATATCTGAACTGTAATAAAAATGGTGGCAGCTTTGACAGGAGAGAAATCAAACTTATGGATTGAATTTGTTTTTGCTTTAAGAGACTAACAGGGCCTTGAACACACAACCTCAGTCTCCACTCAATACCAATTTCCTAGAGCCCCATTAGGAATTGTATTCCTCTGGGTATTGATATGAGGGGACAAAAGCACCAAGCAAGGTGATGCAACATCTGCCTATGGCAACACAACATATGGCCTACAGCTACGACGCGTCCCGTAATCTCTAATACAATCATGTCTTATGTGGCTCATGACACCATTGATGCAACTGCTGCCTATGACGACCCAACATATGGCCCATCGTCACGACTCCTAGTCCCTACATACGTCCGTACAATCATGTTTTACAAAACACCTAGCCAAACCACAGATCAACTGCCATCATTATCGCATTGAGCCTTGATTAAGGCACAATGAGATAATGTGCTGTAGAAGCTTTACAAAGCTAGCAGGAGGTGGCATCAGGCTGTGCTATCGTTTGACCAAGTGAACTGAGACAAAGGAACCCTCTGAGACAGACAGACTGAGCCAAAGGTGTAACTGTACACTGGGTACTTCCTTACTTATTCAAAGACAGGAGTACAAAACACGTGTCACGTTATCAGGGGCCCAGTTTCATATTTGTGTGTGGCATAGTGTCTGAGCTCATAATCACTATGTAGATAGAAGGGTGACATCAATGCATTTTGATGTCAAAAAGACATTTTAAGTCATGATGCATGTATGCACATTATGATTTACTTGAGAATTATCAATTGTTCCCGATTTCCCAAACAAGCAATACTGTCATATGAGGACACAGACACCTTAGCCTATCATCGGTTTCAAACCTGGCATCCATATTTTGGGCATGTCATTATAAGTGAATATTTTCAAAAAATAGCCGATCTACAAGCTCACAATGTATCATAACGCGACTCACTGTGATCTGTTAAGTTCTCTATTTATTTATGTTGAATTTATTTTAAGTTTCTCATGACATGCCCAAAATATGGACACCAGGTTGAAAGTGGTTAACCCACATCACAATGCCCACGTGGGAATATCACAAGAAAATGAAAAGGTTTTGTGTTGCAACTCAGCTCAACTTTTTTCAAGACTCCTTATTTAGCCCCTTTATCTATATGTACACTGTAAACATCTAAACAGCAGACCGCTTTCCTCAAGCCGATCCCCTAAAGCAGGCGCGTATCGTCATTGGGGCCAACAAGGCCATGGCCCGGTCTGTAGACCCAGCTTGCCCCTGTGTAGGGGCAAGATTTAGTAACTAAAAAACTAAAAATCAACATTAGCAGCCCCTCACCCTATTCTGTTGTAGCCGACCACAGAAAGTCGCCTTTGTTTTCAAATGGGGCTCATTTGCATTCGGCCGAATTGTTAATGAGTGGCCATTAGGAAACCAGTTGAGCCGTCAAACCGGTTTCCCCCCCCCCCCCGGCCCGGTTCTGGCCCGGTCAACGTTAGAATCCACCAAACGCCACTGCCCTAAAGCCTGCCCAACCTCCACAATCAGTGGAAATATGGTGTTGACATCCTTATTACATGGTAATTTGGGTTCAACTCAATACTGTGCCGATGCGATTGGCAGACAATACACTAGTTAACCATTACATTACATATTTGCACTTTATCCAGGTCAGAATATCAATGCAATCAAGTGCAATGACTGGCAGGAAATAAATCTCCAATAGCAATTGATCACATTATTTTGATAGCCCTAGTTTGGTTATAAGGGTGGTTATCTCAAAGCCAATCAAGTCCTATGTATATTTTAATTTAAAAGCAGTGCAGGTCAAATAGGCCAAATGAGGAAATGGAAGGAGTACAAAGCTATTATCTCTGGAGTATCACAACACATGGTGTGATTTGACTTCCTCTGTCATTTTAGCCATGTGCTTAACTACAGTATCTTTTTTGTACCAAGGTTGTTTCTGAAGTGAAGCCCACACATTTCACCTCCTAAGAATGTTCTAAAACCTTCTCTATGCCAACCACTATGGTGACTCTGATTTTCTGATCTGATCTGAACTGATTTTCAAGCTAACAATCAGTTCTTGTTGGCAAGCAACACTGTTGTGTTGTGTGATGGAGCATATATACATTTAACGTATAGAACAGAAAGCTCCCCAGTGTCTTTTTGTTATTTTGCACATAACCACTTAAACCCTTGGCCTCTATACTTGATCCACACCTTTTTTTGCCTTTTACGGAAATTACGTATCTAGAAGCTCACAAAGTGACACAACATGGCGCATTGTGAGCTTGTAGATTGGCTATTTTCGCCCAATGTCCCCCCCCCCAGAGGGAGGGGAACAAGGGTTAAAACCACACTAATAAGGTGGTTAGATACAAGTATTGACACAAGGATTCAAAGATTTCACACACAAACACATCAACACGCACACTTACTCACATATTGGCTCTGTCACTCAGGAGGTATACATTGCTGATACTCTTACACTTGAAAAGAGCAGTAAAATTCTCAAATGTCAGCCACTCTTCTCTGTTAAAAAGCCAGGCTGACTGTCTGATTTTAGCACCAGCTCATCTGGGTCAGCTGTAACCAGAGGGTTGAATTACAGTAGAGGAAGACTTTTTAAACCACGCTGTTTAAAAAGAATTATGATCTATGAAAGGACACCGTTTGCGTTTACTCTAACATTACCTAATTGTACTTCAATAACTAAAAGACTGCAGCTTTGGCTCTCTGTGTGTGTGTGTGTGTGTGTGTGTGTGTGTGTGTGTGTGTGTGTGTGTGTGTGTGTGTGTGTGTGTGTGTGTGTGTGTGTGTGTGTGTGTGTGTGTGTGTGTGTGTGTGTGTGTATTGGCAGTGGCCCCACAGGAGACCGAATTGAACATCAGTCGAATACTGAGACAAACCCATCCAGGGATGTAAATTTCAGCTGTCAATTCGGTCGATGACTTCTACACAGAGAGAAAGCTACATTTGATTAACTTCTTTGTAGTAAAATATTATGACCTTTTAACTGCGCTTAGTGTTGGAGTTGGGTATCCCCAAGCCCCGGGGAACAAACTTGGTAACATGAGATCACTTTTATGTTCATATCTGATGCCTTTGTGTATGACCTAGCCAATGCACAGGAAGTAACACATTCTATGTAGTAGAAATGATCAGATTTACAATAACATTGCCAACAAACAGCCATGATCCAACAAATACATGTATTGTGTTTCTGCTATTGAAATGGAAATGTGCTTCAATTCTGTTGGCTATGTACGCCTACACAAAGGTAAGAAGGCAAGAAAAAATATTGATTTCTGCCTGATGAGACATGGGAATCACAGTAGACTAAACAGGGGACAGTTCCGCCTATGGTAAACTGTTCTTGTGTGTGTGTGTGTGTGTGTGTGTGTGTGTGTGTGTGTGTGTGTGTGTGTGTGTGCGTGTGCGTAGTAAATTAAGTGAATATAAGTCTAGATGAATCACAAGACAAAGCAACACACACACACACACACACACACACACACACACACACACACACACACACACACACACACACACACCCTGATTCAAGTGAATGACTATGGCAAAATGCTAAGGATCACTGGGGTACCATCATCACGACATTTTAAGCAGATGTTTTTCCTCACCAGCATATAAAGAAGAATGTTCATTTTCAACCAGAAAATGTACTAATTATTAAAACGTAGCAGTGCAATAGTGTTAGTACTGTAATACAATCATGTGATCATAAAGCAAATACAAGACGCACCTGCAGGCAGGCCACAGCCCGCTATCGGGTTGCTAAGTTGTTCTATATATTCTTACAGTTATAGAATGAAACACAGTTCCACCAACCTACCTTTAAAGGCAGTGTGGTCAGATTCCCTGGTCAGCAGCTGCGGTACTTTCTCTTCTCTCACACGGACCTTCAAGGTTTACTGTTGCTTTTCTTGTGTTTTTACCGCATTGAGGGACCCTCGTCTCTCCTAAAAGAACCAGTGCGTATCTGTTCTGTTGTGTGGTCCGTGACGTCATCCTCACGGCATCACGATCACAGGGTCCGCTTGCTGCAAGTAGTAACGGCTGCAACCTTGGATGACAGGTCTGCAGATCCTGTGTCTGCAGACAGGTCTGCAGACACAAGCCACCTCCCTACTCCTCCTAGTGGCAACAGTGTATAGGGAACATCCTCACATATTATACTTTTCAGTCCATGCCACATAGACTGTATAAAATTAAAATTAAGTCCACCCTCATGATTTGTTTATGTATATTATACTTATCAGTCCATCCTCATGATTTGTAGATCGAATTACAACGCCAGTTCCTCTAATTACAACGCCAGTTCCATCAGCATGATTTGTAGATCTTTTTTTTTAATGTTTATATACTTATATTATACTTATCAGTCCATCCTCATGATTTGTAGATCTAATTACAACGCCAGTTCCATCAGCATGATTTGTAGATCTAATTTTTATCCGTTATACTTTATGTTTATATACTTATACCATGTTACTGATACTGACCATGGTACTGACCATGATACTGACTATGATACTGATACTGACCATGATACTGATACTGACCATGATACTGATACTGACCATGGTACAGACCATTGTACTGCTACCGACCATGGTACTGACCATGGCACTGACCATGATACTGATACTGACCATGATACTGACCATGATACTGACCATGATACTGACCATGATGCTGACATGATACTGACCATGATACTGACATGATACTGACATGATACTGACCATGATACTGACATGATACTGACCATGATACTGACATGATACTGACCATGATACTGACCATGATACTGACCATGATGCTGACATGATACTGACATGATACTGACCATGATACTGACATGATACTGACCATGATACTGACAATGATTCTGACCATTATTCTGACCATCATGCTGACCATTATTCTGACCATTATTCTGACCATCATGCTGACCATGATACTGACCATGATGCTGACATGATACTGACATGATACTGATCGTGATACTGACCGTAATGCTGACCGTGATACTGACATGATACTGACCATGATACTGACCATGATACTGACCATGATACTGACCATGATACTGACATGATACTGACCATGATACTGACCATGATACTGACCATGATACTGACATGATACTGACCATTATTCTGACCATTATTCTGACCATTATGCTGACCATCATGCTGACCATTATTCTGACCATCATGCTGACCATGATACTGACCATCATGCTGACCATTATTCTGACCATCATGCTGACCATGATACTGACCATTATTCTGACCATGATACTGACCATGATACTGACCATGATACTGACCATGATGCTGACATGATACTGACATGATACTGATCGTGATACTGACCGTAATGCTGACCGTGATACTGACATGATACTGACATGATACTGACCATGATACTGACATGATACTGACCATGATACTGACATGATACTGACCATGATACTGACCATGATACTGACCATGATACTGACATGATACTGACCATGATGCTGACCATGATACTGACCATGATACTGACATGATACTGACCATGATGCTGACCATGATTCTGACCATTATTCTGACCATTATTCTGACCATTATTCTGACCATCATGCTGACCATTATTCTGACCATCATGCTGACCATGATACTGACCATTATTCTGACCATGATACTGACCATGATGCTGACATGATACTGACATGATACAGATCGTGATACTGACCGTAATGCTGACCGTGATACTGACATAATACTGACCTTGATTCTGACCATGATGCTGACATGTTACTGACCATGATGCTGACCATATATATATATATATCTATGTATATATATATATATATATATATATATATATATATATATATATATATACACACACACACACACACACACACACACACACACACACACACACACACACACACACACACACACACACAAAACGTGATGTTAGAATACACTTGTGTAAAGTGATGTCCAAAAATAAATACACTTAAAGGGATATTTCACTTTCAAAAAAACTTTCTGTCATTTTATCATCTACTCAGGCCTTTGTGAACCCCCCAGACAGTTTTTAAGTTGCTTGATTCATTATTTAGATATTTGATATTCATTTTATCAGACACGCCCCTTTCCTATACAAACCCATTGTAACTTCAAACTCCATTTTAACCATGTTAGATTAATCAAAAACACCCGTCCTTGGTTCTGGTGACTCATCCTGCCCTCCTAATGTGTGAGGGGGCCGTGTTTTTCCGATTACTTTTTTCATTTATTTTATTTACATTTTTTATTGTATTTTATTTTTTTAATTTTCCCAAAAAATATTAAAAATACATACCGTATGTCCCTGTGTGAGGAAAGTTATATGGGCGCGTCCGGGCTGAAGAGCTGATAAATAATCTGTTGTCCGATTGTGTCAGCGCCCCCTAGTGGCCAAATTATTCAAGAAGCCCAATAACCCTAATTTTCAGAACCACATGTTTGTGTGTGAGGAAAGTTATATGGACGCGTCCGGGGTGAAGAGCTGATCAATAATACGTTGTCCGATTGTTTCAGCGCCCCCTAGGGGCCGATATAATAGTGAAAAACTGTTTGAAAGGAGTAAAAACAAAATTGGACACCTGTTTCTGGGTCAGCGCGTCGCCCCGAACGCGCCCATATAACTCTTCTCGCACACGGCCTTACCATTCTCCTTAATTGGCTAGGGTCAAATGTCAAGTTATTACGCGCAATAAAGTGATATATCTCGAAATCGATGCATTTTTAGAATCCACCTTTCGGATATGTTGTACAGCTTGCCAAGGCGCACGCGTGGATGTCTTGTTTGTCCCGGTACGACACTCCTAAGTTGACCTCCTACACTTTCAGAAGGCACATAGAGTCTTATATCTTAAGACCATATCAAAGGACAAAGTCAGAAATAGAAATGTGTCGTAACGGGACAAACAAGACATCCACATGTGCGTCTCAGCCAGCTCTACAACATATCCAAAAAGTGGACCCTAAGTCCTTATCGTATTCGAGATATTGAGCAAGATAGCGAAGCCGTAACCATAGCCAATTAAGGGATAATTAAATCATGATTTGATATTAGGGTTTGATTATTTCAAATTTTAGCATTATTTTACGTGTAGATTTGGAAAAAAAAAATATCGGAGTGATCACAGGCTTGGAACACCCTAAAACCAACCAGGTAGTGGCCTTTTGAGGCACTTCCTGTTGTCCGAGAAAAAAGAAACTTGCATATTTGGAATCAGCGCCATCACATTAGTCTAAAGCCAGAGTCTCGAAGAAAAATACAATTTCTAAAAATTTAACGAGGGTTGACCTTTGCAGTCTTTTCGCTGACCTTTGAGCTTTATCAGTGTCAAAAAAAATCAGGGCCGGTGCCAAAAAATCCGGCTTGCTCTCAATATGGATTGAGAGAAGTTTCGGATTTAAAAAAAATATCTGGAGCGATTAGTTACAGATTTTGTGCTCAACAAAATCAGTTTTTTATACAAAAGTCAACGTCCAATCTTTTTGGTGACCGTTTGTATTTCCCAAGGTCCTAGAAAATCGAGACCTATCCCATTCAATTCAGCGTCTTTTTTTTAGTCTGAAAAGGTGTTTTTTAATTTAAAAATAAAATATTTTTTAAAAATGTGAGAAAAGCTAAACCTTTAACTATTTCAAAAATCTATAACTTCTTATTAAACAATTCTAGACTATTGATGTAACCTACCATTCGACTCAATATCATATAAATAAGAGGGTGGAAGGGTCAAAATAAAATAATAATATGTTTGTGAAAAAAGCTTCAAGTTTACTAAACTTTAACGCTTGTTTAAACCACTTTCTAAGGGTCATACAAAATCGAGACCTAGCCCATTCGATTCAGCGTCCTCTTCTGAGTCTGAAAACGTGTTTTTTAATTTAAAAAAAATATTTTTGAAAAATGTGAGAAAAGCTTAACTTTGAACTATTTCAAAAATCTATAACTTCTTATTGAAAAGTTGTAGACTATTGATGTAACCCACCATTCGACATAACCAGGGTTGACCTTTGCAGTCTTTTTGCTGACCTTTGAGCTTTATCAGTGTCACATGTACATATACATATACGTATATGTTATATTATGCATATAAATAGATAAATACAAACACCAAAATTATCCTCACTTATAATGTTAAGTAAGGATTACTGAAAAAACATTAGTTTAATAACAAATCCTCCTCACTTATAATGTTAAGTAAAGGTTACTGAAAAGACATTAGTTTAATACAAATCTCCTCACTTATAATGTTTAGTAAGGATTACTGAAAAGACATAAGTTTAATAAAACACTAAAAGTCATCCTCACTTATAATGTTAAGTAAAGATTACTGAAAAGACATTAGTTTACTTACAAATCCTCCTCACTTTATAATGTTAAGTAAGGGTTACTGAAAAGACGAAGTTTAATTACTTTCCTCACCAGAAAGTTGACTCTACTAGATTTCATCTAGTAGAGTCAACAAATTAAGCCGAAATGAGTAAAGAGTACTCTTTCTTTTAAGTAAGGTCTACCATTACATGAAATCAGATTTTACAGTGTGTGTGTGTGTGTGTGTGTGTGTGTGTGTGTGTGTGTGTGTGTGTGTGTGTGTGTGTGTGTGTGTGTGTGTGTGTGTGTGTGTGTGTGTGTGTGTGTGTGTATATATATATATATATATATATATATATATATATATATATATATATATATATATATATATATATATATATATATATATATATATATACAGTGTATATATACAGTGTATATATGTATATATGGGCATGGCGTGTCACAAAAAGTACATTTATGACATCTCAAAAAGAGAAGGATGGATTTATGCATAACTTTGTGTGAGTTTGTCATAGGCTAAGGAATCAGTTCTTCCTTAGCCTATGACAAACTCACACAAAGTTATGCATAAATCCATCCTTATCATAAATGTACTTTTTGTGACATGCTATGCCCATTGCCATGCCCCCTCTTGGCAAAAATACATGGATTTTTTTTATATATCTTGCTATAAATATCTTATAACAAACAGACAGACAGACAAGACAAAACATTAGAATATTACATAGGGCTGATGGAGCATAAGGCTGAGGGAACATAGGGCTGAGGGAACATAGGGTCTGTTTTGGGATGAGGGAACATAGGGCTGAGGGAACATAGGGCTGAGGGAACATAGGGTTGAGGGAACTTGAGTACGCTCCCATGGAAGGAACATAGGTGTGAGGGTACATAGGGCTGAGGGAACATCGGGAAGACCCCATTGGGATTTATGAGCAAAATGAGAACTGAAAAAAGTTAAAACAAAAACAAAAATGTGCCACGGATGAGGCAAAGTCTTGCCACGGACACATCTGTCCTTTTACAGATATGTTGGTGATCACAGGTCCTGTTATATATTTGTGCTATATTTTGATTCTAATTTTCATGTGAACCTCTCTCACTGGTCATTTGGCATCATACTATTATGAAATGGCAACATGGGCAATGGGAACACAGGTCATAAAAATGGATTTAATGCATGTGTAACTGTCAGAATGGTATAATTTACTACATCTCTTGTTGTATTAGACACAACTTATGCCAGAGCTGTACACTCACACTGACAGGCAAACACTAAACATTATTTTGGGCCTCTTTTTCAGTACGTCTCACCCAAGGAAACTTTGAAAAGTCTAGCATTGTATATGTTATTTTTGTGCAAGACAGTACTTCTGTTCTAGTTTTATGAAATGATAATCTAACACCCTACACCAGTGGTTCTCAACCTGTGGGTCAGGACCCCAGGAGGGTCTTCACGTTTTTTTGATGACACTGAAGTGACAAGAGAATTTAATGCCTAAAAATAATTAAAAGAATGACCAAATAATACCATTTGGCTAGTGCATCAAAAGTAACAAACTGAAAAATAGTCGACATTGGCCAAATTGTCAAATAGTATAAGAAAGTATAAAATATGGATAGAACCTAGCCAAACAAAATGTAATGCATTAACTCCCACAATTCCAAGTGCTTGAGGGGGTCCCCAGTTCAAATATATGAACTGGGGGTTACAGCCTCAAAAGGTTGAGAACCACTCAGGGTACCGATTTAATCTCAACTCAGCCTGGTTGCAGCCTAGTTTTGAAATCTACATAGAACTTGATTTTATTTAATAACACAGCCAACATATTAAACAGTTGTAGTCTGTACATATATTATGTATATGCAAGCAGGCTAGTATAATAAAACAAACAAATGGTACACAAGAGATTTTATTTATAATTCAAATTTGTTGACATCGAGGCTCACAGAAACACCATGATATTGTCATCATCTGGATGTTCCGGGCCACATCACAGCCCGGTTCAGTATACTGTGAGATTCGTTAAGAGTACAAAGTAGCTGATGCAAATGTTCTGCATGGCATGATCTTCAAATGAACACTTGTGCAATAAACCAGTGATTCTCAAACTGGGATCCTGGGTAGGGAGGGACCACCAGGAATCATTAAGTGGGCTCCAGGGGGTCCCCAGATACAGTAGTTGGAACTAGTGGTGTAAAAAGTAACAAAGCACATCTCAAGAACTGAGGTACTACTTTACTTGGCATTTCCATTTTTCAATAGGCCTACTTTATATAGGCTACTATTGACTCTGCTACATATTGTTCTTTTCACTCCACTACATTTTACCAGCTTAACAGATTTAAAACGTACAATACCTGTTTTACACACAGGGTATTTTAAATTAGCCGATCTATAAGGTAAGCTCACAACATGAAGCTAATAGTACTTTTCTATCAAGTAACATTTTGAATACATGACTTTTATTCATACAACATAGCATCTTCATAAGCTTATTGCAACTTTTTTTCTTTATCTTTCTTTTTATTAGAGGCTTTGGTGGTATAAAGGGTTTTGGAAATGGGACTGAAACATTTTTCTTGTTACTTATTGCAACTTTTATTAAGTGAAAACTAAAAAATACATTTTGACCCAAATAGACCATACAGGTCTATAACTCTGAGCTTTCCATTTGGTTCCATTTGTACAGTCTCAGTTGACAGTAAAGGTGAACCAGGGACTGAGACCCCAAGGTCACTCCAACGTCTGTCCAACAGCCTGGCAGAACTGGTCGCAATAACCAGCATGGGAGTTGTCGGAATCGTAGACTCCCTGCAGAATCCCTCGTCTTCCTCTTCCAACATACCCTGTGGGTTTAAAAAAAACAAAAAAAAAACATAGGCCATGTTAGAAGGCCCCTCTATTTTCTATTGATTACCACTTTGAGGAAAGCATTAGTGTATATAAACCCAGACTCTGGTCAGTGTTCTGCCCAGACACTTCAATTTGTGTATGTTTCTTGTATTTCAAAATACACCCCCAGTAAAACACACACTGTCTTTGCAATGTTTATGTATTTCCTTTATAGCAAACTGCTTTCACTGCCAGGGTAGCAATAACTGAAAGAATAGTCATCACATTTCCAAGAATAAGTTCATACCTGGCATGTTTTTGAAAATGCTGCCGCATTGCATGCATACACTCAGTGTATACATGCGGTAGTACTCCTCTCTGTAGGATGCACTGAATTGACTCCAATTTCCCACACCTGTAGAAGAACAGGGAATAAGTTGATTACTAATTTATTTTATACAAAAACACACAAGTGTGATTGACTTGGAGTTACAGTACATAGATGGGTTTCCTGACGACGTCACAGTGACGAATCAGTGAAGAATCAGTGTGCGTGCGCAGACTGACACCAAATGAACCCACAGCTCATAAGATGCAATGGAAAAGTGGTTACTGCAAAAATGCCTCCCATCAAACTTTCAGATGCTGTTTTTCTCCCAGTGTGGAGGAAGAATATTTAAGGTTTTTACTGTGATCTTTCACTCTTGAAATATATAATCCTTGGTTTATATTGTGTGTAAACAAATAATAGCAAAACTGAGTGTATTTCTCCATAAACATCTATAAAAAAAGGGGAAAAAAGAAAGAAGAAAACTTACTGTCAAGCCACATAAAGTGGCATTTTTTGCGGAAATAATGTGTTCCCACAACTGCTCGGAAGGTGGAGCACACCAGGGACAACTTCAGAAAGGCTGCGTCTCCCTCCGCAAGGACCACCTCAGCCAGGATGTTGTCCAGGATCTCAGGCGACAACTGAAACAAATCAGATTTAAGCTTTTATTTTTTTTACTTTGCAACTATAAAGCCAAATGTAATTAAAGGCAATACCTGAATTGTTATTAATGAATTCCTGGATGTTTCCAATTAATATCAATATTCCCCAACATACAATTATTTTATTCATTTTTAATTTTGGGGCTTTTTCAGCCTCGGTTGATAGATATATAGTAGGTTGACAGGAAACGGGGAGATGGGGGGGGGGGGGGTTGACATGCAAAGGTTGTCAGGGTCGGGACTCGAACCTGCGACGCTGCAAGGCTTGCATTACAAGGCTTAACCTGTGGCCCAGGCCACAACTAAATTAATCGAAAAATAAATTACATACCTCTTCAATACCAGCAATAGACGACTGCATATTGGCCATGTGCTGCACAAATTCTTGCACCCTTCTTCTCTTCCTGCATAAATGTGAAAATCAAACATTTTACCTTGTTATGATCCAACTAGTTCATCCCATGACTTATTTCGCTCCATTGTGCAGTTTAATAGAAAAATAAGAAATAAATAAATAATTGGCTCCAAAGACTCCCATTCTAACAGGAGGACAGATCTCAAAGTCACTCTGGTAGCACATAAATGAACGCAAACAAAGCTGATTCTGACAATATGTCATCAGGAAACTAACGTCTGTTTTTGTTTCTATAAATAAATCTTGTACTTTGTTACAGTTACGATTTTGTGTGGAAAGAAGAGCAAGTAGGCGGCGTAGGGACACCCAGAGCTTCTGGTCTCTCAAGTTAGCTGGTCTCTCAAGTCTGCTGTGTTGGCTCCAGAGACCAGCTAATCAATCATCACAGTACAGCTTAAGTGTACTTCCACACAAAATAGTACCAAAATAGAACCTTTAAAAATCAATCTTACAAGATTTATTTCTAAAAACAAAAAAGAATCAGTTTTGTTTGTATTCATTTATGTGCTACAAGAGTGAATTTGAGATCTGTCCTCCTGTTAGAATGGGAGTCTATGGAGCCAATTATTTATTTATTTCTTATTTTTCTAATAAACTGCACAATGGAGCGAAATAAGTCATGGGATGAACTAGTTGGATCATAACAAGGTAGGAAATCAACCCAAACCTCTAGAATAGAGGTCTTGTCCTTTAACCACTTGAACCCCATATGTGTATCTGGAGTCCCCCAGGGCTCAAAGCGTGTCTTTTCTGTTATTGTGGAGAAAGCTTCCATTGACAATAAACGCTCGATAAGCTCACAACGCAACGCGTCAAGTTGTGAGCTTGTCAGTCTGCTATTGTCAGTGGAAGCTTTCCTCACTATACCAATGCTGGGGTGTAAGTGGTTAAAAGGTGTTAAATGTATATATTACAGTGAAAAATCCTCCTGATGCAGACAGAGGTAGCACTAAAACATTACTCTTACTGTATGAACACTGAACAATCACTTTCTGAAAGGCAATAGGACACAATACAAATACAAAACTCATATTGGTTCTAAATTATGCGTCTTTGGGAATACACTAACCATTGTCGTTTGTCCATCACCACATCTTCACATTTCCTCTTCCTTGACCTAAAAAAAAACATTAATAGATGTCAGAAAACTCAAACAATCATCGTTACCAACTTAATCCATTCAGGACTAAAATGCATTTTGAGACCGTAACGTTTATCCACTTTAGCCATTATTTTATGCTTTATCTATTGAAAATTCGAGGAAATGTGTGCAAATCTATGAATATTCTTTCAGGGCATACATTTTTAACTCAAGTGTCTACTTTTGGATGGGTCACTGAAACAGGGGGGTCTGGCGGCCAAATTACACATAATTTTGAGGCTCCTTGACATGAAAAATATTGAGAAACAGCGATAAAAACATCTTTAGAAAACTGTTGGCGTTCAGAAGACATTTTTAGAATCGAACGCAGGCCTGAAAAGAATAACCTTGTTCATACCTTTGGTGTTCCATATTGTCCAACAAAAGCTGGCACCACCACCTCCTTAGATCTGGCATATCATGCTAGTAGATAAAGACAGATGTGTAAGTCACTGCACTTTCTATCCTGAAATATTTATTAACAATTTTAGACCTTTAAGCACTCACCCAAGTGAAGTCAAAGGAGTCGGACCAATCCATTGCCATGTACAGTGCATACTGTAACACATTATAAACAACTGATTACATCCTATTCATGTTAGAGAACGTAGTAGTTGATTACAAGTGTTGATGCCGAGGTGCACATTCCCATCACTTGTTCATTTATAATGAATTAATTTAGATAGCGCTTTTCTGAACATGGTTCCAAGGTGCTTTACAGACAATCAAAAATAATATATCAAAACACAAGCAGAATAAAAGAAAGAATAAAGAAAAAGCAGGACATCCAATGAGACAAAAAACAATACAAAAAAATAGCAATACTTAGGAATAGCACTTAACATACAAATGGGTTTTTAAAAGCGATTTAAAAGTGGACAATGACTCTACTAATCTGAGACAGGCCCCATCACCCCGGGTTACAAGGCAAGTGACGGGAGGGTCCTACTTGAGGATCTGAGGCTGCGAGTTGGATTGTGAGGAAACAAGAAGTCCACAATATACTGTAGCTAGGGGCAAGACCATGTAAAGCGGTAATCACTAAAATTTTAATCTGTAAGTTATTCTGCAAGTCACTGGCAGCCAATGCAGGGCTGCTAGGATGGGGGTGATATGGTCACGTTTGTTGATGTTTGTGAGTAGTCTGGCTGCGGAATTCTGAACCATCTGGAGGCGGGATATGGATTTACAGTATAACTTACCATTAACATGAACACACCACAGTCAACGCTGCCTGCTGCTTGTGCTGGAACATTCTGATGAAAATACCAGAAGTTATTAAAAAGTTATCAATTATATGTAAATATATTTAAGGAAATTATATGTCTAATATTCAAATAGATAGCACATTTTACAAGGCATATAAAAATCTAACATTTCTCTCACCTTGTTGCGAACAGCTTCCCAGTTTCCAGGAATCAGCTGGTATGCTATTGTGCTTCAAAAGACAAAAAGAATAGCATGCTGAAATAGGACCACTAAAGACATTTGAAACAGCGAATATAATATCACAATTCCCGTTTGAATTAACTGTCATCACCAGAAACACATCACCAGAAAGATAATACATGCACCACAGTCACTGAGGGCTTCTTTAGAACACAGCAGAAGCAACATTCAACAGTGTTTTTTTTTTTTTTTTTTAAACTCCACTAGGAACACTGAATGGTTCCAAACATATAAGTCCATGCATATTGCATATGCAAGTCCATGCATATGCATATTGACCATGCACAATAACATGCCAAATAATAGTTTATAAATTTTCTGTATTAGGGCTGAACAATTTAGGGAAAATACATTTCTGTATTATGGTTGAACAATTTAAGGAAAATAATATTTATTGGGATTATTTTGACCGAAATTGCGATATGATTGACCAAGATGTCTCTCCAGCACGATACAATTTAATCTTAAAATGGTATTTTGACGCATTTTTCACATTTGAGAAATTGCAGTAGGCCATATCACGATGAGACTAGTTGAGCAGCCCTAATTTTATGAAAGAACAATTCATGTCTTTTCCATATTTGAAACCTGCACAAGGACAACCACGACATATCTCCATAGCCATTGGGCATGGAGGAATCAAGCAGGCGAATCCTCTTAAGTTTAGGAGCCAGTACCTGTAAAATATTCATTTTAGGAATACTGCTGCACAAATCTGTCATGTGGAGAGTACTTCAACTTTACATTATACATTACATTACATTACATTACATTACAGTCATTTAGCAGACGCTTTTATCCAAAGCGACTTACAATAAGTGCATTCAACATAGGTAGGGAACGAAACTACTAATCACCAGAGGTCTTAAGTGCATTTCCTGTAAAATCAAGCAACCAAGAGTATACCTAGCGCTAAGGTAAAAGTGCAATATATCAGCTATCTACTTTCATAAACACATGAGATAAAATAGCCAAATCAAATGAGCACGAGCTAATAGATCCAATACAACAATAGTTCCTACAACTAGTTAACAACAAGTAGGCCAGGCAAAGAGGAAGGGTAGTGTTTCCTGAAGAGATGGGTTTTCAGCCTGCGGCGAAAGATGGGCAGTGACTCTGCTGTCCTGACATCAGTGGGAAGTTCATTCCACCACTGTGTGGCCAGAACAGAAAGAAGTCGTGACCGTGTCGATCGACCAGAAGGACCGTTGAGTGGGGGGGGAGTCAGTCGCCCCGAGGTGGCAGACCGGAGTGGTCGGGCAGGGGTGTGGGCATTGACCAAAACCCGGAGGTAAGAAGGAGCTGTTCCTTTCACTGCCCTATAGGCTAGCACCAGGGTTTTAAACTGAATGCGAGCCGCTACGGGGAGCCAGTGCAGAGAACGGAGAAGGATAGTTGTGTGAGAACTTATTAGCTTCACTTATACAGCTTCACTCCAAGACATTTGATCCACAACATTACCTGTGTTTTAATTGCTAAGTATTTACATTGTACTCATAATCTACTCACAAATATTGGCAAAAAGACCTTATACAGTGGCCCAACTTAAGGAGAGAAATTTGTCATGACACTTACATTTAAATATAAAAAAGAAAATGTGCAGTATCTGTCAGTGTGAGCAAATAATGAAACAACTGTTTACAAACAAAGGAGAGCACAAAAGGGAGAAACGTACAAATAGGTTTGTGACGTGCTGGCAATGCAGATGAAAAGAGGCTGCACAGCTCTTCATCCACGATGCATACAAAATTATTTCAAACCAACGTTTCGACTGGTGACAGTCTGCCAGGAAGACTGTCAAGTCGAAATGTTGTTTGAAATAAATTTGTATGCATCGTGCCTGAAGAGCTGTGCGGCCTCTTTCTTCTCAAACTACCTGTATATACGACAAAGGAACTCTGGCATGATGGCCGTAAAACTTACCCCTAGTATCCAGTGTCGTCCTCTGCATACAGGTAGAAGGATGCAGTCTTTGAATGCTGCATCTGCCTGCATCACAGTCATGACAACAATAAGCTTAGTTTCAACCTGAAGACACTTCTAAATGCACAACCATAGTCTGAGCTGTTTTTGTGTACACAAAGTAAAACCATACACAATACAGGTGTGGAACTTTTTATTAAAACAAAAATAAAAAAATAAAACATACCGGCATTGACAGAGACGGGTCAAGCCTGAGAGGGTCTGGCCAAGTGGCTACGACATAGGCATCCACAGCATGAACATCCTTGCCCTGTAAATAACAGAACAGTTTCAATTATCTAGGTTAATATATATATATATATATATATATAGATATATATATATATATATATATATATATATATACATATGTAGTGTTGATGATTGAAATTGTACTTAAAAATGCTAAACCTTTTGCCCGGCAATCTTGGAGATCAAGGATAAACAACAGTTGATGATCTGTAAAACAAGAAAATCTATTTAGAATGTATTAACACATTCATTCCTAAACTATTTGCAAATATTTGTGTTATTAGAAGTGTACTAACTGTTGCCTCTGCTTCTTTGTCAAATGAGCCAAGATCTAGGAAGTCGTGCCTTTTTAAAGCTGTGTTGCCCAGATGACCAATTAATTCCCTGGATGATTTGGCGTCATCCAAGACATAATCAAGCTGTAAAATTTAAAATTAAATACTTGCATAAAGGAAAAAAACAGATAGTGATTGAAAACAGACTTTTGAATTCCATTATATGAAAAAAAAGAAAAAAGAAAAAAAGAAATACGTTTAATAATGTATGCACATCAGTCCATATGAAACCCATGAGAAGGAAAAAACAACAAACATTTACCCGTGTCAATGGTCCATTGAAATCCGTTTTTGCACAGATGTGGTAAATATGCTTCATTCCACAGCAGTGTTCATCACATACCTGAACAGCTCCTGCAACAGTCAGAAGCCCAACATGTATTAGTATTACTACACCAAACGGTTTCAACATGTGATATTTTGTTTCTGTCTCTGCTGTATTTTTGTTGGTGAATGTTTCTTATGAAACCTTACCAGATATCCATGATAACCAAAATCAATAACTTCATCGTTACAATACCTTCAGCAACAGCAGACAAGTTCCCAGCATGGGCTGATGGTGTGCCGAGGACAGTGGCTCCTCCAGAAGGGGAAGGGGCTTCAGATGCTTCTGTCGTCATAGCATGGGCATCTGTTGCTGCTTCTGTGGGGGCTGTTGTAGCAATAGAGGCTGCTGATGCTGTGGCACAGACAACAGTTGAGCTCATGAGACATTTTATTTGACCAGTATGCATTTACAAAACAATTGTTTAGTGCCAAGAATGACCATATAGTGGATTAATGGTCTGTTGGTAATTGCAGGATGTGATTTTTACTAAAAAGATTGTTACAATATATACTAAGAAAGTACACACCCAAAACTGCCTGCCCATTGTCGTTCAACTGGATTTGCAGTCCACTCCCTAAACTTTGCCTCATGCCGTCAATCTGTTCTCCATTGCGTCGATTGTTGTAGATGTGCAAAATGTTCCGCATTACAAATATATGGGTTGAGGGAGTCATCATATTTAGAAAGTGATTGTTCTTCCTCATTCCACCGAAAAGTTGCTCAGCACACTGGCTATTGACCCAGCCAGATAACTCATGAACAAGGTTTATCTTGCGCAAAATATCCCTCTTGTCCTTCGTGTTTGCCTCATGAAAGCAGTCATAAAGCGCGTAATGCTCTGATGACCCCGTTACTGGGTGGCCATTTTCATCTGGCACTGGCATTTTGGTAGTCAGCCAAGGCAAGCTGACCTTCACGTCCCCTGCAGAGGCCAAGTTGATGTGTTCATCACTAGGATCCAACAGTCTGCCCTCGTGAGGGCTGAAGGGCAAGGATTCCGGCTCTTCTCTGAGGTTTGTATGTGTTGCCAGTCCTCTTGCAAAATCATACAAGGTCACATTGGGGAAATGCTTCATTGATAGCAGCAGATCAGCAAAATCTCTTGGGCTCTCAGCTCTAATGTTAAATTTAACCCCGTACACTACAGCACAAGGACATGTCATCACTGCCCATCCACCTGGCAAAAGAAAGTGATTATACCTGATGAGTAAGTAGTTTCAGTAGAAGCGGGAAAAAAAACTGATGCAATCACAAATATGAATAAACTCACCAGAAGCCCCCCAGACTTTGGAAAACATTTTGTCATATGCTGACCGGTTCTGCATTTCCTGACGGAGCCTCCCTACTAGGTCCATCCTGGAACCCTTCGGATCTATGCCACACTCACTGCAGAGACGACGCACAGCGTCCATCTATGATGTTAAATAGAAAATATTACAGCCCTGATGGATTCAAGAAGGAGAAAACCCCCAAAAAACATAATGAATAACATGACAGAGTGCAAATACCTTAAGTTTTAGAATTTCATCCGTCAGTCGCTCCTCTGTTACACTGAATTCTGCAGCTTCGTTAGGGTTAGTTGGTTTATGGACCTTTTTATATTCTGTGTTGAGGACCACATCAGAATTTCTTGTGTTGGGGCCAATCCACGGTGCCCATTCATGGTAGCTCGGCCTTACCACAAATGGGTTGTGCCTGTCACCTGCAGGAACATTTCAATAATATTAGTACATAATATGGTAAAAACAATTGCAGCACATGCATAAATACCATTAGAAATAGAATCTGGATGTAGACCATACTTACTTGGCACCAGCCCACGACTGACCATTTCCAATGTCACAGACTCCCAGAAGTCTTCAGCATTAACCTTCCCCTTGTAATCCTCGGGCGGTTGCTCAATGTCGCTCACTACGAAATAAACAGAACGTCAACAAATGCAAATGTTGTACTGTTATGAATGATGCTAGGTCAGTGGGCTCATTAGCTATATTCTCATACTTTTCACAAGTCTGGTAGGACTACAATCTGCAGGTTACTAAACTGTTGTAACTGTTTGCCCAGGACCCAAACTAAGCTCAATGCGCCATGTTGAGAGCTTGTACATTGGATAATTTTCATTCATTCTTAAACATTTATTTTTTAATTCATGGTCTTTGATTTATTTTATTTCTTCATTAAATTACTGAAAAAGAATAATTGAATTTGTTTTAAATTCATGATTTGTTTTGCTATTTTGCCCCCCTTGAAACAACAAAATGTAGGGGACACATAAAAATGTTTTCGTGACCCACAAATGTGTCCCTACCCAGTGTTTGTGAAACAGTACTAGTGTACTGTAGATCATGGCAAATATGGCTACAAGAATGCTAAACTAAATTTGATACCAAAATTTACTGACAGTGATGTGTTTCTGTGATCATTTACAGCAAAGTTCAGGGCAATATTTAGTTTATTTATTTGCTTACCAGGCATACTAAAGACTCCCTTTTTGTGAAGGTCCATTACAACGCACACAGGGTGGTGACCACATGTCATGCATGAAAACGTGTACGAGTGCTCCGTTAACGCTTCGAAATGGAGGTAGCCATTCAGAATTCTCTGTTTTGATGGGAATCTTTTGCCGGATGTCTTCTCCATCACCTCGATAGCACTTCCGATGGCATGGTGTGTCTTTAAAAGAAAAAGACAATGCTATATCATACTTATTACAGGTCGGAGTCTTTTATTGCAAACTGTTACAGTATTGTGTAATTCTTTATACCTGGAGACTGTTTCTCAGGAAAACACAAAGATGTAATGATAACACTGTGTGGTCATCAAAATTATGTAGTCCATCACACCACTCCTGGTAGCGGAAGATCATGCCACATCTATGGCAGTACTTGCAGTACGTTGACACTCCTAACAAAAGTATTCAATTATGTTAACAGCTGCTATTTTCTATGATGCATGTTTGCAGTAAGCATCATTAATCATTAAAACTCAAATGATGTTACTTGGAATCTGTAATTGAGAGGCTGGTTCGTCACAATTATAGAAAAGTTGCTTGAAAAAAGGAAAAAGAAAAAAGACAAAAAAAAAAACATACCTTCTATTATGTTGGTCACAGTGACAATTCTAGCTTTTGACGTGATGAGCTGGGGTTCACTGAGCGGGGCATCGCCGGTGCATTCAGTGCAGATGGTTTCATGTGGAACTAGGTGCATCACAAAGTCATCTCTTGAACACGCCACATCAGGTGGAAGTTCAGCAGGTATCTTTTTCTTCATTAAGTAGTGCACCATCCGGGACAGCATAGGGTCATCAGGTGGGTATTGTAGCCCTTGTTCAAGTTCAAGTTGATGTTCCTCCACTTCCTCTTCACCATTTGTAAAGCATTCCTTGAGTGCATCGTCTGTAGTACAAGTAACCTTTTCAAACAGAGCTGGAGTCTCCTGAAACAGATGCCACTTTGCTATACTTTTGTGGATGCAAGACTGTCTAGCTTTTGCACATGGGCAACACCATTCATTCCGTTTAACATTATATGTTACAAGCACTCTACCTAGCCTACTATAGTAAGAAATGCCGGGCTCATATACAGAAATTAGTCTTTTGGTGGGAGGTGCTCCAATCTTGACTAAGCATGAAAGAGGCACTCCATTTGTCTTTGCATCTGTTTGCCGTTGTATGCATTTTTGTTTAGTTTCCTCTCCAAACCACTTTTCCTGGACCATTTTGGACAAAGCATCCTCTCCAAGCGTAGGTGTGTCTGGTCTGGCAGGTGGGCAGTAAGTGAGGGACTGCAGATGGTGGCACTCAAATGGGAAGAGGTTGCTCCTTTGTGCAAAAGACGCAGTTTTCTTGCACATGTCCATTTCACATGTTATCTGTTGATCGGAGCCAAAGGTTTTTTTAATGACATGAATAGGTGTGCTGGATCCTGTAAATGTTTTTTGCACCACAAAAACACCATTTTGGGGATCAACACATTCACAACTCAGATGACATTCAGCTGTTATTACCCTCTTGTTGTCCATGTGCTTTCTTTTCAGGTGTAATCTTAGGTTGCGTCTGTTCATTACAAGCCCACATTGCTCACACGTGACAATCTGCTTCTTTTGTCCTCGCACACGAGCAGTGGTCGGAGGCACAGGTGTAGCTGGAGACACGGTGGAAGCATTGGTCAGAGGAACAGGTGGAGACACGGTGGAAGCACTGGTCAGATGAACAGCTGGAGACACGGTGGAAGCACTGGTCAGAGGAACAGGTGGAGACACGGTGGAAGCACTGGTCAGATGAACAGGTGGAGACACGGTGGAAGCACTGGTCAGATGAACAGCTGGAGACACGGTGGAAGCACTGGTCAGAGGCACAGGTGGAGGTGCAGTCACGGTGGGAGCATGGGGTGTAGATGTGGGTGGAGGTTCCTTGGTCTTGTAAGGGTGCTTCCTTGACAGGTGTACCTTTAAGTTCCCTTTCTCAAGACAAAGACCACACTGCTCACATGTGACAGTCTGCTTTTTACGCACACGAGCAGTTGTCTCAGACAAAGGTGTAGGTGGGACCACAGTGGGCGCATGGGGTGGAGACTTGGGTGGAGGTGCAGCCACAGTGGGAGCATGGGGTGGAAATGTGGGTTCCTTGGTCTTGTAAGGGTGCTTCCTTGACAGATGTACCTTTAAGTTCCGTCTTTCAAGACAAAGACCACACTGCTCACACGTGACAGTCTGCTTTTTCCTCACACAAGCATGGGGTGAAGACATGGGTGTAGCTGGAGACACGGTGGAAGCACTGGTCAGAGGCACAGGTGGAGACACGGTGGAAGCACTGGTCAGAGGCACAGGTGGAGACACGGTGGAAGCACTGGTCAGAGGCACAGGTGGAGACACGGTGGAAGCACTGGTCAGAGGCACAGGTGGAGACACGGTGGAAGCACTGGTCAGAGGCACAGGTGGAGACACGGTGGAAGCACTGGCCAGCTGGAGACACGGTGGAAGCACTGGTGCAGTGGTGGGAGCATGGGGTGGAGGTGCAGCAGGGGAAGCATGGGGTGGAGACGGGATGATATGCTGCAGACACAAACATATCAAAATAGTTAAGACAGCTAATCATTACACGGTGGCTTAACTTACAACAGGAGAAGACACTTTATTAAACCCACTGGTTTAAAACAATCTCTCTCACACACACACACACACACACACACACACACACACACACACACACACACACACACACATCTCTCCCCCTTCATCCTCCCTTCCCCCTCTTCCCTCCCTCCATGTATCATGATTTGGCACTCTTATAAAATTGAATGTACTGTAACTAAGTAGGATATTGTGATAAACTGAAGGATTAAGTATTTCTTTTCATACATGATTTAGACAGTACAGCAATACTATACAGATGATGATATGATGCATTACTGTAGATTAAATTACCCAACAGTATATAAAGTGTTGAGGATTGTTTTAGTAAATTAAATATATAATAAGTGAAATGAATACAGCACTTTAAGGACAACAGGACAGTGACCAGTCACCACACACACAAGTGTCCTCCCCAATTAGTGGGATGGAGCCCTGCTGTGCTTATAGGTAGAGAAAAGCACCTGCAGTTCATGATTGATTTGATTGAATTCGGCCTGATGCCACATTGTTCCAACTCCCCTTTCCCCTGATTTTAGTATTGTTAACTTTATAGGAAATACAATTATTTATTAAAATTGCAAAGTAAAGCTGTTGTCCACGACTGATGGTATTCAAGTAGTTAAAATGAGCTAAAATTAAACATTTGGCTGTAAAATGCAACAAAACGAATTAAAATTCATACTGTATAATAGCAAAACATTGAGAAGGAGCATTTTACTGCACAAAGTAAATTACTTTAACTTTTTATAAGAGTACATTTCGGCATGGTACCATACTTTTTATTTGAATAACGTTTTGAATGCAGGACTTTTACTTATAGTTGGGTGTTTTCACAGTGTGGCATTACTATTTTACTGAATACTTCACCAATACAATAGGTTACTTTGTGCATCACTGCAGGCCTATCTAACATATAGTGAGTAGTGTAACATTACCAGATACAAGTTAAACTTATGTGTTTTACCTACTTTAATACATACACTAACGTAGCCATGCGAGCATGGCTCTATATCGTTGTATGGCTAATACTAATGTAATATTGAGACACTGCAATAATTTGTCGACTCCTAATGACATTTAAATGAAGCTTAGCAGTTTCAGTTACTAGGATTTAACACTCACCGACATAATGATGTGCAGCGCTGCTTTTAAGCATAACTATCACTCAGCAACAACAACAACATACTTCGTTCAGGTCTCGTAGATGAGTAGCACAACAACAACAGATGTTGAGCTGAAACTTCCTCCTTCGGCAGCTCTACTAAAGCCCCGAAACACTAGGGGGCAGTAATGTCGGTCCTGCTGGCTCTGCAGGCCTGTCTGCAGAGCTTGCTGTCTGCAGACCGCCCCGCCCCTTCCCCCAGGCTGCAGCCGTTAGCTTCTCGCTTGCTGGGGAAAGGTCCATGTTTACATTCCATTGCCTGGAAGGACGGCCGGGCGCGCTGTTATTGGCTAGTTGGTTGTTTAGGCAACCGCTGGTTTCAGATACGTTTTTTTTTATTATTTTAAACATTGTCTTATTAGTATTTATTCATCTGTATCATTATAATATTTGGTCTGGGTTTACTGTTGCCTTTTCACTTAGATTTATTTTTTTGTAGTA
The DNA here is from genome assembly GCF_963454915.1 of Gymnoscopelus microlampas. Taxonomy (NCBI): domain Eukaryota; kingdom Metazoa; phylum Chordata; class Actinopteri; order Myctophiformes; family Myctophidae; genus Gymnoscopelus; species Gymnoscopelus microlampas. Next base: position 18,372,209 of record NC_139955.1, on the reverse strand, counting down.
TATGACTATGAGGACCACACACACTGGAGATAATGTTTTATTATAATTTGCTTGTGTGTTAGGTGCTGGTATTTATTGTATATCACATAATTAAAATCAATCAATCAATCAAACATTTGTTTTATAGCTTCTGGTATGTTATTGTCATTGTACTGTTTCGGCTTGGCTTGGCTGTTTAATATTCAAGTAGCCCTGAAACATGACTGTCATATCATGACAGTAATGGATGAACTTCAACCTGGTGTTTGCACCTTGTGCCCCTTGGTCCGTACATCTACATTAACGTTCAAATTTCAAATATAAAGTGCTTATCCTATGGCCACTGATGTTACAACTCTTTACGGGCCCTCAAAATACCCGTATCTTCCATGTTGTTCAATAAAAAGCATTTTAATCTGATTTGTGGCCATTTTGTCCATATTTTCGCCATATGACATAAGGTGTATTGCACTCTGATACATTATAACTCTATGAGAAAATGGCCACTGATCGGATTAAAATGCTTTTTATTGATCAATACGAAAGATAAGGGTACTTCTAAGGAACCGTACATAATTATAACATTTGTGGCCATAGGGTAAGCACTTTATATTTGAAATCTGAACGTTTATGTAGATGTACGGGGTGTAAATAGAGAGAATTCAAACGCCCTGTTGAAGTTCATCCATGACGGTTGTGACAGACGACCGTTGTGTATCCATGGCTAATATTCACGATGCCAAACTAGCCAATTACAGCGAGGTCGTCCCTTTGGGCCATGGGGTCCAATCTAGATGCCGTTCTAGGTTCTATGGTCCTTACGGACACTCGAAACCGAAACGCGGTTGGCTGTCGAAATATCGGGAATACCCAATCACAAAAATACATATTGTTTAGGATTGGAAATGCGATGAATCATAATATGATTAAGAGTCATAATAGTATTTTCTTTTACATACGTATATAAACCGTAGAGGAATTATGAGGGGCCGTTTAGGCCAAAAATAATGAAACACTTTCACACACGCTAACGAGACAGTCGTATACTTACTACTGAAATGTTTTTACATTCAATTTTGAGACACTTTCACACACGCTGATGAGACACTCTTACATATACTACTGAAATGATATACGTTCAATATTGAAACACTTGCACACTCACTACTGAAACACTCTCACATACATACATACTTTGTAAATCGATGCACGTTCATATATGAAACTTTATACATACTCATCTGAACACTTACGCATACATATGAGAAACACATACACATACATATATACTTCTGTGTCATATACACATGCATACGAAATGCTTGCACGCATACAAGTTAAACATTTATACATTTATATCTGAAACACTCACACATACACATATGAAAAGGCTGCATGTATATTGCTGAACACTTGTACATTTACAACTGAATTTCTTGTATATTATTACAAACTAAAATGAAAACTTTAGATGCATGTGCAAGCCTTTCACATGTATTCATACAAGTAATTTCAGTAGTATGTATAAATAAATTCAATAATATACATACACATAATTTCAGTGATATGTATAAGTGCGTTCAGTATAATGTATAAAAGAGTTTCACATGTATTCATACAAGTGATTTCAGTAGTATGTATAAATGATTTCAATAACATACATACACATCATTTCATTATAATGTATACAAGAGTTTTACAAAAAAAAAAAAAAAAAAAATTTTACATGTATTCATAAATGATTTCAATAACATACATACACATCATTTCATTATAATGTATACAAGAGTTTAAAAAAAAAAAAAAAAAAAAAAAATTTACATGTATTCATACAAGTGATTTCAGTAGTATGTATAAATGATTTCAATAGTATATATACATAATTTCAATAGCATGTATAGATCATTTCACTATTATGTATACAATAATTTCACATGTACGCATACAAGAAATCTCAGTAGCATACGGAAGTGGTTTCAAGGTGACCTTTGCGACCCCAAGTAGTACAGCAGATTAATGGCAGATTACAAAAGAATCGTTCCCTTTGTGATGCAAGCATGTCATTTGGCACAGATACTCTCTAAGGGCCACTCTTATGGAAAAGGTCGCTGGCCACTAAAAAATCCAAGATGGCGCCCATTCTTTTCAAGATGGCCACTACCTTAGCAGAGAAGATAGTGATATAATCTTTCAGGTTGTTATACAAGGATGAAATTCGGCACACATACTTTGTAAGGGACACTCTTATGGAAAAAGTAACTGGCCACTCAAAAATCCAAGATGGCGACGATTTTTTTCAAGATGGCCACTAGCTTAGCGGAGCAGCTAGTGATATAATCTTTCAGGTTATGATACAAGGATGAAATTTGGCACACATACTCTGTAAGAGCCACTCTTATGGAAAAAGGCGCTGGCCACTCAAAAATCCAAGATGGCGACCATTTTTTTCAAGACGGCCACTTTAGCTGAGCAGATAGTGATATAATCTTTGATGTTGTGATACAAGAATGAAATTTGGCACAAATACTTTGTAAGGGCCACTCTTATGGAAAAAGCAGTGGCCGATCAAAAATCCAGGATGGCAACCATTTTTAAAGATGGCTGCCACCTTACCGGAGCAGATTGTGATATAATCTTTTAGGTTGTGATACAAGGATGAAACTTGGCACAAAGACTCTTCAAGGTCCACTCTTATGAAAAGGAGAGCTGACCACCCCAAAAATTCAACATGGCCGCCAGTCAAGGTGACTTCCAGGAGTTGTACCACTGTCTTACAGTATATAGCTTATTATAATAGAGTGAATGTCATTGAGCAACCAGGGCACAATTGTGGCATCACTGCTGTGTAACTCAGTGTCAGCTAATCTAGTTTTACTAGTACTGTAGTAATAGTATAGCTTATCAGTGTCCCAAATGCTAGTTTTACTAATACTGTAGTAATAGTATAGCTTATCAGTGTCCCAAATGCTGTCTAACAGCTCTGGTCTATTAGCTAGTAATAGTTAGTAGATGTAGTTAGATACCCGTGCCTGAATTGACAGGGTGTGCCAGCACGGAAGAGACGAGCCAAGGGTAAGCGGGGCTATTCATGACTTGTATCTATACTTATCCGGAAGGTGTATAGATCACATGGGACTTAAATGGCACTGGATGAATGATCGGGCTAGGTGCTAGGTGTGTTTGTGTTTTGCTCTACTGCACAACAAGCAGCCTGAAATATGGTCTCTCTCCAACATCATCCCAGTGCCTACAGCTAGAGACCTCTCAAAGCCTGACAACTACAGAGGCATCAGCCTGACATGTATCACCGCAAAGGTGTACAACAGAATGATACTAAACAGGATTCGGCAGGCCATCGACCCTCACCTGAGAGAGAACCAAAATGGCTTTCTGGAGGGGAGAAGTACGTAACCCAGATCTTGGCCCGAAGGAGATTGATAGAGGAGGTGAAGAAGGATAACCTGACTGCTGTACTATGCCTCATAGACTTTAAAAAGGCATTTGATTCCATCCACAGAGGCACCTGAACGATTATATCACTACCTGCTCCGCTAAGGTGCCAGCCATCTTAAAAAATGGTTGCCATCTTGGATTTTTTGTGGCCAGCCCCTTTTTCCATAAGAGTGGCCCTTATAGAGTATGTGTGCCAAATGTCATCCTTGTATCACAACCTGAAAGATTATATCACTATATGCTCCACTAAGGTGGCAGCCATCTTAAAAAATGGTCGCCATCTTGGATTTTTAGTGGCCAGCGCTTTTTTCCATAAGAGTGACCCTTACAGAGTATGTGTGCCAAATTTCATCCTTGTATCACAACCTGAAAGATTATATCACTATCTGCTTCGCTAAGGTGGTGGCCATCTTGGAAAAAATGGTCGCCATCTTAGATTTTTGATCGGCCAGCGCCTTTTTCCATAAGAGTGATCCTTACAGAGTATGTGTGCCAAATGTCATCCTTGTATCACAACCTGAAAGATTATATCACTATCTTCTCTGCTAAGGTAGCGGCCATCTTGAAAAGAATGGGCGCCATCTTGGATTTTTTATTAGCCAGCGCCTTTTTCCATAAGAGTGGCCCTTAGTGAGTATCTGTGCCAAATTACATGCAGGCATCACAAAGTGAACGATTCTTTTGTAATGCCATTAATCTGCTGTACTACTGGGGTCACAAGGTTCACCTTGAAACCACTTCCGTATGCTACTGAGATTTCTTGTATGCGTACATGTGAAATTATTGTATACATAATAGTGAAATGATCTATATATGCTATTGAAATTATGTATATATACTATTGAAATCATTTATACATACTACTGAAATCACTTGTATGAATACATGTAAAACTCTTGTATACATTATAATGAAATGATGTGTATGTATGTTATTGAAATCATTTATACATACTACTGAAATCACTGTATGAATACATGTGAAACTCTTTTATACATTATACCGAACTCACTTATACATATCACTGAAATTATGTGTATGTATATTATTGAATTTATTTATACATACTACTGAAATTACTCGTATGAATACATGTGAAAGGCTTGCACATGCATCTAAAGTTTTCATTTTAGTTTGTAATAATATACAAGAAATTCAGTTGTAAATGTACAAGTGTTCAGCAATATACATGCAGCCTTTTCATATGTGTATGTGTGAGTGTTTCAGATATAAATGTATAAATGTTTAACTTGTATGCGTGCAAGCATTTCGTATGCATGTGTATATGACACAGAATTATATATGTATGTGTATGTGTTTCTCATATGTATGCGTAAGTGTTCAGATGAGTATGTATAAAGTTTCATATATGAACGTGCATCGATTTACAAAGTATGTATGTATGTGAGAGTGTTTCAGTAGTGAGTGTGCAAGTGTTTCAATATTGAACGTATATCATTTCAGTAGTATATGTAAGAGTGTCTCATCAGCGTGTGTGAAAGTGTCTCAAAATTGAATGTAAAAGCATTTCAGTAGTAAGTATACGACTGTCTCGTTAGCGTGTGTGAAAGTGTTTCATTATTTTTGGCCTAAACGGCCCCTCATAAGGAATAGTTGCGTAGATGAGCAGTAAATGGATGAGTGATTGATGTTAATCATTAACTAATTGGCATTTCTGGTATTTTCCATTAAAAACCGAGCTTAACGTTTAAGTTGAAAGGAAATGTAATGTGAAAAACCCACCCCTTCAACGTGAACATCATGTACCAGCTGATTGTTCACCTCTGTCTCTTTCTTGATCTTGTCAATATGTAAACACCAGTGTCTCTTTCTTGTCAATATGTAAACACCATGGTGTCTCCATATTGACAAGAAAGTGTAACCCAAAAAAAGCATGGGTTTCCGAGGCTAATATGGAGACACCAGTGTCTCTTTCTTGTCATGAAGACACCAGAGTCTCTTTCTTGTCATGTAGACACCAGTGTCTCTTTCTTGGCATGTAGACCCCTGAGTCCCCATCTTTAAACCAATCCAGTGACTTTGAGTGGTGAAGGGTAAATACCATAATTTATTTATTTCACTGCAGATAGTCTACATATTACTTTTTTTATTATTATTCTGCTGAAAAATAGATGCAGTCAGAGGCTCAGTGCTGCTTCTACTGCTGAGTTTTTACTAGATTACATGTGTGTGTTTTCATTCTCTGATAGACCGACACTGACGTTTTCTTCCAGCAGATGTCACCCTATCTCCACTCTATTTGGTTTGACTCTGCTGTTGGTTTGTTTAAGGTCAGTGATGGAAAAAGTACTCACATTTTTAACATAAGTAAAAGTATCAATACTGTAATGCAGAAATACTCTGTTTCAAGTAAAAGTCCGGAACTCTAAATGTACTTGAGTAAAATACAAAAGTATTGGTAATACCAATACTTTTAAGTACATTTTGATACCAATTTGGTATAAAAATGTACTTAATGTACCACAAGTAGAAAGTAGGCCTACTCATTATGCAGAATGTCCCATTTCACAAGTTTTAAAATGTATAAAAATCCTTTGAAAATAGCAGATCTACAAGCTCACAATTGTGAGCATTGTGAGCTTGTAAATCGGTTATTTGAAAATGGCCGAAATTTATTTATGGCTGAAGTGGTTACTGTATGTTTTGTAATAATAATCAAAATCTATTAACTAATGTTTTCAAATAATTGTAGTGGAGTAAAAGTACAATATATGCCTCTGAGATGTAGTGGAGTAGAAGTACTGAAAAATGGAAATACTCCAGTAAAGTAAAAATAACTTAAAATTGTACTTATAAGTACAGTACTTGAGTAAATGTACTTAGTTACTTTCTTTTAAATTATGTTTTAGGTCCTATTCTGTTCGCTGTGTTGTCTATGCTGCTGATAAGATTGCTGCTAATGTTGCTAATAGTGTTGGCTCCCTTAACTCAAATGTGCGCTCAAATCTGAGAAATATTGGTGTCCTTGATGATTAGGCCCTGCAGATTACCACATTGTCAAACTCTGTATCACAGTCAGAGTTGGAAAGGATATACCCTTTTGTTTCATCTTTCCTGGACTATTGTAATCCACTATTCACCACTAGTCTCAGTATAGACAGGCCCTGGACCCTTTACAACTGGTCCAGAATGCTACTGATCAAAGGTTAAGGAGGATAATATGTCACATCACTCCCATCCTGGCCTCCTTGCACTGGCTCCTGTCAATTTTAAGATCCAGTTCAAGGTTCTTGATCAGACCATGGCTTGCTGGCTATCCCTCGCACAAGGCTCAAGACCAAAGGTGACAGAGCCTTTCCATCTAATGTCATGGGATGCTCTCCCTCTGGACTTAAGATATGTGACCTCTGTGAATCATTTAAAAAAGCTGCTAAAGACTCACCTTTTTTGGACAGCTATTTCCATAGTTATTTTGTGACTGCGGCTCTGTGTCATATCCGTTCCTTTGTGATCTGTTATGTTTTCAGTTGTTTGAAGATAGTTTTACTCATTTGTTTTATTGATATGCTACTTTTATGTTTTTAATCCTGTAACGCACTTCCTGTCTGAGAAAGGTGCTCTATAAATAAAATGTACTTACTTACATTTGTATACATGATTTGTTTTTAAATGGATTTGTATACGGAAAAGCTGGACCATCATATTGGTCTGTTTTACTCAACATATACACAAATATTACCAACGTAAACAAACCTATTGCAGCCCTAAAATACACCAAATACAGTTTAAAACTGTATATCATCTCCTACACTATAGTATTATTATTATGTGTGTGTGTGTGTGTGTGTGTGTGTGTGTGTGTGTGTGTGTGTGTGTGTGTGTGTGTGTGTGTGTGTGTGTGTGTGTGTGTGTGTGTGTGTGTGTGTGTGTGTGTGTGTGTGTGTGTGTGTTCGCGAGCGCTTACAGTTTATTCATATTTAGTGTGAAGTTTGTGGGACTGCATTGAGCAATGTCCAGACATCAGTGAAAACACACACACACACACACACACACACACACACACACACACACACACACACACACACACACACACACACACACACACACACACACACACACACACACACACACACACACACACACACACACACACACACACACACACACAGTGGGAATGGGGATAGGTTTGTGAAACACCATCTCAGTCATGCGACATGTGGCAGGTCATAGCCTGTTGTGACAGTGTGAATATAGCAGCATACCAACAGCAAATGACAGCTGTCCTACAGAGGGAATCTAAAAGCATCTCACTGATAGAACATCACGGAACAACATCTACATCTGACTCCACTGTGTTTCATCATCCTTTCATCATCAGTCATTCATTTTGGCCATGATACGTAGCCTACATAGGGTTTAAGTGGTTAAGATGCCTTTTCAGCTTCAGTCTATCTCTATATAGACTACAAATTGTGGTTATTATTATCATTATTGTTATTATTACATAATTATTTTATTTAGCGAAAATAGGTTAACGTTCAGAAAATAGCCGATCTACAAGCTCACAACACGTCACATTGTGACGTTTTGTGCACTTGTAGATTAGCTATTTTCTGCAAAAAAAAAAGATATGGTGTAGTAGAGGGAACAACAGATGGGACTAAGCATACAGACCCCTGGGATACCCCGGACAACACAGTCTAGTTACCAGGTATAGGCTATAAGTGGTTCGTATCTGGTGCTGGGAATTCCATAGTGCTGCTGCTGGTTTTCATTCTAGCATAGAATAATTCAGAATTGGAATTCCAGGTGAATTGAGTTAAATACCCAATGGAATAGAACTAAGACCAGGACCAGAGTTGAGAGCCTCAGCGTTAAGCATGAGTGAGACTGTAGCTGAAAAGGAGATGTTTTGAAACTGCCCTTTGGCTTTGACATTACAGATGCATAACATAACAAACATTATGCAACAAGCAGCAATGACATAAGTACAATCCTTTGCATCAGACCAACCCAAACACAACATATGCAGTTCATAATAACTTTATCATAAACTACAATCACAGCTTGTGTCATTTTTTTTTTACCTTACATCTGTTATTGTATTTCACTCTTTTTGGAGACAGTCTTGCTTTAGTATATTAAATTGGGGATACGATAGCAAATTCTTTTTTGAGTTTTAACAGAAATGTATATTTTCATCCATCAAGAAACTGCAATTATGTGTAATATGACATTCATTTGTTTGCATTAATGTCTACATAGGTGAGTTTGTTTATCAGAGTGTGATTAGACTTTGTGCGTGTTATGCATGCAGAATGTGAGCATGCATGACTGCTTATCTAAGACATGTACAATACAGTGTTCAGCTCTCCCCTCTGTCCTCCTCGCTGTGACGGATTAGTGTCCCAACACCACGACTGTTTGAGGGTCTGTTTACGCCATCACCACGGCAATTCAGCGCTGTCTGAGCCCTCAACTTCAACAGGAGGGTACGACAAAAATAGAACCTCATCCAGTCCACCACCCCACCTCCCTACACGAAACTGAAGGAGGGGTGGGGAAAGGCCCTGTAACTTATATACTGTACGTGTACAGTAGGTTACATATTTTGTCTATTGAAAAGGGCAAAGTGACAAGAAGGCAGTGATATTACTACATAAGAAAAACAAAGTTGTATGTGTTCCAAGACCAATGTTTGATCCTCAGCTGAAAAACCAGGTGTCATAGCAGCAGAGAGCCCAAAAAAAGAAGAAAATAAAGCTAAAATAGTTAGACGTACGTAGGTTGTGACATGACACTGCTGGGAACACATTAATCAATATATGAATGAATATACATATACGTACATTGCCAACGAATATAAGAATGGATGTACGTGTAAACAGATTATCAACAATGAATATAATAATTAATATACGTACAGCATACAGACCTTCAACAGTGTGTTTCTGGGTAATATAAGAACGCCTCTCCTCAGTTATCCATAATAGGCATCTGGCAAGGTTACAGTATGTACAGTTGTGTAGGCCTACATCCTAGTAGTGATGATTCTATTGCATTAAAGTTCATATGTGCACCTGCCACATATTTGTTATAGGTCCATAATATATAAATAGCTATAATGTAAATGTCAAAGACGAAGTTCGTGTTTACACTTCAATATGTGATTGTGCTTGAAGGGTGGTTAAATAGAGTGTCTGTCTGTGATGGGTCAGTATTGTGCCCAGATGAACACCTAGCTTCAGATAGGTGCATAGGTGAGTGTAATCTGAGATAAACCAAGCAGACAGTCTGTCAGGTGATCCCTTGACCTGAAAGAGGGATCATCACGTGCGTGTGCGGTGTTCTACATAGAAACTTGGCATCTGGTCTAGTTCTCATGTACACATATGAGCACACAAACTTGTACAAACAAAGACACAGCCAGACTAATGCTAAAGCAAATATCAAGAGCATGGACACTCACTCACTGCACTCACGGGACATTTTTTGAATGAATAAAATCTATCTACAACATTTTATCACATCCACTATATACAATCGTAAGATGTATTCACCACGTTCAACCTGGCGCCATATGTTGGGCGCCAGGGCATGGGGGGGGGGGACAGGGCATGTGTGTGTGTGCGTGTTTGTCCGTCTGTGTACAGCTATTCTCCGGCACCGTTGGACCGATCGGCGTGAAACTGTGCGCACTACCTGGAGGCCAGAGCAGAACCTCTGACCCAACTGTTTCACATCGGCCTGTTATAGTGCCACCAGGATGCATTTTTTTTAATAGTACTCCTACAGATGTTGTCCAAACATCACTCTAATCGCAAAATATTATCTCTATAGTTATGTGATCAAGATTTATCGTCACGTTTTTCATATTCCATTCTGATTGAATCTTACAGAACCTCCCAAATAAGCCACAATTTCCACCTGACAAGTTTTCCGCCAAGTTGCATTTTCTTTGCAAAACACAGTTTTTGCTGCTACTCCTACCGATTTTGTCCAAACCTCACCCAAATTGGTATACACATTATCTCTATAGTCATGTGATCAAGATGTATCTGTCACATTTTTCATATTCCATTCTGATTGGCTATGATTGGCTTCCAATGTTTGTTGGTGTGGCCACTTTGCAGGGATACTTAGCATGCACATTCCTACCAAGAACCTCCACCCCAAATGTTTCAAATCTCCTCGTGGTGGTGCTCCAAAGCCCCTATAACTCTTGCACCGTAGGTCATTCAATCAACATCTTTCTTTCCCTGGATTCCTTGGATCATGACTTAATTCATAGGCCATTGTGCATTTTCTGCAAAACACACTTTTTGCTATTACTCCTACAGATTTTGTCCAAAACTCACGGTACACATTATATTTGGGGTCATGTGATCAAGATGTACTGTATAAGTTAGATTTCTCAGATCCCATTCCAAGTGGCTATGACCAAAGTTTGCGGGCCCTGGGTAGGCAACCCGGCCTGGCAAAGACCTGCGCTCCGAGAAGCACACTTTTCTGGTTCACCTCTGTGGCCAGTATTTTTCTGTTGTGCAAGTTAACTCTTAAGCACATTAGTGGTGATTAAAGTTTGCTTTTGCAGGAACTCAAATACACTGCAGTGCACAGATTATTGAACATACTGTATGTATAGTGTTGTGGAATTCTTGATCTATGAGTAATTGATGAGGCAAGAGGAGTCGGAGGCACCATTCAAGGTGGTGATGGATATTCTAATCTACAATATAAATGGTATCAGTGTACGTTAGACACACAGGATCACATTGTACTATGCTCTGTAGCAGCTAAGGACAAACTGAACCAAAACAAGACAGGCTGTACCAAAACAATAGCCATCAGGCCTAGCGGAGACATCTTGGCTCCTACAAGATACAAAATATAATTTCATATCATAAGGTACTATAAGTGAAGGTTAGATGTAAACAACCAAAATACCAATATCTTATAACTCTACAACAATTCTTCCTTTGTCACACAAGTAGCTATTTTCGGCGCATGAGGCCATTGTGGGACACATATTGCTGCTTTATAAACTGGCTCCTTGTCACGTCAGCAGGTTCATGGGAGTAGAACAGCTGAAAACACTGACCCACATCCTGCATTTGATCCACAAGGACCAGCTTATCTGTGTGCGCAGCGTTAGATCTACACATGTTGGCTGAATCCATCACAACAAGCCTTCCATTTCAATTTAAGCCTAAAACTCTTCCTCCTCCTTTAAAGGCTCAAATACATTTTCAAATTTCTAATGTGGTTGGTGCATTCGTCTGAATAACAACACATTAAATAGTTACATATAATTAGTAGCCTAAGTTCCCCCAAAACATAGTACAATTTACTATGTTTTGAATTTACAATTTACAACTATGCACAATATAGAGGCCATAAATAAATATGAAATGGTACTTGTAGTACTTGTAACTTGTACTATTACATACACATTAAGTAATAATACAGTCGTTATGGAATGTTTGCAGACCCTTTCAAGTTTTCCACATTTTGTTTCAGATTCATCTTAAAAAGTTATTAAAGGAGGAGTTCACCCAAAAAATGACTTATTTTCTATCAATTACACATCCCATGAAGCCTTGATTTAATGGATTTATTTTTGTTTTTGTGGCATTCCTAAGACAATAATTTGATGACCAGATGTATTTCCGGTAGGAGACACAAATAATCTACTTTGTGTCTCCTACCGGATACATTAGCCGGTAGGAGACGGGAATCAAATTATTAGCTTAAGAATGCGACAAAAACAAAAAAGAATCCATGGATTCAAGGCTTCATAGGGTGTGCAATTGATGAAAAATAAGTCATTTTTTGGGTGAACTACTCCTTTAAAAAAACAAAACCTCCATCTATACACACGATAATCCAAACTGACAAGGCAAAAACTGTTCAGCATTCAGACCCTTAGTAGCCTACTTGGACAGCATCCAGTCTTCATTTGAATTTGAATCAGATTCATCCATAGATGCTCTATTGGGTTCTAATCAGGTCCAGACTCTGGACCTTCACAGGAGTTTTTCTTGTTGAAATGTAACCTTCGCCCCAGCCTGATCTCATATTGTTCTGCATCCATTTTTCGCTCTTATCCTGACTAGTCTCCGTTTCCGAGCCACTGTCACGGACAACACCCCGCACCAATTGACTGTGTATTATGAATATAGTGCAATCCTCCTTTCATCTCACCAGAGAATTTTGATTCTCATGGTCTGAGATTCACACACACCACACCACATTCAGGTGCTGTTTGGCAAACTCCCAGCAGGTTGTCATGTGTCTCTCTACTATAAATGCCTGATTGGTGGAGTGCTGCACTGATAAGGTTCTCACATCTCCACAAAGGATGTCTGAATCTCATCCATAGTGACCATTGGGTTTTTGGTTAACCGTCTGACCAAGCACCATAATCCCCATTACTGGCTGGGCAGCCATACCTAGGAAGTGAGTGGTGGTGGTTCCAAACTCTTCCACTTGAGTGATGGAGTTCACCGTGCTTTAGGGTACTTTCAATGCTGCACACATTTTCTTGTAACCGTCGCCATATCTAATTATCTTGATCTCATGATTGGTTTTCACTCTGACCGACACATAGAAGCCTGCCTGAGAACTTCGCTGATAGCCTTCATAGGACAAAGTACCCTTTTTATGCATAAATCATTTCTTTAATTTATACAGTATCTCCCTTGCATGACCACAGTTGCTCTCTGCCCTGCTCTCATTCAATACAAAGGCTAGGTTAGGTTGTTTTGTTTTCCCTGCCTGATAAGTCTGCTTTTAGCAGAATGATACTGTAGGTACCACCAACCCAAAAGGCACTAAGATAGCAAATGATATAATAAGCACTTGCAAATAACTATGTACCACTTTTAACACAGTAACAGAAGGGCACATACCTTCCTCAGCGTTTCTGAGACATGTGGGTGTGAAGTCTGGTTTTATGACATGGCTAATGGGTTATTTGGTACTTATCTACTAATCATTATCATCCATACTTGCGTATAAACCATGAACACATTTTCTCGACTGAGTGTAGATTGTGTAGCTTCTCTGGTTTCAAAATGTTTCTTTCTATCTTCTGGAAATGAATAGGCTAATATTTCTTTACTGTAACATTATTATTTCTATGCATTTTTTCCAGTTAATTGTGTGCTTGTGGGGTGGGGGGGGGGGTCCTTTTGCTGCATGACAATGGTTGCCATTGTCTCCTAACAACAAGGTCCTGGGTTCAAAACACAACTGGGGCTTTTGTGTGGAGTTCTACCGGTGTACCTTTTCCTTTACAGACACTTGTCAAAACAATCAATTATAGTGCAATTTAGTCATATAAAACCGTAAATCCAAGTACAAACAAACACTTACACGTTACATGTATGCAGTTGTTACACAACATTCTGTAGCCTACATTCTGGTAAAGTTTGATGAGACTTGCTTATCGTGTCATAACCGTGTTTATGATAAGATAAAGGGCAATACTGATGTACAGGGCAGAGATGGACAAACTGACTGTCAGATCTTAAGTAACAAATGAAAACAGAAGTAACACAATGGTTTGTTTTTAGACTTTATTTGAACTTATTCCCATTTGATTTTCCCTATATAAAAAAAACAAGGTGTCGATTTTCAGTTAAGCCCTGCCTCTTTAACGCTTAAAGCTTGAGAGCCTCCAACACCCATCAAGGAGAATTAATCCACTGTATTTCTGACCAAAAAAAAATGGTGCCGACAGTATTACCCCCCCACGTCTTAATGTAATCCTCTTACATTCCTTAGCTTAAAAAACAAAATGTATACATAGTACCATATCATTATTTACAAAAGAAAAAGAAACCATTGTGAAAAGAAAAGATCGATTCCTTCCTGCAACTGCTCAGAAAAGAGCCTGTAGCCGATCCTCGATTTCAAACAACACATTCTGGTGCCTTTTTTTGTTTTAGGGTCAATGACACCCTAGAGTTTTTGTTTGTTTTTTTCTTCTTTTTGGTTCCTCAAAAAAGGGTTTTTACAAAAAAGGAAGCTGAAAAAAGCTTAGTAATGCAACACTTGACGATCGCTACAGACCACAGAGGCATTGGAAAAACACTCTCCACAGGAGGCAAAACTGTAGCTCACATGTCCATCTCAAACTGGTCGTCCTCTGTTAAGAGAGAAAAAGACAGGGAGATAAAGGGGGAGATAATTAACAATTAGTCTGTAATTTTGACAGTACACCATGTTCTACCACACCCCGTTAACGGATGAGAGTGCTGCAGCTTTTATCAGTAGATTGTTTTAGCTCCAGACAGTAAGGGGCTGTGTCCACCAAAGCGTTTTTTTCCTGAGCTCCTGTATGTTTTGAATTTTATTCAATGGGAGCACCATGCATTTACGCTATATTAGAAACGGCAGCAGCATGACGAGGTGCTGAGCGTCTATTCTGCACTGAACTTGCACATCAGCGTTTATTTGAAGAATATTCAACTTTGGGCGTATGAATGAGCGTTCAAAGAGGACCTTGTGTTTTCGGCAGGGGAAAAAGGCCTTGGTGGACACGGCCAGAAGGGATGAAAACAAACACCACTAGACCTAAAGAACTCAGCTCCCTAATCCAAAGCCAATGACTTGCATTGTGTTGTTTACCAGACAAAATAAGGGGGGCAGAGGCTAGAGCGGAAGGGGGTCATTCCTAATCCCTCCTGCATACAGGTCATTCCTACTGGATGCTATCAGACTCTACAATTCATTCGCCTTGACCAGGCCTGCTGACATTTATCTGCTTGTTGACTATAATTGCTTTATTATTAATTTATAAATCTCACAGGACTACCAGAACACATGAATATACTGTATATAGCTCGACTGTTATTAACCTTCTTTTATATACAGTCATTTAATGTTTGTGTTTATGTCCATGTTGTAATTTTATGTATCTGGCTGCTATATTTTAATTTATCTCCAGGGATAACGTCAACTACCGTATGCATCTATGAGATTTAAATTTGCAGATTCATTTTTGTGTGTTTTATTTCGTGGCAAGTAACATCATCAACCCCATTATCTTTCCTAACCCTTAAGACGTAACGGATAAACTCAATAAACACTGTTACATCATGTATAGATATTCACATATTCAAGCGTCATATACAAACATGTCAGTCCATGTAGGGCCTGCAGAAACACATGTTAGGGCCCGCAGAAACGCATGCTGGCAATATTTAATCTTTTATCACATGTGTAATAACATTCATGCAAGCACAGCAGTATGGATGTAATGTTGAGAACGAAGACTGTCAATGCAGTTGATACATGTTCACATAAGAACACAGACAATGTCTTCGCATGAGCAAGAAAAAACGCTTCATATTGGCCATTATTGTCATAATAAAACAGAAACAGACAGTCTGTAGGGAGGCAAAACCTCTGTGACAATAGATTTCATGAAAACAAGGATGTGTGTTGTACAATCAGTACATTCCTGTTATACCTGCTTTAACTTCTCTCCAACATGCAGGCTTACTCTGCATTTGCACACATGAACACGTGAACGTGTTTACCCATTACATCACACGACAACTGCTCAGTCAGCACAAAGTTCCAAGCTGAATTATTATAGTTTTGTATTTTATCATACATTATTTCATTTTAGTAATTTGTTCAATTTCCTTTAGTTTCAGTAAGTGTGGCTGTTCATGTCAGTATAGTTTGTATTTGTTTGTTATGTACAGCATATATTTTTTATAATATGGGGAGTATTTGTCATGGGCAAGATTTAACTAATCCAGAATAGGTATTACAATATGAAACAAAGGTTTTTTGAAAGCAATTGACTCACTGTCACATAGACATCCCACTCTCAATAAGCATAATTACGCACCAATGCCTTCTCATGCTTGTATTGACAAATTTTACCAAAGCCTTCGGACATTTTCTTTATTTCTGCATCGTATTTTCTTTCCTTTTTGACCTAGTTTTAAGCTTAGTTTTGGTTAACTATAATAACCTTGGTTTCTAGTATGTGAGAAAGTGAGTTAGTGCACACAGCTTACCTGGAAGATCCTTCTCCTCTTCCTCAATCTCCTCTTTGAGGTCTTGCAGTTTCCCCATTGGGTGTGTGGCGGGAATCGTTACTCCTGGGATCTGAGGCAGACAGCACGGAGGAGTACGAGCGATGGGTGAATTCCGACAATCCAAAAGAAATTTCCTGTCGTAGATGATGCGGGTTCCTGTGTGCAAGACGAAGGGGGATGGGAAGAGAAATGTTTTTATATAAGAGACATACACTGTAGTATCCAGGTGCTGGACAAACAAGGGGTCAACATAAAGCAAATAAAGTCTGCACACTGCTAATATTCTTCCATTCTACTGCAAGTTCAACGCTAGGATCACATCTGGATCTTCATCAGACAGGAATATCTTATGCGTGATAAAGTTCCAGACGTGACTGAAACGTTGAACTTACAATAAACAGTGAGAGCATACTTTCTTTAAAGAGAAATGTTTTTACCAGCAAAACGGAGGGGGACAAAACACTTTGTCCTGAATTTGTCTCAAGACTCAGGACAACACTTGAAAGACAAAATACCCAACGTTGCACTTTAATAGGATTAGATTTAAAGAGACCGTCTGGCTTCTGAGCTCGTTATAAACCATGTGGGCGGCCGTGATGTTTACTTCCGACATGGCAAAGAGGATAAGGGGCCGTGGTGGAGTTCTGTACGCGTGTGCATGTGGCACATTGGCTCACGCTCGTGGTCGACAGGGCTGCTGGCTGGACACATACCAAACACAAACACACCCTGTTCTCAGAGCAGGGAACAGAGGGGAGAGGAGAACAGGAGGAGTGAAGGCTGTCTCTGCACAGTCAGTTCTGGGAAATCAAAGCACATAAACACATTCTCCCCCTGGCCCATGAGACCACAAGTTCAATGCCATGTGTAGCTTTGTCGGGATGGGTAAAAGCTTTGGTCAACCTCCCTCCCCCATGTATATAGCCATGAGCAGCTCTTCTCAAGGTTCCTCCTTAGTGTCCCACAATTTGTATAGATTAAACCCTTCATGAAGACCTCTCCGGCCCCGGGGTCACCTCTCTGGCACAATACCAAGGTCATGAATTGCGTTTTGTGACAGGGTGAAGTCAGTCAGTCCCGTGTTTACTGTTTACGCCCCGCTATTCTTATTCTGAAGTGGAGTTTGAACTTCTCCCAGTACACAGTATCAGCCTATCCACCAAACACCTGAAAAAACATGTTATGTAAGAACACTGCTGACTGCTGAACTGGCCCTGCTGGACAAAGAGGGGGAGACAAATGGGCTGGAATGTATGCTAGCAGCACCACCAATGCCTGTGCTAGACAGTTATGCAAGAGGGACCCTTGTATATTCAGTCTCTCTGCAGGGTCTGCACGCTGGTAGCACATGGTCTAGTGATAGTAGACTACCAGTCTGTGAGTTCACTCAAGCTTTTTGTATGCAGCCTACAGCAGTGGTTCTCAGCCTTTTTCATATCAAGGACCCTAATTTAGTTGACATTAGAGCCAGACCCCCATTTGAGGATTTAGTCTCCGAGTGAAATCTTGAATATGTTTTGTTGTTGAATATGATTTTTCCATGGCGTATTGATATGGTAGAGTCAAGATAACAGCCAATGATCAAAAATAATTTTAGTACATTATCTAAATTGCGTAAACTTCTTATAAATCGACTCAAGTAATGCATATTTTTAACAATTGATACATTTTATGGTGAACGCCTGGTGGTCTACCAGACCCCATACATTGAGAACCTCAGGCCTACGGTACATAAAAGTTCAAGCTAATTAAACCTATTCCAAGTCGCTGTTGCTGTAGTCCTATTTACACCAAGGGCCTGGCCCAGGTCAAAAGGGGAAGGCCTATACATTTCATTGCGCTGTCTTGCACAATCATCTGCAGTGTATGTTTTCTTTCAATACTTCTCTCCTGACAACAAGTACAGAATGTTCTCTGGAGTTCCGTGAAAACTGCACCAGGCAGGGCTGAAAGGGTAGGACAGCCTCCACCTTCTCCGCCTCTAGAAAAGCCAATCACTGGCCTGCGAATGTCTGCTGCAACCTCATGCCCCTCCCGTTCAGAGGTCACGGGTTTGTTTAGATCTTGTTGGCACTTGACGTCAACCTTGTTGTTTTTCTTGCAGTGTGTATGCTGTTGCTGCGTGGGCCCATACTGTACATGCCACTGAGTTGGGGTATTGCATCAGCTTTAGGAGTTTAACAACAACCATCAAAATATCTGTGCATCGACAGTACGCTACACGTACAAGACCATTTTGTTCCAATACTTGCAGCCAACACTCATTTGCAACATGTCACCAAATGGTACCACAGTGGACAAAGGGGACAATCATCAGATCAGTCTGTATTTGTCTGCAATGTTTGACAAGTGCCATTGTATGGTGGCCCCGTCAGATCTAACAGGGACAATGTTATATAACTCATAAAGCAAAGCAAGCACAGTAAAACAGGTCAATGTTGTGGTTGGGGTACTCTAATTCTGTGGTTCTCAGTCTGGGGTCTATATGGAACCACCAGGGGTCCTTGAGGGGTTCTAGGAGAGTCTGCAGCTAGATTATTGTTAAATAGTTAATCTTCACCATTAATGTAAATACAACTAGATAACCTGCAATAGAATTACTATTTAGATCAGAGTATCACAGTTATCTCAATATACCTACCTACAGTATACATACTACACACTAAATGAATTCTGGACCAAAAGACATAATATTGGACTAAAGCATGTCCAACTAACTATAATACTGTTCTAAAGAGATAGAAATCTTATGAAATGGGGGTCCATGGACTAATGCATATCAAAATATGAGTCCTTAAAATGAAAAGGGTCGAGTCTAATTCATAACCAGGTTTGATAGTTCCATAACCATTTTTAAATCTAAATCAAAAACCTATTTCTATATTTTTTTAAAAGCCCTTTAAAGCCCCTAACAGCAGAATGTAATGCATCTATTCTAACTGATACTGTTATTGTGTTGTTTTCGTTGTTGTAATTGTTTATGATTTATGATTCGCTGTTTGATTTTAAGTTGTTAAGCACTTTGTAACTGGGCAATATTTGTGTCGTGCTGACTTTGATTGAATACTTTATAAGCAGTTTGCCCCCCCAAAAAAGCACAGGAAAGTACAGTTCAATACAAGGTCTGCTAAGAGGATTTTAAACCCAAGAAAGCCTATGGCTTGTTTACAATGGCCTTGTTTCCATTGGGGTCCTTTGTACTCAATTCATAGAATTGACTACTGCCTACACCAGTTAGTGCGTACATACACGCATGTATGCAAGTAGAACTTACTATAAACAGGCAACCATTTTAGGAAACGAGTGCAAGAAACTCCCCCAACACAGTTTAAGCTACACAACAATATCCTCACCTCCAGGCGTGGTGGAGAACAGAGTCCCCCCGGGGGTCTGGCTGTAGCAGTCGGGCAGCTGGGACCAGTCCTTCAGGGTGAGGACCCTGGTGGGGATGGGGCAGCTCTTCACCTGCTTGGTGCTCGACATGATGACGGTTAAATAAAGTTTAGCGTCCGAAGTTTAGCGTCCGAACGAAGCACAAGTTGTTGCTGCACGGAGAAGTAGTGATACCGATGTGACTGCCGTCAAACGAAGTACTAGTTTGTACCAAAAGAGACGCAGGTTTATCGGTTATAATGCAACAAATGCAAACTGTTGTGTCTTGTATGTATTGCCGATTTCAAAAAGTTATTCAAATAAGGAAAACGTACGAAAGAACGCGATTCAGCGTTGCGTTTAGAGTTCTATTGTTGGCGCCCGTTCCGTTGCAGCAGAAACTAGTGAAGATCAGCGACCATGTGCGACTATTTCAACCCCAGGACGCAGCTGATATATTGCTGTGTTTTTGTGCCAGAGACGCGGAGCACGTGGTTGTGGGAGTCATTTGGTGAGCTCGATTTTGTCCTGGATTATCGGCGAGGGAGGAGCTAGGGTGATGAGTAGCCCTGAAACATAAGACTGTCATAACATGACAGTCATGGATGAACTTCAACCTGATGTTTGCACCTTCTCCATTTACGTTACGTACATCTACAAAAACGTTCAGATTTCAAATATAAAGTACTTACCCTCTGGCCACGGATGTTAAAATTACGTACGGCCCCCAAAAGTACCTGTGTATTCTGTATCGTTCAATAAAATACATTTTAATCCAATCGGTGGCCATTTTCTTCGTATTTCCTCCATATGCTTTCAACTACGCGACCCTATTGGTTAGGAGATGTATTGCACTCCTGATACATTTTAACAATGAGGAAACGGCCACCAATCGGATTAAAATGCTTTTTATTTAACAATACGGAATATAAGGGTACTTCTGGGGGACCGTACAGAATTGTAACATTCGTGGCCATAAGGTAAGCACTTTATATTTGAAATCTGAACGTGTATGTAGATGTACGGATTGTAAATGGAGAAAGTGCAAACACCAGGTTGAAGTTCATCCATGACGGTCGTGACAGACGACCATCGTGTGATCCAAGTGATAACCGAAAGAGGACGTTTATAGATCATGAAAAACTTAATTGCAGATCAAATGCGAGTCATATTTTTTTTTATGAATACATTAACGAATGACTAAATGAATGAGTGAACAAGGGAATACATACATTAATGAATGAATACATAAATAAACTCGCATCAGTGCTTGACAAGAAGAGACACATGAATCATTCTAGCCTTGGATCAAGACAATCCTAGATGTATTTAATCG
Source organism: Gymnoscopelus microlampas (assembly GCF_963454915.1). NCBI lineage: Eukaryota > Metazoa > Chordata > Actinopteri > Myctophiformes > Myctophidae > Gymnoscopelus > Gymnoscopelus microlampas. The sequence goes on along the minus strand of NC_139955.1, from coordinate 18,351,047 downwards.
AGTCTGACTTTTGCTTACAAAAGTCAGACTCGATTAAATACATTATGATTGTCTTGGTCCAAGGCTAGAATCATTACGAGTTGTAAGTGCATGTGTGTGTGTGTGTGTGTGTGTGTGTGTGTGTGTGTGTGTGTGTGTGTGTGTGTGTGTGTGTGTGTGCGTGCGCGCGCGCGCGCGTGTGTGTGTGTGTGGTGTATTTGTGCTTGATGTTTGTGTGTGTTTGTGTTTGTGCTACTCTGGTTTTCAAATCATGCGTACCCAATGGCCTGAAGATTGGAGATTTTATGTGGTCATGCTGCCCCCTAACGGCAGTCCACTGATAATGTTCCCCCACAACACTGATCACTTTTTGAGGAGGGGACATAAAGTTATAATATATCAGTGGCGGAAAAGGTACATTATTTACTTAAGTAAAAGTAACAATACTGCAACGTAGAAATACTTTGTTACAAGGTCATTTAGTGCACTGTTCTGTGGAAGAAAATACATTTAAAAATGATCACTTTCCTACAATATTAAATGCATGGTCAGGGACCACATGCAATAATTTCACGAACCACCAGTGGTCCACAGACCAATGTACAGGCATACAATATTTTAGCCTATTATTAGTAGTTGTAGTCATTTATATAAGTTTTTATTTTGACTTTCAAAAGTCTACACACTATAGACAAAAGATGAAGGCCCTAGCAATAAGGCCAGAGCCCCTGGTCTAACCTTTGACATGATCTGCCTTCAGAAATAATTTGAAGCAAATGAAAAAAACACTATTGAAAAAGGGACCAAATCATTCTTGTGAACTTGTATTTAACTATTTTGTTATTATTTATTTATCTTTGTTATTGTATAGCTTTTAATATTCTTATCCATGTTATTATTAATACTTTCTTCTATCTTATTTATATTTTTATATAAACAAGCGACACGTTGTAGATCTGCTATTTTCACTAGTTCGGGTCCCGGGAAAACGTCTAATTTCTCTTTTGGGTCTTGAGCTTAAATATTTGGGAACCACTGCATAGTGTGCCTCAGTATTTCTTCAGTGGTCTTGGGATAGTTGTGGTGCAGTTCTTTGGGATGGTTGAGTATAGCACCTCAGTAGTTCTTTGGGATGGTTGTGGTGCTATAGCACCTCAGCGGTTCTCATGAAAAAAAAAAACATGGTTTATTTGTCACTACTTATACACGTACTAGAAACTAAATGCAAGTATGTGAGGTTTATATAATGACAGTAGTAAAAACTAAGATAAGATTAAGAAGTATCCACATCAGCATAACATAATAATGGTAAGAGAAAAGGTATGTGTATAAGGGATAAGGCATATAAATGTGCAATAAGGCAAAGACATTTTCTGCAGAAAACACTATAGCACAACTGATTGTGAACCAGGGACCAAGAATCAACCTGGGGACAAATGTTGTGCTGGGTGGGGATTCTAACTCTCTTTTCAAAAGTAATTCTGACTTCCCTGTAACTGACCTATTTTGCTTTTACTGTAAGCTCTGGGAATTGTGCCTGGCAACTCATCCAGAACAAGGGATTATGTTTCATACTTGTGCCTCTTGACAGAGTCTGTAACTTGTTGAAGTACTTTTGATAATGAGAATGTATTTAATTCCACTGTATTAATGGAACACAAACGCCAAACAGTTACTACGGAGGCTGTGGAAGACAACAGGTCTGTCTTCTCTGGATCTCTCATAAGAATAGTATGAACATGGGCTACTTATAGGCTCCTGGAGGCACCGGGCCCAGGTGCTCTCCAATGAGCCATTAACCAGGAATGTAGGACTGCCCCACCCTGCTCACCTAGGAAGATCACTATTAATAGACGAGGCAATCCCATGACACACTGTATCTTACACTCTTTTCCCCCCTCCGACCTACATAAAATCTACAAGCTCACAACGTGTTTTGTTGCGACACGATGTGAGTTGTAGATCTGCAATTTTTGTCGAATGTTCCCCCCTACAATAGGGATGTTGAAGGTCCTTCAACATTGTGCAACAGGCTGCTACAGGAGCTACAATCGCTTTGTGGTGTGCTGAAGAGGGATGAGTGAGTCTGTGGCTGAACATGCTCCTCATCCTCTCCAGCTCACCATGAGGGGATGGGAGGGGCTCTCCAGAATAGCATCCAGCTTCCTCCTCAACCGCCCTCCAGCCTCCGCAAACACCTCCAGATTGTTCAGTTTAACTCCAGTTCCAGTTTAACTATGGAGCTAGCCTTCCTCACTAGCTGTATCATGAACTGGAAGAACATCTCCGGTTCTACCAGTAGAACATCTGCAGCTAGGCGCCTGTTGCATGCATTGAACGACCTGAGCTTGCTCTGTCCATAGTTGTCGGTCCCAGTCCAGTTTATTGTTCATGGCTACTTCCGGGAACTTGTACTGTAGGTGCCCAACACAGTCAACCATTTCCACCTCCTTGCCTCATAGTGATTTAAGTTGGGGGCCCTCTTGCTCCGCCAGTAATCCACCAGCACCTCTAGAGGCGACTGAGTGAACATCGGGCCCAATTTGGATTTGCTATGGGAATACAGGGCTGAGGGGACAGGGTTGAGGGAACATAGGGCTGGCTGAGGGACCCCAACCAAGGGCTCTCCATCTGGTCTGTGTTCCCTGTGTTGGCTGTATTATTGTTTTGTATTTAATATTTGTAATATTCTAATGTACATACTTTTCAGATTTTCAGAATTTCTATACATTTTGTTTTGTCAAGTCAGATTAGTCCATGTTATTCTCACATACCTTTTAAGAACTTTGCCCCCCAACTATTTAATGAAGTTGAAGTCATTTATAGGGGCATTTCTGGTGATAAGCTTGGACTTTTTACAGGGGCCCGTTGTGGTGTGTGGGTATGTCAGGGTTGCCAACCCTCCTGGATTCTGCAGGAGTCTGATTTGATATAAAACTCCCAAAACTCCAGACACCAGAACACAGGAAATAACATCTAGTCTGTTAAAAAGTTTCTGGGGGAGGACCGTCCAGGCAATGGACGGTCTGACGATCTGGGGGTTGTGGTCAGTCCATGCAATCATAGAGAGATATTCACTTTTAAGTAATGAATGGTTATTATTAAAGAGGAGTATTTAATTAGTAGTGTATATTAGTGTATATTAGTAGTGTATATCTGTCTGTTTTTTAATGTCTCCATGAATTGACTACGTGGGGATCTCATTTGAAACAAGCCATTGCGGCTTAATACAAGCGATCCATTTTAGCTGACCATGTATTGTAAACTGTACTTCCATGTGCTTTTTCTCTGCAATCTTCTAAATAAAGGATTCAATCAATCAATCAATCAATCAATAATTGCTTCAGACACCCTTTTTTTGTGTATGGATGAAATGTAAAATTGTATGCATTTTACAATGAGCCAGATAAAAGTATCAAACTCCCACAATTCACCAGAACACACGAACCCCCCATTTCAAAATAATAAAAATCACAAACTAAATAGTCGGATGTTGGCAGGCCTGGGGTACGTAGCCTTAAAGGATGAAAAGGGAATGGAAAGAAATAATAATAACGAAAGAGAACCAGGACATTTACAGACAATGACGTCATTTCCTTTGACATAACATGAACCTCAAGCTGTGTAAAAAAGAAAATAGAAAAAAGGAGAAAAAAAAAGAAAACAGTTCAGGGAGGCTTCTCATTGGTCTAGAAATATGGAATCAGATGACGTGACACTTCCGGTTCCTAGTGCCTTAGAAAGGGTTACTTTCGGTCATTTCTCCAGTCACTGGCAGGAGACCCAGTAACCGTTAGACCCGGGTTCCAACGGCCGCTTCAAGGTAAGAATGTGACCTGCCTGCCAGGTCACTCACTGTAATCTGATTACAAAGGTGATCCCATTATAGTAGATCGAGTTAATTGATCTGGATCGCATTGAAACGGATTTACGTTTCCAGTCATGATCTTGGGTAGCATCGTCGCTAGATGATCAAAGCAATGTGTGGCCTCTGTCGTCATTGTAGCTTATATATATGTTTAAGGCAATTTGATTTGTGAATTTAAATGGGATCAACGGCCGCTGAAATGTGGTTTATGAATGCGATCTTACATGATCGTTCCTGTGATGCTGTGATCCCTGCATGCAATGTAACGTCTAGACATGAGATCCTAATTAACCATGTGGACTGTAGAACTAGACAGAAAGAGCATTTCCTAGTATCAGTGTTGTAAAGTAACTAAGTACATGTACTCAAGTACTGTACTTAAGTACAATTTAGAGGTACTTTAAAACTGTAACTTTACTGGAGAATTTCCAATTTTCAGTACTTTTACTTCTACTCTACTACATCTCAGAGGCAAATATTCTACTTTTACTCCACTACAATCATTTGAAAACTTTAGTTACTAGTTACTTTGTATATTTTGATTATTATAAAACATACATTAACCACTTCAGCCCTATATACATTTTGGCCATTTGAAAATAGGCTAGCTGAGCTTAGATCTGCTATTTTCAAAAGATTTCTATACATTTGAAAACTGGGACATTCTGCATAATGAGTACTTTTTACTTTAGGTACTTTAAGTACATTTTGATACCAATACTTTTGTAGTTTTACTCAAGTAAATTTTGAATTCCGGGCTTTTACTTGTAACAGTAGACTATTTCGTTATTATTTAGAGCATGGGTTTTCAACTGATTATGAACCAGGGACCACCACCCTGACTGAGAATCAACCTGGGGACCACTGTTGTGTTGGGAGGGGGTATATGGGCGTGGTGTGGGGGGAAAAGCTTGAAATTAATTAATTTAATTTAATTTGTTAATTCGAGGTGAATTATGTCAAGCCCTTAACAGTCATTATTTACCTGAGATATGCTGTTCTGTTATCTTAACCTTCCATATTAAACTCATGTTGACTGATTCATTGCAACATATGTATGAGCAAGCACATGCGATTGATATGGGCACATTTCCTACTAATGATGACTCAACCAGGTAAACGGTACAGTTTCCCGTGAAATTCTAACTCCCATTTCTGTGGAAGTTCTTGACATCCGACTTCCAAGTAACTGATAACATTGATGCGTCATCATACATCATAGTATTTCTCAACTAGTGGTCGATAAATTAAATATAATACAAATCTTCACTTTCCTACATTACTAAATGCATGGTCAGGGACCACATGCTATACCTTCACGGACCACCAGTGGTCCACGGACCACCAGTTGAAAACCCATGATTTAGAGTATTGATACTTTTACTTAAGTAAAAAATGTGAGTACTTTTTACACCACTGCTAGTAACGATGATGTTTAAGTAACAAACACTGCTCTTATATCCTAAAAAATATAGCCAGAATATATGCAAAAAGTTATGATATTCAACTTAAATGTAGATGGAAGTGATATATTGGTTGGTAAAAAAAAAGAAGAAATAATTACAATTTTAGTTAAACCTCTAAAGAGTGTTTGTTCAGTACCAAGAGTCTCACCATCTCTCTCTCTCCAGCTCTTTAATGATCAGAACATACATTTTCAGGTGGGTCACCAACTTCATCCGATCATGGTTATCAGAGTGGCCCAGTCACCAAACCAATATACTTTTCTTGAGATCAGACATTCTAAGGATGCCATTACATTTAATTTAAGAGTTTATTCACGTTTTATTATATGTGCTTGCTGTCTTACGATTACATTATCTCTATTCAAGACACTGAATACTGTATAATGTCAGTAAAGTTTGAAGTGCATCGCACACAGGAAGACGGGTGGTCCATAATTCTTCCCAACATTGTGCATTCCTGTACCCTTCCAGTGTTCATCCTGGCACTGTAATTTGACTTCACGTTTAAACCACAGAGAACTAAAAAGTATCATCCGACTCTCTGCAATCTATAGTCGCCTTGCACCATTATCTAGGCTAGAGGTTATGTGCAGATCGAGCTCGACCCAGAATGACACGTCTCACTGACCACCGAGTGGGGTGACCCTGAATGGTGATGTCATTGGTCATCTGTGATCCTCATCATGTTGGACATTGGCCAGCATGTTGATGTCATTGTTTGTCTGTCATCCTCGTCATGCTATTGGCCAGCAGTTGGTCTGGACAGTAGGGCTGTATCTTTACCATTCTTCTAGCACCCTGTCATCTCGACAGTCATACACATTAGGTTTAAGTACGTAGGTAACTGCCTTCCTTGGAACATTGCCTCAGAGATTATTGAGAAATACAAGCGGAGGAAATAAGCCTGCATTATTGATACACACACACCCTTAGTACAAATATGTGGTGTGTATGTATGAGGGTGAGTAGTACTGAATACAGGTCTTTGTCGGCATAGTCACTATAGTCTTTCAAGTCACAACATGCTGCTGTCAGGAAAATGGTGTGGAACAAATGAAAGGGTGAATATAAATATAATACAAGCTTTGTAAATGAGCTTAGTCCTCAGTTTGAGTTGGCTGCGTATTGAATGGATCTTACTCTTCAGAAACCTTACTCACCACTTCCTCTTCTCAGAGCTGACAACATGTGACCGATAAACACCACAAATGAAGATAATTGGATAAGAAATGCTGCGTCTCCTTTTCTTTGATGTTTATCCTAGTTACTTTTGTAGCTCTTAATTGGATAAGAGAATCTGTTAAATGTTTATATAGTAAAAATAAATAAATATATATTTTCATGTTTTTTCTTCTTTGTTTTATTCCAGTTTTAGATCTGAGTGTTATTTGGTGAATGGGCCAGCTGGATCTTTTAATTTGAGAGCTTCAAAACCACCACCCTGTCCTCAAGTCGTGTGTGGAGTGTGGACCTGTCAGGTTATTTGTCAAGTTCTCTCTCTGACGAACCTCCCTGCTCCTGAAATCCAGTCCATCGCCTAAAACCCGTCCGTACGGTTCTGTTGGTACTGAAGTGCCTCCAGTGAACACCATGGGTCTCCAGTCAGACTCTGTTCTTCACTCCGTCCTCCTGCTCCCACTTCACCTCCTGGTGTGGTTGTACTCCTTCCTGTCCTTCCTCCCCTGGTACTACATCACCCATGCTGGGCAGAGGCGGTCCCAGTCAAAACGGGTCAAGGCCCACTCCACTTCGGGCTGTGCAGAGGGGCCCTATCGCTCTGTGGACCACTTTGAATCCCTGGCCAGTGAGGACTTCCCAGGCAAGGACACCCTGGATAAACTGTTCGAACATGCTGTGGAACGTTTTGGACAATCACACTGCCTCGGCACCAGAGATGTCCTCAGTGAAGAGAACGAGCCACAGCCCAGTGGTAAAGTATTTAAAAAGGTATGCAATCGATTCAATCCTGTCTTTCACAGAGTTGTATTTAAAACATTTCCTTCAGAGACAATTCATGGGTTATTGTGTGAGATCATTTAATGTTAGACAAGTGTAGTCCTGTACACTATCTTAGCCTACAGACAATTTGATTGATTCGTTTTGGTCATTGGACCTTTTATCGGGGATCTGCACAAACAAGGGAAATTCCCCATGCAATATGGGGCAACACAGAGAACATGGTCCAATCATGGAGCCAAGCAAATCATTTAACACAATAGCAGGGTCAATCAACACTTAGAAGGAGGGGAGGCCATCAGTTTTGCAATCAACATTAATTTCAACATTCAAAAATGTTCTGTATACAATGCAAGAAATAAGTTATATTAGAAAATAAACAACAAAACTGGGCAAGTAAATTAATAAAATATACTACACAAAAGTACTGGTTATTATTGGTATTGAGTGTAAGTGGTGCATAGCAACACTTTCACAGTAACCATGATTAATGTGAGGACAAAAATGTCTAATAAAGTACCTTTTTCCCCCCCTCCCAGCTAATTTTGGGAGAGTATGGCTGGCTGTCCTACCAGGACGTCGACACTCTGGTTAACCAGTTTGGTAGTGGACTGGCAGCGCTGGGACAGCAACCTAAAAGCAAAGTGGCCATCTTCTGTGAGACCAGAGCAGAGTGGATGATCACCGCGCAGGCCTGCTTTAGACGCAATTTTCCCTGTAAGGATGTAAACTTTATTATTACTAACGTAGCAGTAATTGAACAGCCCACTGTTTTATGGCTGTTGCTTTTACTCATTAATCTGATTTCACTCTACAGTGGTGACATTTTATGCCACCCTTGGAGAAGATGCAGTGGCATTTGGACTGAACGAAACCGGAGTTACACATCTCGTCACCAGCGTTGAGCTGCTTGAGACTAAACTGAAGGTGAGCAGACAACCATCCACATCAACAAACTAACACACCAACAGTTTCACTCAAGTGTGATCTGTGTATGTTGTTGGACCCCAAGCAATAATGATGTTGAAAGATTACCTCATACAGCATTTGTAAAGTGAAATAAATCTGTTTACTTGGGGACTTAAATTCAGGGGCTTGGCATGCAGCACTGCTCTGGCCCTTATTGGATAGACAGGTTCCATATCATGAATCCTCATGCATGTGCTGGAAAGCACAGTTGTGCACCATCTAAGTTGTGCATCACAACTTGGGTGGACAACATTTGTACAGTGTACCTTTTTAAACCTTTTAAGGGGCGGCAGTAGCTCAGAAGGGAGCGCAGCCATTAGGGAACCGGACGGTTCCCGGCTTGATTCCTGGCTCCCGGGTCCTAGAGCAAGACACTCGACCCCAACTGCTCCCTAGGTGCTGCTCCTAATAGTTAGGATGGGTTAAATGCAAAGGACAAATTTCGGGTATTTGCAAATGTACTTGGCCACTACCCACACAACAACAAAAGGAGACGCATTTATTCATAGTTATTATTTAGAAAGATACTGATTGACTCATGTCAATGTGACTACTGTACTGTGCTGGTCCATGGCCGAGTCAGTAGTTAAAATGCAAATTACTTCGGAGCAGCCGAATGTAGCATCCACAGAGGCTCATTTGAATAGGATAGCACAGTTCCGTTATTGTTCTGTTGTCTTTGTCAGTGTACTTTGGGGTTTCAAGCCGGTGTGTGGTTTCAGCTTCGAAGATCCTAATCTGACACTTGCAACAATGATCACATTTATACTTTTGAACCAACATTTAATTGTTTGGCTACTGTAGCCTCTTTAAAATTAGTCATTACAAAGGCCTTAGTGTGTTAGAGCCTGGGTGTGGTTGCCGGTAACGGGGAGACGACAAACAGCCCTGAATCATCACAGCATTTGAAAATTTGGTCCATGTTATTGAAGTTTATGTATTTTGACATGAACATCTTGAACCCCTGGTCTAATGGATGCAGTATGAATGTGTAGCTTGCTCATAGGGAACATGAGCAATTAGTTAGAAACTAATCTCTCAAGACAGATTCAGCAGCCAGCTTTTTCTTTGCCAATGGGTTCCCAGATTGGGTAGAAACCAAGAACTATATTTTTGTATTGCCTCCTGTGCAATGCACGGACGCAGCCTTACATGATCACAACACACGTCACTTCTCTGAATATGATAAGATCTCAACACGATAGTAAGAAATCACAGATTGGGTAGAAAAACCAAGAACTATATTTTTGTATTGCCTCCTGTGCAATGCACGGACGCAGCCTTACATGATCACAACACACGTCACTTCTCTGAATATGATAAAATCTCAACACGATAGTAAGAAATCACTAAATATTCCGTAAAAGATGGTTGACCACAGAAAACATCAGCAACAGATCCGATATCCTCTAGCTAGGCTCAAATATGATGCTGAAGTCTACAAGGGAAAGTTTATCGTGTGATGTTGGGTCTTGTAGTGATATCTGTTCTGTCCTCGTTTCTCCTCTCTGTACAGAGTGTGCTCGCACAGATCCCAAAATTGAAACATGTGATCTATGTGGACCAGAAGAGAGTAAGCACTGAAGTGTACCCACCAGGGCTCACCCTCCACAGCATGCAGGCTGTCAATGAGCTGGGGGCCAAGCCTGAAAACAGTGAGTAGTATAGTGTGTGAGCTTGGTTGTGATTCAAAGACAAAAATAATGCACATCCTCCGTCTTTGGTGCTGAGCCAAACTGCAAAACGGCAGAATCATGAAACAAAAGAATGGCTCGCAAATATTAGTGTTGTAATATATTATTGAAGATTATTTAGTACAGTTACCGGTCAAACAAATACAGGTCTGATGAGAGTGAATCAGTACAGATACTGGTCAAATAGATACAGGTCAAGCCTAAGATATACTGGGGTGTGGGACGGGTCAAACGGTCTGTCCCTGTCCTTGCCTATCTATCGTCATGAGTGACAGAGATAGACATGGACAGCACAGGATCAGAATATGTGCTGGGCATTCAGCCATGTGATAAAGGGCAAGATACATATTATTATCTAGGTGATATAATCTACGTGGTGTTCTAATGTTCTAAAGTAGATGAGTTGTGCAGTCACAGTGACATCTCATATGTTTTGGGCCTGCAGTATCTTTGATAAAGTACTAGAGCATGGTGTCACAAGCATATCTGTATGCTTACTTACAAAGATGAGAGTGAATGAGTACAGATAACGGCCAAACGGATACAGGTCAAATCTAATACTGGGGTGCTGGTCAAAACTCCAATACTCCGGTATTCGGGAGCCTCCATGCAGTATAAAGGAGTCCGCTAGTGACGATTCTCTCAGTAGTCTGCAGTGTTTTCATGTCACCTTTTGGTATCGCCTCAGCTCGCTTGGAACCTCGACCAAAGTGACACCAAAAACGTACCAGATACCCTTGCCTAAAAGAACAAAAAAAGCTAGTTGAGTTGAGCTGGTATTCAATAAAAAATGGCATAACCATCATACTTTGCATTTCACATTAAAATTGCATAGCGTAAGTTGAGAGTGCAAGCATAGCATTAAAACCACTTCGTCTCTATTTGGGGCAAGTCATTATAGGCAAAATTATTTTAAATAAACACTTCAACATAAATAAATAAAATAGCAGATCTACAAGCTCGTCTATTTTGGGTATTAATTGTATGACAAAGTGTATAGGGCTTAAGTGGTGAAAATGTTAATGACTGTTTGTCCCACAGTGAGCACGGCAGTGGTCAGACCACAGCCCTCAGACCTGGCTGTGGTAATGTACACCAGCGGCTCCACAGGCAGACCCAAGGGAGTCATGATTGTCCACAGCAACCTGATCGCTGGAATGACCGGCCAATGTGAGCGCATCCCAGGACTAGGGTGAGTATCAGTTATTATGACTATAATAATAATTTACTATAATGTACAACTGACTCTTAATGTAGCGTGTACAGCAACAAAGATGAGGCTGCTGCCCCTAAAGCCTGATTGATACTTAGGTGTGTGCCGTGCTCTGTAAATAGCAGATCTACCAGCTCACAACGTGTTACTACCGTGAAGCATTGTGAGCTGGTAGATCTGCTATTTAAGGCATGCAACACCAGTGTGCAACTAAGTATTAATCAGTCGAGAGTAAATCAATGAATACGACTATGTTTGGGGGCAGTCTATGACAGTCATAGCAGAGAAGAGACAGGAAATGTGGAGAAAGTAGGGGAATGACATGCAGCAAACGGTCCGTCCGGCCGACCGGGAATTGCACAGAGACTCGATGATTATATAATATAGAGACTTGTAGACCATGATTGCTGTCACGTAGGACAGGACACCTACTGGTTGATTTAAAGCAGATGGCGCACCAGATTGGACACTAGATGCTTCCACCATCTTCCTTTGTAGTTCAGACATTGTTGCAATTACCCGTCTCTGTCGGGAGATACTTTTACACATTGTGCGATGGAGTATGAATTAAGCTTGACTGTGTGTTCTGCCAGGCCCAAAGATACATACATCGCCTACCTGCCCCTGGCTCATGTTCTGGAAATGACAGCGGAGATCTCCTGTGTGACATATGGCTGTCGGATTGGCTACTCCTCCCCTCAGACGCTGTCGGACCAGGTATAAATTACACTGAATAACAGTACAGACAGAAAGATGTTCAATTATTTCCAACTATTGACTGAGTACAATGTGAAATATAGAATGTACACCATTACAAAATAAATGGAAATATACTGTATAGTTTACCCTATAGATTGTAGAGGCTGGTATAGCAGTGTTTGAGATTAAAAAAAATAACTCAAGGTGTACACAGAGGGTAGTAGCATACATTCCACAATGCAATTAGACTTGTATCAATAAATAATACATTTACACTTGTTGAATTGAGTGCAAAATGAAGTGTACAACTCGCATAGAGGCAAGAAGTATATACATCGATTCCCATAGAAGGATATTCTATATACATTCATTTGTATTTATCTATTAGTAATATGTTTCTCTTGTCGTTTCCAGTCCACCAAGATAAAGAGGGGAAGTAAAGGAGATAGCTCTGTGCTCAAACCCACCCTTATGGCAGCCGTACCGGTACGTACCCTTGCTCATTCCACTGCTTCTTGCCTTTGATTACTCTGTTCCATGTTCTGTGTCCTCCCTGTTCTCAGCTCATATCAATCACTCCAGTCACTGTTTATCATCTCCCAAACAGGAAATCATGGATCGCATCAACAAGACTGTGATGAGTAAAGTGCAAGAGATGAGTTACATTCAGAAGACGCTGTTTAATCTGGCCTACAACTATAAACTGGAGCAGATCAAGAAAGGCTACGATGCACCACTCTGCAATGCGTAAGATCCCATTCTGTCCTGGTTATGTTGGCCACGGGGGGGGGGGGGGGGGGGGAGAGAGAGAGAGAGAGAGAGAGAGAGAGAGATTTCTTTTTCAAAAATAGAAGAGCGTGGCACTCGATGCCGCGCTAGGAGCTTTTATATCTGCTATTTTTGAATAGCCAAAGAAATCTTAAAATGACACAGATGTGTTCTCAGATTGAATGGGTTACGGCCACTTAAATGACCTCTGTCTAATCTGTCTCTATAGGCTGTTTCGTAAGGTGCGATCTCTGCTTGGAGGACGGGTGAGGATGATGCTCTCGGGAGGAGCACCTCTGTCCTCGGCAACACAGAGATTCATGAATGTCTGTTTCTGTTGTCCTGTGGGCCAAGGCTATGGACTTACTGAGACCTGTGGCGCCGGCACCATCACAGAGGGTAAGAGTAACTAAAAGTGAGCAGGGAGATGATAAGTAAAAAAACAAAAATGGAAATGGTCAGTAATTTACGATCTCTTACACGTTACAGTTGCTGACGTCAGCACGGGTCGTGTGGGAGCCCCTCTCATTTGCTGTGAGGTCAGACTCCGAGACTGGGCTGAAGGTATGGCTGAGACTTCTGGACATCATATAATGCCGAAATCTGGTCCCAGTACAGAATACATTTTCCATATTATACAGGACTTACGTTCCCTCCTCCCCTGCCCTTTTTGTTTTCTTTCAGGTGGGTACACCACTAAGGACAAGCCGCTCCCCAGAGGTGAGATCCTGATTGGTGGTCCCAACGTAACCATGGGTTACTTCAGATGTGAGAGCAATGATCAGGACTTTTTTGAGGATGACAAAGGTCAGCGGTGGTTCTGCACTGGTGATATAGGAGAGATCCACCCTGATGGCTGCCTTCAAATAGTGGGTATGTCAAATGACTTGTTTTTTTAAAAACATACTTTCATTCGGTCCTATTATTCTATCTAGGGCTGAACAATTAATCAAAAACACAATATGAACTACTCCAATTTCTAAATCAGGTTTCAATTAATTGCATAAAAGAGAACGAGGGGGGGTGGTGTCCAAAAAGGACTAAATCTAAACAAGGCATTTTGGTACAATATTCATCTCACACATAAATGTATACTAAAAGGACCACATGTTTTTGCACGTTTAGCTCACTGTCTAGAAGTCATATTCTGTATACTTGCTAACAACTTTCAGTTTTCTTGATCTTCCAAGAGATTGTTTTTTCTTTATTTCAGTATGGTATGCAAATTAACTTGCAGATAAACTTGCTTGAGATGTTCCATGTTCACCATGTTCATCCTACATAGTGAACATGGTGAATGCCGAAATATTCCCTGGAAAAAGATAGTTTTTCAAAATGAAATCAAATGTCTATGACTTCATCATGGTGACATGAATATTAAATAATACTTTGCCTTACTTAGTAATGTAAAGTATTCATGATTTGTAGTCAATGGGTAAACATACAACACTTGTGTGGTCTTTTTTTCAATGTATATGTATGATGACGATATCAAATTTTGTGGTAGTTTTATTGTAGTGTAAACAATAAACAGAATAAAATAATGAAAATATCAATATATTATTTTATAATAATATATTGATATTTCATATATATTTTATATTTTATATATATTTTATGTGATGAATCAATTTTCTGTTTTGTTTAGACCGTAAGAAAGACTTGGTCAAACTGCAGGCAGGGGACTATGTGTCCCTGGGGAAAGTAGAGTCGGCTCTGAAGACTTGCTCACTAATTGACAACATCTGTGCGTATGCAAACAGGTGAGTGAATCTATGGCCATCTGGACATACTTTTATACCATCTTTTTATACCATCGCCTGATTATCATACTTTAAGCTAAAGCATTTGATTGCAAAGCTTAACGCACCAACAGCTGTATTTCGCGTTCGCGTTCTGTGAAAGCGGCGATATTCAATGCATTGTCTGTGATGAGGAGCGACCGCCACTATCCCTGCTGCAAAAATGTGAAGTTGAGAAAACATAAAACCTTTCCACGCCACAATAAGGCGAGACAGAGCGGCAGGCAACGAGAAGCGCGCTGTGGTCTGAAATGGGGGTGGACTAGGTGTTTACACAAAGGCGACATGGATGATTCAGACATTTTGTACACACCTATTTAGCGGAAAAACACTGCGGTAGAAATGGCTACAAACCGCTATAAATTAAGCTTAATGGTCACTCTCTCTCTGGTCCCTGTCCTTGCAGTGAACAGAACTATGTGATCAGCTTTGTGGTGCCCAACCAGAAGTGGCTGACAGAACTGGCAAAGCAGAGAGGCATAGCAGGCTCATGGGAGGAGCTCTGCACCCACCCGGACATGGAGAGAGAGGTTCTGAAGGGGATTAAGGAAGTCGCTGCTACAAGTAAGATTTAGAGCCAGCTGATATGGGATTTTTTAGATGGATATATTTTCTAGAGTCACTGTTTACCGATTGTGAGCTGGAATTAAAGAACACCTTTATATTTATATTCTAAGCTACACTCTTCAGAAATGAAAATATCATGCCGTACTATATACTGATCTCTACCTCTCTGTTGCATCTTCTGTTTCATCCATGTAGATAAACTCCAACGGTTTGAAATCCCAATAAAGGTCCATCTAAGCCCAGAGCCTTGGACTCCTGAAACGGGCCTCGTCACTGATGCTTTCAAGCTGAAGAGGACAGAACTTAAGAACCACTACATCCAATATATAGAGAGAATGTATGGAGGTAAATAAATGTGCCAATTGACCCTAGAGCTCCCTATTGCCACTGTTTAAATATGTAAATAACATTTCAGGTACCCATTTGAATTTTTAAGCCGTTTGAGTACCGAAAATGTACAAACAAGTGACTTGAACACAAATGCTGAAACTGTAGATAGATGTACTTGTTTGGCTAAACTGTGCTGCTTTCCATAATTTTGCTTGGGAGAGGAATAAAAGTTTTGATTCTCACAGAGTTGCACCAAAATGGCACCTCTCATTCTGTGGAAAAAGGGTGCGAGACCATAACAGCACTCGACTGCCATTCACTTCAATCTCTTTGTACTGTTTTGTAATAGATACATTTCATATATCAGTGTATTTTTGTTGTTAATGCATTGTTACTACTCATTCCATCAAATATTAACATTAGTAGTTAATGACTTAAATAGGTTTCTATTGGCCTTTGATGAAGATGTTACTGTGCCTTGAGCCTATAGTACAGGTGTGCAGAAGTAGGTGGCATTTAGATCAAAAGGCTAGTAGTACAGTGATCTGTTACTGCCATGTGATGTTTACCAGGTGTTTTAAACACTATTACACAGAAAGATTTGACCCAGCCATGGGCTATAGATTGAAGCTCAAACAACGATTTCTGTGTCTCTCGTTGCCTGTCCTGTTGTGCTATCTTGGCCAACCACAATATTGCTTTATTTTGTACTTTTGTTTGTCATAATGCATTGAGACGGTCATACCAAATGTGTAAAACATATAAATGACTCAGGAAGATATTTAATATATTCAACTGTCTAGTACGAAGTTGTATAGAACTTACTTCTGTCAAAACTGCTGTCCTTCTGTGAGCACCTTAAATTATTTATTAAAGATTAAGCATGTTAAGCTATTGCGATGCTTTATAGCATAAACTTTAGTAATAACTGGCATACTGTAAAAGTTTGCATATTATACCTCAGTTAATGATTGGTTAATGTAGGCTAATATTTGGTCTCAATGCTTTCTGAAGTGACATCTGTTCAATAGGATTTTCTTTGTTTTTGTCATTTTGATGTCTTGTCCTGTGGAAATAACTATCAACACTTTGGGAACATGAACTTTAGCAATTATGTTCTGTGATACTGTTACAATTCTGTAATTATTCCATCATTAGGTCAAAATGTGTGGTAAATAAATGTAATTTTGTACTCAAGGTTATCCAACATGTTTTCCATTTTATTACAAAACAACGTATAACCAAAAGTCAAAGCCAAACACCTTAATTTACACCATAATACAATAGAATACTTGACACTCGTTTGCATATTTATCAGCTGTTCCAGTCTTGAAAGCGGAAACAGTCGCTGGCAATCTTCCATACAGGCTGGTCGCTGTTGGTCGAAGGCTGGGCTGTTAGGAGAAAGTTCTGGTTGAAGAAACGCTGCTTGTTCCCCTCAAATTTAACTAGTCCACCGGTCACAACCAGCAACGTCGTCTGGCCTTGAGTAGCTTGTTCTGCAAATGGAGAGGAAATCGATAAATGAGTGAGGTTTACTTGTAAATACATTTGAAATCCAGATTAGTGCAGTTTACACTTTTTTCATTGGTCCAAGGATGCATCAATGATGCATCAATGATAAAACTGATACCAAATACTGTTCATTCAGTAACTAGATCAATGTGACAAGCAGGAAGATACCCCAGAGGTGAATGTAGTTGTTTCAATGTTGTGGAGGTAAATCATCGATATAAATAAGCTAACAAAGCAAATGATTACTTATTTATTGTTTTATAATACCACTCCCACAGAGATGAGTAGTTACATATGGTAAAATACATTTTGCTTTTACTGTAAAGTCTGGGAATTCTGCCGGACAAGTGACAACTTCTCCAGAATTTCACAAGGGACTGTTTCATAAATGTGCCTCTCGAAAGAGTCTGGACAAGTCATTGAGCTGATCCTCTTTTGTAGTAGTTAAGCTAAGTAAGTTAAGTACTTTTGGAATTGAAGCATAAGTCTCCTCAAATGACAACTGGTATTGATGCTTATGTCTTTAATTCCAAAGTATTAAAATGAAAACTTTTTTAAATCTTCACTACATTACTGAATGCATGGTCAATACCTTCACAGACCACCAGTTGAAGACCTCTGCGATAACAAACCTCTGATTGTATCTGGGTAGCTCGGTCGGTAGAGCACTCGCCTTTGGTCATGGGTTCGATCCCGGGCACCGCCAACTCAGCGTATGAGTAGCACGGCTTTGATGTGACAAGTCATGCGGTAAGTACTGGGAGCTGATGCTAGGTGTTGTGCTCCACCTCAGCAATCCATCTCCCAGTGCATTGCAGCTGATACAGACAACAAGCCACTCTAACCTATTTACTTACTTATCATAGTAAGAACACAGCCAACTCATTCCTAAGAATGTACACGGTAGAGACAGTCATGGCCATATTGAGTGTTGATGGTTTGGGAGCTGAGTGATTCTTACCATGAACAGGCTGACAGTCCAGTGTCTGAACATTGAACTCGCTGGATGGAAGGGAATCAAAAAAGTCACTCAGAGCATCCACACCTGCCACTGCATTTCCATTCCACACCAAGGTTGCTTTGTCCAGGTAGAGTCGGGTTAAATTCTATGTTAAAAAAGAGAGAGGGCGAGTAGATAGAGAGATAGAATAGAGTAGGATAAAGACAGACATAAATACCATAGTTACATGTAATCCATATTGACAGGCAACAAGTTCATATTTGCCAGCTCACAAAACAAAATCAACACTCACCCTCCTTTTCTTGTCCATGCAGTCGTAATAAATGTTGATGAATTCTTCTGAGTACCTACATGACTGGTCAGCATGTGTCCTAAAATCCTTGTGTGAGAAAGAATAAAAATGTATGTCAGTCAAGTCAGGGAAATCATGGTGCTTGTGCTAACGTACTTATACCCGTCAGAATGTTTAAATATTGCTAAATGCTAATCTCTCTCTCTCTCTCTCACACACACACACACACACACACACACACACACACGCTCTCACACGTCACACATGCACGCTCGCTCTCACACACACACACACACACACACACACACACACACACACACACACACACACACACACACACACACACACACACACACACACACACACACACACACACACAGAGAGAGATAGAGACAGACAGATAGTATGTGTGTATATGTATGCACATAACTGACTTGCACAAAACAAAAAACACTAATGAATACATTTTTCCTTTCCGGAAAAACTACAGAACTACAGTAGGCCACTAGGCCTGCCGGACTACATTTACATTTTGCATATGAGGTTCAGAAAAGGGGAAGGATTTGGTATTTTAGCCAGTCCCGTACTCAGCCCGTAGCCCCTATTTTTTGACACTGAATCAAATGTTTTATGGTTAAGATGCACCAAAATGTTGCCCACTGCTAGGTGATGCGCTTGGTTAAAAGCAAAAACTCGGGGTTCCTCCTAGTTTGGTAGCAGCTCGGACTCAATGGAAATGAAGCATAAACCTAGGCTAGAGTCAAATACAAGCACTGTTATATATACTGTTCTGTAATAAAGATGCCTATTAATATGACTGCACCAACCTCGTGTGTGCTATGAACTTGTAGACAGTGTTGCCAGATTCTGAGAGAGAAATAAGCAACCAGGTCTAGGAAAACAAGCCCAAAAGAAGAAACTAGGGCGCTTGGCCATTCACTTTAAACCTGAAAATAGCAGATCTACATTACGACGCGTCGTGAACTTGTTGATCTGCTATTTTAAAAAAAATCTTGAAATAAAATGTGGAATAAGTGGAAGATTTTTGAAACATTCTAACACATATGGGGGCATACAGGGGGCTCCATGGCACAAAACATTTTCAGATGGGGGTTAGGGACAAATACTATAATAATTTGAGGGTCCATCCATGACATGAAAATATTTGAGAACCACTGGTTAAAATAATTTTAAAAATTCTAAAAATCTCAATTTTTAATAATTTAAAAATTGAGAAGCTGCCCAGGATCACTTAGCAAATTGGCACCGGGTGAAAAAAAGGGTTACAAAATCGAGGGATAAAAATTATAAAAAAAAAAAGAAAAAAAAATGAGAAGCAAGGCCAAATAAGAAACTGAAATTTAGAAACAATCCCAAAAAAACTTAACCCACAACTAACCAATATTTACAAGCAACTTCACAGCAACATAACCAATGTCCATAAGCCCATCATGATTTGTGAGCGTGGGAACTCAATTTAAACACACACGCTTAGTGCTTTTGGAGTTATCCAGTTTAGTAGACATTGTATTGTGAATTGTACTTCCATGTACTGTTTCTCATGTCTTACTAAATAAAGTACATCAATCAATCATGTCGCTAATAATAAGCGGACATGGCAACACTGCTTGTAGACCTTACTGTTAGCCATTCAAGCTAACTAGCTGGCTACTGAACTTGCAATGCTCAATTAGAGAACTAAGTGATAAACAACAACATAACCTACCAGTGTAACAGACGCCATGAGTCCAAACTCCAGATAGACTGTTAATTCACTAACAAATGTAGGAGACGTGGAGCCTTTTCTTTCCTTTGTATGAGTTCTTAGTTCTTAGTTCTTTCGAGTTGTCTTCTTGCCTTTTCTCTCTCTCGTCTCTCCGTGTCAACACAACAGGAAGTAGACGTTATTTACTTCCGCGGGTCACTGTCAACATTGCCAGATTCTACGAGAGAAATAAGCAACCAGGTCCATGAAAACAACCCCAAAAGGAGCGACCACATGAGCACTCTAATTAAAATTAGCCGATCTACAATCTCACAGCGCGTCGCATTGCGACATGTTGTGAACTTGTAGATAGGCTAATATATCTGCTATTTTCAAAGAAAAATCGTGAGAAAAGAAAGAATTTGGGAATATTTTCAAGTCCACAACATCTTATATGGGGGTCAGTGGCACAACATATTTTCAGAAGGTTGGTTGGGTCTCCACAAATATATATTAATGTGGGGGTTCTTAATATGAAAATGTTTGAGAACCACTGGTTTAAACACAATTTAGGAAACAAGGCCAAATAAGCAACTACTCTTTAGAAACAAGCACACATAAGCTAACTACACTAGTACACTTTAGAAACAAGCTGCAACTACCAATATTTACAAACAACTTTACAGAAAAACAAGGCCAAACAAGCCCAAAGTCGCTTATAATAAGCAGACATGGCAACATTGAAAACATCGCGATGTTTTCTAAGGCGGAAGTAAAGCATCCGAGTCATTGTTGCACGAGAAGAAGAGTTGCAGCAAAGATGCTGATAAAACCTTTTATATAGTTTATAAAACAATTACAACACTTACGGATAAACATCTATAATAATGGAGGGTTCTGTTTCAAATGTGGAGATCTGCGATCTTGCCTACAAGGGACATTTTGACCAAGTAAAGGAATGCATTTTAAAAGATAAAACGCTTGCCTTCAAAACAGACCAGGTAACGTTATAATGCAAGAACCACACTAGCCATCAAGCCATGGATCACACGACGGTCCACTCGTCTGTCACGACCATCATGGATGAACTTCAACCTGGTGTTTGCACTTTCTCCATTTACGGCCCGTACATCTACATAAACGTTCCATTTTCAAATATAAATTGCTTACCCCATGGCCATGGATGTTACTTACAATTATGTACAGGTCCTCAGAAGTACCCGTATATTCCGTATTGTTCAATAAAAAGCATTTTAATCCGATTGGTGGCCATTTTCTCATAGTTATAATGTATCAGAGTGCAATACACCTACCAACCAATAGGGTTGCGTAATTGAAAGCATATGGAGAAAATACGAAAAAATGGCCACCGATCGCATTAAAATGCTTTTGATTGAACAATACGGAAGATACAGGTACTTCTGAGGGCCCGTACATAATTGTAACATCCTTAGCCATGGGGTAAGCACTTTATATTTGAAATTTGAACGTTTACGTAGATGTCCGGGCCAAAAAGGGAGAAAGTGAAAACACCAGGTTGAAGTTCATCCATTACTGTGACATAATATCATGTGTCAGGGCTAGAACCCTTTTAACTCTATGCTAGAACCACACATGATTTATTTATTCGTTTGTTATTTTCCAGCAAAGGCTTTCCTAACATCATTAACTATATATGTAGAGTGTGTTTGGAGAATGTTTTGTAAAACTTAAAGGACAACTTTAGTTTTTTACAACCAAGGTTTATGTTTTAGATTGTAATTAAAGTAAATAAAATATGAGTGTTAAAATGTTTAAATGTACTGCTTTCTATAGTTTTAGCAATTTTCGTGATATTTTTTACAGTGGGCGGGGGCATTCTGTCCGGTGGCTAAATATGTCTTTTTTTTACACAATAACCCGGTGTTTTCTTTATTATTATGTACAGTAGCTCTTCTAGACCCCAATAACTCACAGCTGTCCATCAAAGACCACAGGACCTCTTTTATTGTGTAAAAAAGGCATATTTAGCCACCGGACAGAATGCCCCCGCCCACTGTAAGAAATATCGCAAAAATTGCCAAAACTGTAGAAAGCAGTAAATGAAAAAAAAATAACACTCATCTTTTATTTACTTTAATTACAAGCTAAAATATAAACCTTGGTTGTAAAAAACTAAAGTTGTCCTTTAATGTGTTTAATGTGTGGACAAAACAGATACAAGCTATCCCAATGCGTTAGCTTGTATGCAGTGGTGGAAAAAGGATTCAAATTGTTTTACTTAATTAATACTGCAATGTAGAAACACTCTGTTACAAGTAAAAGTCCGGAATTCAAAATGTACTTAAGTCAAAAATATTGGTATAAAAATGTGCTTAAAGTACCCAAAGTAAAAGTACTCATTATGCAGACTGTGCCATTTCAAGTTTTCAAATGTATAAAAATCTTTTGAAAATAGCATGACTACAAACTCACAATGCGCCGCATCGTAATGCATTGTGAGTTTGTAGTTCGGCTATTTTCAAATTGCCCAAATGTGTATAGGGTTGAAGTGGTTAATGATGTTTTGTAATAATAATCAAAATCTACACATGTAACTAGTACGAGGTTACTAGTAAGTAACTAGTAACTAAAGTTTTCAAATAATTATAGTGGAGTAAAAGTACAACATTTGCCTCTGAGATGTAGTGGAGTGGAGTAAAAGTAAGTAAAAATTGGAAATACTCCAGTAAAGTAAAAAATACCTCAAAATTGTACTTAAGTACAGTACTTGAGTAAATGTACTTAGTTACTTTCCACCACTGCTTGTCTGTTTTGTCGGCAAGCCACAGCATCATCATACTACGGAGTAAATGAGTCTTTAATTGTTTGTTCTTGTTTAAGGACCACAGGACTGCTCTCCACTGGGCCTGTTCAGCTGGACACACCGACATAGTGCACTTCCTCCTGGATCTAGGAGTTGACGTGAATCTGCAAGACGATGTAATGTTGATGATGATGATGGATGATATTCCACACAGTTCTCCTTCTGTTGAAGCAGTGGTTCTCAACCTTTTCAGGCTGTGACCCCCCAAAATAATCATATTTAAACTGGGGACCCCCCAAAATAATCATATTTGACCCTGACAAATGTTGGAATGTAGGAGTTGAGGCATTACATTTTGTGTGACTCGGTTCCACAGATAAATATCATGAACATTCCAGATCTACAAGCTTGAGTTTGTAGATCGGCTATTTTCACAATGTTTTGCCTCTTTCTTATGTAATATTTGACAATTTGGTATTAAAAAGGTCTTAAAAGTCTTTAAATTGTCACTTTAGAAATCTGCAGATACCCTGCATACACTCATACTGTATGTTGGTTTGTTTACTTTTGAGGGGGAAAACAATGTTGTACATTAAGCAAATCATCTGGGGACCCCCAAAAATCACTTGACCCACAGGTTGAGAACCACTGTGTTAAAGTATTGCACTCTTCACTTGTGAGAATTGACTGACACAGATGTTCATACTATATTTTTATGAACATTTTATTCTAATAAAACATCATCAGAATTATACAAGAATGCAAATCTCAATGCACCGAAAACCAAAGAGAAGGGGACACCTAAACTTCCCAAAAATATTTTACATTTTATAGTTAAGGTTACTAATTCATAATACATGTTATTACACATCTGCATTTGAATCTCATTTTTTGTATTTATACATTAAGGTCTTTATAATGTGTGGCCCTCAAATTATATAAAATACTCACATAAGCCAAATTAGAGTTTATGAAATACATGTTGTACTGCTTTTGAATGTGAAACATTATGGTTCTGCACAATAGATCAAACCAAATTGAGTCAAGTGACTAGAACTACACAAGCAGCTTTGATGACCAGTGCCTGTTTAACATTGTGAGCTAGTTATAATATTTAATTGATCCTATGACTTGGTCAGTCCTCCTGTCTACAAACAAGTACACAGTAGCTTGTGAATTGACATGTGTTCCTTCTCAGGCCAATTGGACTCCTCTCCACATCGCAGCATCTGCAGGCAGAGAGGAAATAGTGAGATCTCTAATATCCAAAGGAGCTCAGTTGAACTCTGTCAATCAGAATGGCTGCACTGCTCTGCATTATGCAGCTTCTAAAGACAGATATGAGGTATGGGTCATTTATAGAACACTGGTAATATCGTTTTTCTGTACTGACTGCAATATACAATTATACATGTGTTGGCTTAGATTGTAGACCAAGGTTTGATCATGTTTCACAAAATGCACATTGAAGTTGTTTAAAATATAAACACTCCACCATTTGAAACAAAAGGGGAATTGTTATGGTGTCCTGTTTAAGTAAACAACAGTGGATGGGAATTTGACACATCTTGAACCTGGTTCTGATGTGTTGTTAGCTTGTAGATCGGCTAGCTTCAGTGAGCAACACTGTCGTACAAAGTACAAATTAAGCATTTCACTATCCTTACTCTAACTCTTTGTAGATAGCTCTGATGTTGTTGGAGAATGGAGCAGACCCCAATGTCATGGACAAGCTGCAGTCTACTCCATTACACAGAGCCTCAACCAAGGGCAACTACCGGCTCATCCAGCTGCTTCTCAAACAAAGTGCTTCCACCAACATCCAGGACTCACAAGGCAATACACCACTGTAAGTGTGTGTGTGTGTGTGTGTGTGTGTGTGTGTGTGTGTGTGTGTGTGTGTGTGTGTGTGTGTGTGTGTGTGTGTGTGTGTGTGTGTGTGTGTGTGTGTGTGTGTGTGTGTGTGTGTGTGTGTGTGTGTGAGAGAGAGAGAATCATGTTATCATGGTATGTTATTATAAACTGTTTTAACTGGGATTTATCATTTTGCCATATTTGGTAACTGTTTTATAAAAGCAATAACTCACTCCAGATAGTGATATTTTGTGATTATATCACAGCCTGAGTGTTTGGTATCCGGCTGACAATGATGTAATCACATGACCACAGCCTGTTGTGAGTTATTGCTTAAGTAATGAAGTGGAATAGAACACTGTTGGCATCAACTCATATGTATATAAGAGCACTGTTGAAATACATTTGCAAACAAACTGTTATATCAAAAAGGTCTAGTCTGTTTTTCTTGCTCAGGGTATGAATAGTTTAAGAATGGAATATTAAGAATGGAAACATTTTCATAATTACAACCCAGCATGTATTGTTCTCCCCAGCCACCTGGCATGCGATGAGGAACGTGTGGAGGCAGCGAAGTTGCTGGTTGAACATGGAGCCAGCATCTACATTGAAAACAAAGAGGAGAAGACTCCTCTCCAGATAGCCAAGGGCTCCCTGGGTACCATCCTCCGTAGGATTGTAGAGGGATGAGATCGGTCCTACTCCCTCCAGGATCAACCACATCTCCAAAGTGTTGTCATTCCCATCATCCCTTCATCTATCAAGCTGAACTGAGATATCCAGATTAGTACAGCTAGAGAAAAGGAGCGGATCAGAAGAACTTTTGACTGGCATGAACCCATAACAGCTTCTTACCTGGGGAGTAAAGAACGTCTCGGACTATTCTGTTGATGCCTGTGGATCAGCTCATACACTAACAACATCTCTCTACGTGCCAGTGCAACATATTTTGTATGAAGTTTGAACAGAACTGTTGTTTGAAAAATAAAACATTGTTCAACCTGTTCTTAAGGTATATTGACTGGGATATGTTTAACTAATTGATTAAATTATGTTGTCTGAAGGGATGCTATACATTTGTTTTGTTAATGTTTGTGGGTTTAATGTTCATTCCATGCGGTTGTTTTGCTTGTCCCAATAATTTGCATCCTTCTTACTCTCTACTTAATTTACATTAAAGTAATGAATCCTGGCAGATATACCTGTCTTTTCCTTTTCTTTTGTAATAACTATATTCTACACCAAGCAAGCACTATGCCAGCAATAGATATATTGGTAATTGTAGACCAGCAGCTCCTCCTTTGGTTTGTAAGTGAAGCACTGATGAGCAGTTTCTCTGTTATTCAGCTGTAAAATGGAGGTGCTATTTTCCCAAGTTTTGCCTCTTTCTTATATTATTTGACAATTTGGACAAAGTTTGACCAGTTTATATTTATATTATAGTTTAGTTGATTACTTTTGATGCAGTAATAGTCTTTTTTAATGGTATTAAACGGGTCTTAAACGTCCTTAAATTGTCACTTCACTGTCATCTGGGGACCCCAAAAAAATCATGTGGGGACCCAGACAGAGAACCACTGACTCAGTAGAACACAATTTTCCGTGGATGTGCGAATAAATAGATGTTTGCGACCTACTACATCTTTGCTTTGCTGCCGTTCACTGTCTTTGCACTAGATGGCGAACAAGCATATGGCATAACTTCGGTGAAAGTGGCGCTCAGAATTGACGTCATCTAGTTTCAAAACATTCCCGGGAAAAACGCGACAGCGCTAATAGCTAACAGGCTAGTAGCAAACGGGCTAGCTGAACCTTGCTGTTTCTGATCTTTCATCTTGCTAACATGGTGCAGGAATTCCATGTAGTTAAGTGCTTCTCATGTCAGACCTTTCAAGTGCATCAGGTAACCTTTAACTTAGTTTATGTATGTCGTTCTTCAGTCAGACTAACCGGCCAGTAGTTTTATGATGAGTTAACTAATGTGCTACAAATCTATAAAGCTAATTGGTACAGTGGTGGAAGAAGTACTTTATATATACTTTAGTATTTTATACTTACGTAAAAGTATCAATACTCCAATGCAGAAATACCCTGTTACAAGTACTGGTATAAGTCTGGTATTCAGAATTTACTACCCTGGGGTTAGGCTTTGACTTTTACAGGGGCCAGTTTCGAATTGCAGCCAAACTGTGGAGTTTGGAATACTATCTAGTTTTTCACGTCTTGTTACCATGTACTTAACGGAAGTGCACATTATTATCGAGATGACACTGAAAATTGTAAATGTATCTGTATTTCAGGTTAAAAAGAGCAAGAAGTGGATTTGTAAGATGTGTGGTGAGAAACAGTCTCTTATCAAGGTAAAGTCATTATTACAATTATGATGAAATACTGGAAGAAAAAAAGAGAAAACAAATCTCTGAAGGGAAATAATCTGAAAGCTAGAACATATATGTCATAAGATTAACTGCTATATTTATAGCAGTGGTTCTCAAACGTTTTCAATTTCACATAATATGTATTTGGCTGCAGTGCAGAGTAGACCCCCATCTGAAACGATTTTGTGCCAGAGGCAATGGCCCCCATACTTTGATTTAATACTTTATTAACAGTTTGCAAAAAAAAAAGCACAGAGGTACAGTTTCAAAAGGATGCTAAAAAGATAAACCCAACCCAAGAAAGCACTATGGCTTGTTTCCACTGGGGTCCTGAAATACAAGATGTGTTGTGTTGTTCAAATGCTTAGAAAATATTCCAAATTGTTCGATGTTTTAAATAGCTGATCTACAATGCACGCTGTAAGCTTGTAGACCAGCTATTTTCAAATAAACTATATATATTATATGGTTAAAGTGGTTAACTGATTTAGATGAAATATTAACACATTTTGCTGGGGACCCCCTGGAACCCCCTCAATGACCCCTGGTACTCCCCAGACCCCATATAAATTTGAGAACCACTGATTTTTATTTTCTTATATAAACAGGAGTTTGGACGTGGCTCAGGGGCGGACTGCCGACATCACGTTCAGAAGCTGAATGGCATGCAGGGAGAGAGGATGATGGAGGCGGAGCAGACTGCTTCGTTACTATGGTAACCAGCCTACAGTACCAGCAATAATGACCTCATTACATACCTGGATAGCACACCTGCTCAATACTGTACATCGTGGCTGTCAGGCAGAAACCTTGTAGAAACCTCTTCCATCACTCATTTTGATTCTTTTCATAAATGAATGCCTACTTCATACAAGAGTATCACACAAAAGTAGTGAAAATAGCACATCTACAAGCTTGTGAGTTTGACTATTTTCCCTATAATAAAAAAGGAACGGTTTTGGACAGCAACAATATATTACTGCTCTATTCTAAACACCAGCTCACACTTAAAATAAGCTTCAGTTCATAGATCACCAACACTAGAAGCATCCTATATTGCAGAGGACAGAGCAGTGATTCATTTAAACAGGTCTAGGAGTGTTCTCACTGGAACCTGTTTGGCTGCATACCAAGCAGCTCTAGTTAAACCTGACTACTATTTATATAACAATACACAACTCCATGACGACTGTCAGCCCTGACAGCTCTCCCTCAGGGCTGTTACCTTGGTGCCGGCCCAAGCATAACTGAATCATATCTGCACTCTTCCAGCCTCCCTTATATACCAGGTGAGACCTACCGACAATAATTAGTAATTAATTGATATATCAATTAACTAAACAAACAAGGCTAATGGCCCATGAGTTATGTGCACAATGTTTCCCCATTCCTTTCAAAATGCATTTCGACTTGATGACAATTAATTATTGGAGCAGCTGTGCAGTGTGTGCTTGCAATGTCCCTTTTTTTAGTGCCTATAGAGCACAGGTTGCCCTGTGACAGGGAGTATCTATACTTTGACTCAAGTACTGGGGTTGAGTACTTTGCCCACCACTGGACAAGAGACATCCTAATATGATTGAAGTTTATCTGTAATACATCTAATGTGTGTCTGGTCTACCAGGGAGGAGACAACGACGGAGCATGTGACACAGAAGGGAGGAGACGGCGATGTGGTGACACCCCAGCAGATGGGCACACAGGTTGTGAGTTATTAAATATATGGCAAAATTGTAGAGGCAAAATGATGTATTTGTAAACCACCTGGATTCAAACCTAGCACAGTAACATCCTGAGTATTTTTTTTTTAACTCAGAGCCTACAAATGGGACTAGTTATTATGTATATTCTGTTACAAGTGTATCCATTTTACAATGAGGGTTCCGTATAGGAAAAAACAACAGCAACTACTGCTCAGCCACAGGGGAATCCCCCAATATCGAGGTTTCTGGACATCAATGCGACATATGGAATGGAAATTATTCTATGATGATTCTAGTTTCTGTTTCTTCAGTTGGATCCTCAGGTGAGTCGGTGGAGTAAATACCTACACCAACCAGAGGCAGGGCACAGTCCGGAGGCGGAGTCAGAGGACGAGAAGGAGGAGAATATTTACCTTGACAGAGACTGTTTCCACGTCAACAAGAAAGTGAGGTACATCACATGACTCCTCCTATGCTGTGGCTCTTACCCACAGCTAAATATGACTCATCAACTAAATGATGAGTCATGTAAATGTCTTGTTGATGTTTCTAGTCAGCCAATGAGCTTTCTTTGTATTAACAGCAACAGGAAGCGGAAGCGGAGAGGAGCATGTGGAGATGAAGGGAATTACTACAGTAGAGAGGAGCACAACAATCTAAACCATGACGTGGGCCGTGACTCTAAACCGACCTGTCACCCTGAGTACCCTAGTACTAACAGCTGGAGGAGGTCGGAGGTACAGTAACACACTCTACTTCTTGACCACCAGGGCACAACGTGTTCTCCCAATGGTTCATATATCCTATGAAAAAGCGCAGTCTTTGCATTCCGTAGTATAGCTTACGAAAATGATGTGCATATCATATGTTTCTTTGAAAAGACTACCAGCACTCACTTTCATCCATTAAGGATCTTGTTTTTATTGAAGTCTTTAGCCCCCAGCAGCACTCATATACCGGACGTTTCGGCCTCACCAGGCCTTCCTCAGTGTGTGTAAAACATAACAAATGGTATCATATGTTTCACAATGTGGAGCATGTAAACTCAACCTTCATATCTCTTAGTCCCCCTCTCTTAGTCCCCCAGTTTCACTTTAGTGAAAATAAGCTATACAGTATTCTTGATTGCCTTACTTGACGGTAGTTATATGTGTGTTATATTTCTGTGTCTGATGGCAGTAATCGCCGCCACTACTTGTAAAATGGCCTGACTGGCCGTTGCTGTTTATGCCACCTTTTAAAAGCTTCTTATTTAGGCAACATAGGTTTGAAAGTGTAGCAGGCAGCCACAAAGGTTTGCTGAATAGAGTGCTATTTCCATTTGCATGGCCCAATGTATGACTCTGGGTTGAACAACATTTACTTGTAATTTGCATATGCACAACCACATCACCCACTGAGTACATGTATTCTTTTGCCGGGGGAATTTGGCCTGTTCTCCTCTCACTGCACAAGATTAGTGAATAGCATGAAAAGGTCATTTATGCATGGGTACTCTTGCAGTGCAGTGAGTACCACCAGGAGGTTATAGCACTGATGAGCTCTTCTCTCAACAGCAGGCACAAGAGAGAGGCACTGTCTTCTCCAGCTTTAAGAATTCATCTAAAAGACCAGCCTGTACCACACACATCAGTACAGCGAACAGCACATCTCTCCCAAATCCAAGTAGGCTAAACACAGCCACTTCCTATCCAGACATACACTCTGCTACAGCAATCTCCTCTCCGCCTCCTGGTTCCAACACGGTCTCTAGATGGAATCAGTACCTGTCTACGCCACATGTGCTGGAGGAAGAAGATGATGGTGATGAAGGCTTCTGCGTGCCGGAGGCCATAGCTGAGCACCAGTCTGTTGGGACAGTACGTTCCGCAGGGGACCCAGCCTGTAGAGGTGCAGCCTCAGTGGGAGGGCTGGGGAGTGTCCGTTTCAATAAGACGAAGACAACAGCCAGTCCCTGCGGCATGGGAGAGGCCAGTAGTAAGCCTGCTCACATAACAAGACCTGCATGTTCTATCAGTGTGGCTCCACCGATTAAAGGGCTACACCTTTCCCTCCCTACTGACTCGTTGTTTAGCACTGGAGAGGATTTTGATGATGGGTTTTAAAATAATGATTCCTCCAGGACCCATCGGAACTGTATTAGCCTTCAGTAGAAATTAATGATTTTTTGTAAGATCCTCAGAATTAATTTAACTCCTAAGAAGAGTTAAGTAGATTCTTGCTTTGGATGCTGTTCAATTCCATAAAAGCTCAAGTCATGTACTAGCGTGGTCATTTTAAACCTACACACTGCATGTCCATAGCCGTATGAGGCTTTATAGTGTTTTTTTTTTTCATTGCACGGTTCATTAATGCAGTGAAATGTATTAATACATGATTCATACATTTTCAAACTGGTACCTCTTGTAATCAAGACAAATTAGTTGGAAAAAGTTCAATATTGGAACTGAGTGACACATTACATCTGACCATTAACATGCTGGCTGTTTAGTTTTTTCTTTTTACCCTTTAAATAAAAATCACACCCTGTGTGAAGGAAGCGGTGCCTTTGGGACGGGCCTTAACTCATTTCAGTTCGTCCCTATTGGTGGTCTGAGTCCACGTACCAAATTTGTACTTGGTAGCATGCTGCAAACTGGAATGATGGCTGTTTAAAGCCCAGCCAATGGGCAGACAGAGGGGGCGGGGCTTAAGTAATGACAGTTAGTCCCTATTGCTGCCTTTAGTCCATGTACAAAATTTGTACTCCATAGCATGCTGCGAACTTCAGTTATGGCTGTTTGAAGGCCAGCCAATGGGAAGAGGGGGCGGGGCTTCAGCAATTCATGCTGGTCCAAGTCCACATACCAAATGTGGACTTGGTGGCATGCTGCAAACTGGAGTTATAGCTGTTTAAAATCCCGTGCTCATCCCGTGCTCATACGGGCGCTGGGGGTCCCTGGACCCCTCTTTGATAACGTCATCAATTCATGCTCGTCCCTATTGGTGGTCTAAGTCCACATACCAAATTTGGACTTGGTGGCATGCAGCAAACTGGAGTTATAGCTGTTTGCTTCTTTGCCGTGCTCATCCGGACACACGGACGGACGGACAAAGTCAAGCTTAGAGCGGTTGGCACCGCTAAAAATTCTAGTACACTGGAAATGGTTATAGGGAAATAAAACCAATGAAATGCAAGTATATATTGTAGGAGCTGTTTATTGTGAACACAGGGTTAAATGCAGATAAACTTTAACCATACTCGACTTTTAGTCTCAAACTATAACCGGCTGTCTGCAAGACCTTAAAGGTCGAAATGAGTTAAATCCAGGTCAAACACTTGAGTCTGTCCCACATTTTAAATAATGCATATAATATTTGAGTTGGATGCGTTTCGTTTGTGCACTACTCTAGATCACCCAGTTTAACTTTTGTTTCATTTCTCACAAAATGTGTCAACATGTTTAACAATTCTTTGAACCTGCAGATGCATGTGTTATATCTGACAACCACCTGTATGTATATCAGAGACCCCAAAGAAATATTTTCAATTTAAATGACAACTTCATGTCCTAGCGAAAACAAGACAAATACAGTAGGAAAGCTGGTTTATGATTTAGAATACAATCATTACTGCATAGTCAAACGTTATTTAACTGATACATAAAAGCTCTGCCTTATGGACGGTTAATAATTACTGAGTAACATAAAGTGGAGCTGAGACAGAAGACAGGCTGTGTATGCTGGGAGCGGTCAAGGGTATGTGGGAGGTTTAGAGTAGTGGATGGTGTCCAGCGCCGCTCCGATGTCGTAGTTCTTTGTTTGGAGGAGTCCAGTCAACCAGCCACCATCGTCACTGAAACCCATTGACAGCATCTGCGCCAGGGATTCAACCAGCTTGGGGTCTGGGTCTAGAGAGCAATTGATAAGAGATTGCAGTAATAAATCAATTGCATTATTAAATCGATAACACATTTAGAGTGCTAGATTAGATGTACAGAGTGGCTTTGCAAGGGTACGTGGTTACATTTGGACATTGTTCTATAGTGACTTCTAAAGTGCAAGATTGTATTTGTAACTAAGTAACATCAAACCTAACAGCTGTGTAAACAACATGCCATCTAAATAACATTCTTAGTATCCGTGGTTGAGCAAACAGTAGGCCTATGTCGATCTGGTGAATAACATAACACACATGAACAAGTAAACAACATGTCTGCATAGTATAAATAGCAGCCATCAAAAGATAAGCGTCAAGAAAAACGTTGTAGGGTAAGTTACTTTGCAGATAAGCCGCCTTGCTGCTGAGCCAAAGAACAGTAACTGGCCGAGTAGGGAAACAACGCATTTTTGTGTCCTATTTCAGCAAACATTTTGTTGGTACAGAAATGGAATACATCATTAATGAATTATAGAGATTTATTAATTATGATCATTTGGGGGGGAAATTATGAATTAAAACTAAACCCTGCACATTACCTTTAATATTAAAATAATACACAAAGTATATCAGGTTTACAGGTATAACCTAGTGGGAGGCACGGTAATTCATTTTACTACCTTGAGGAAGGTGGGGGTAGATGGCAGCTTCACGCAGGCCTGAAGGGCCGTCGGTGGGTGGGGCCTCCAGGGACCCTGGTGCCTGGTCTTCCAGCCTGAGGGACTGGAGCTCTCCAGTGGAGGGGTCCACCTCTTTAGGAGTCAGGTGGGTCCATTCCTCATCGCTCCCTTGGTCCTTGGGACCCTGTGGAGAAATAATTCCGATAAATCCCCATAAAATAACCTTCAGAAAGACCTAAAGCCAAATACAACACCCTATAGACAGATAAAATACAGCAGAACAATCCACAGACAAGAATTACACCTAACCTTGACTCCAAAGTCCAAGACCTGAGTAAACAGCATCAACTATAGTCTGACTAACCTCACCAGGCTTTCATTCCGAACTGACCAGTGTGATCCGTCTAGGCCATGTTTTCTATAAATTGGTTTCCGCTTTGTTTGTTGCCGAATAGAGCAATTAGTCTCACTATGAGTTGAGATAAAAGATGGATATTCCAAGTTTTACTTAAGGAACTGGTAGGATTCATCAAATTACTCATTTAATCTGGTAGAGGGGAATCATTTTGAAGGAGCACGTTTTGGGTTTCCACCATGGTTTCCGCTCCGCCTGATGACTGCAAAAGTAGTTGATCCCAGTCTACGTCAGATATATAGTAGACTGAAAGAACGAGCCCAATCGATGGTCTTGAAGGGCGGAGCCAAACCCAGGCGCTGGATTCCAGCGCCTGGGTTTGGAGCACTCTGATTGGTTAGGAGATAACAAGGTCCTAAGACCAGCGTTCCTGCAAGGTTCTCCCAGGCTTTTTTTCTTTTGAAACAAAAAAAAAATGCATGGGTTTCCGAGGCTAGATATATAGTAACTATCTATTCTAAATAACACCCTAAAGACAGTCAAAGAGTTTCAAAATGGCAACCTGCAGAACTGATTCGTTCTTTTGTACAAGATATGCATGTACGTGATTTAGCATGTGTGTGATGTACCTTATCTCCCCCACTAGCGCTCCCAATGCTGCTTGTTCCATCCACCTCCATGTCCCCTTGTTTGACCTCTGACCCTGCCGAGTCTCCCGACCCCGTAGCACTGGGTGGTCCGGCAGATTCCGGGGGAGTGGGGGTCACCTTGGTGCGTTGACCTTCATGTTCAACGTCAATGTCAACGTCGATGCCTGGTCAGGAAAAGACAATTTTGAATACTTAAGCCCTATATACACACACACACACACACACACATCATTGTAAGACCAATAGCAAAGATAGTTGATCTACTGTACAACAGTGACACACAGACAGGACTAAGTGTCCTGTCCATCACGTCTGAATATTAAGATATTGCATAATTTCATTGAGCTTCATTCATTATTGCATGGAATGTAGACAACGGGTAGGGCTGTACATGTATGTACAATTAGGCATAAGTACATGGGTGTGATTTGTTTACCACAGGGTAAATTTACCTAATGGACTCAGCATGGCAGCCACACCCTCTCCAATGTTCTTCAGGAAGTCGACGTTTGCCTGCGAGGCAGTGGCAGAGTCTAGGAGGAGGAAAAGGAGGTTTCACTATACCGTCTGATTTTTGGGTCCGATCCCAATTTTGAAGAGACCTTGACCACCGATTATTGATGTTTTGACAGATTTTTTGTTTTTGCCAAAATCTTGAAATCTACGTGAAAATCTTTGGTGTACGTGTATAGTTGAGAACGTACACCAAAAGTTGTTAAAAATCAGGACACATAAGCTGCATAATTGCAGATGCTGATGTCATCAAAATAATGGCCGATATGTTGGCCAGATCGGCTGTATCGGTCGGGCTCTACAAATAGGACTTCCAATAAGCAATCCCTGTCACAGATGTGGCCTTGAGCAAGGCACATGAATATTACCGGCCTCAAACTAAAAGGCCTGAGAGCTAAACTAACACTCAGGATTTAATCCTGTGTAGTAATTTCCAGGACTCACCAGAGGGGGTGCTGTTAGCCGGGTCAGCAGTAGGGGTCTGAGCCCCACAGGTCCTGGGTTGGCTCTGGTTCTGAGCCCTGCACTGCCTCATCCTCTTCAGCCACTTTCCACGAGGTATCCACTGAGGAAGGTTTACAAGTACAATTATGTCATCATCATCAGGCACATTACAAACACGGACAAAATGTCTCTTTTCAACATGTATATCCTTTTTTACATTACATGGGGTGGGTATTTAAAGATTTGTAATTTAAAAAGTAAACATCCGCACTCACTAAATAAGCGTCAAAGCTTATTTTCATGCATTACAGCTGCATTCACAGCAATGAACGTGTTTGTCTCTGTGATCACTGCTACAATGCATCAAAAGAAGCTTTGAAACTTATTTTGTGAGTGCGGATGTTTATTTTTCAATTCTGTATGTTTAAGAATCTGCACCCTGCATTAAACTAAGTTTTGTGAGTTTAGCTTGCAAATGCTTTGGACTATTTAACTTAAGCCCTATGTACTTTGTCATACAATGAATAGCAAAAATAGCCGATTGACATTGATTGACACAGATTTGCAATTTTCAAGCTTTTAGATTTTTGTGAAAACTTTCAACGACCCAAAATAGGGACGGCGGGTTTAAAGTGACTCAAGGTTTGACCAGCGGAGTGTTCAAATGAAGGATATATTATTCTGACCTGGAACATGTTGTTCAGTGGGTGCCAGATGGGCAGCAGAGCGTGTTCCTGGTGGATCCCAGTGGCCTGACACGCAGAGCACAGGTCATAGTCGGGACACACAGTGCACTTGAACCTGGTCCCCATAATGCTGCCCTCACAGCCGTCACACGTCACGCCAGGGTGCAGCATGGCAGGAGGGGGCCCAGCGGGGCCGTGGGGGGGTGGGGGTCCGTGGGGAGGAGCAGGGCCATGGGGAGGAGGTGGACCATGTGGGTGGGGTGGGAAGGTGAAGGGAGGGAACCCGCCAGGGAAGGCATGGAGGGGGAACTCACGACGATGCTCTTTCTTCTCTGGAATACAAAACAATAACACTTTATCAGTATAGATTGAGTAGAAAACAATAATAGCATTGATTGTAATATTGCTCACATAGAACAATATGATCAGCTTTATTAGTATAGAAAGATATAAAAGGGTA
Source organism: Gymnoscopelus microlampas (assembly GCF_963454915.1). Lineage (NCBI taxonomy): Eukaryota > Metazoa > Chordata > Actinopteri > Myctophiformes > Myctophidae > Gymnoscopelus > Gymnoscopelus microlampas. The sequence goes on along the minus strand of NC_139955.1, from coordinate 18,314,896 downwards.
ACATGTAACTTTGCTTTAGACTGAGAAACGATTGTAAGCGTGTATACTGTACAAGATATGTGCACTTTAAAGTGTTCTGTCTGTGTTCAGAAACACAGGCCAGTGTGTTAGTACATGTATGCATATATTTGTATATGTACCTTTGATGTACAGTCTAAAGGTTTGGTCCGACATGCAGGTCAGTCCCATTATCAGCTCCTCGTCTGTAGAGAAGGAGATCAGGTCGCCATCTTCATCTGGAGGACAACAAACATCTCGTCAACACACTTAACTCTGTTTACAGATTGCTGCAGATTGTTCTGGAACACAGAAATTCACCCGTGTGTGTGTGTGTGTGTGTGTGTGTGTGTGTGTGTGTGTGTGTGTGTGTGTGTGTGTGTGTGTGTGTTAGATAAACACGGGTGGTGCTCACAGTCGCGAAGTCATATTTTAATATAGACTATTACTTCTCTATCGGTTTCTTCTACCTGCTTATAACAATAATAACACTTATTAATGATACTTTAATGTAATAAATGTAACATTTAACTATTGAATTCACTCCTTCGTGTAGACAAAATCATGCCCAAAATGCCAAAACCCACAAGATATTCATTAGTCAATTGTTCATGTAGTCTAATAGTCTAATATGTCTCTGTATCATTAAGTCTATACACAGATTATTGGTCTATATGTCAGTATCATTAATAGTAGTCTGTGTGTCAGTATCATTGGTCTTTATGTCTCAGTATAAAGTCTGCTGTATGTCTCAGTATCATTAACAGTCCATATGTCTCAGTATCATTTATACATCTATATGTCTCATTAACATAAACAGTCTATTACTGTATCATCATGTCTCAGTAACATCATAGTAGCCTTAGCCTATTTTATGTCACAGTCTAAGTATCGTTAATTATGTCTCTGCATCATTAACAGTCTATTATAGCCTTGGATCAAGACTATCGTAGATGTATTTTATCGATTTTTACATTTGCATATCTACGAAAGTAAAAGTCTCAATTAAATACTGTGGATAATCGGATAATCTATGAGTCTTGATCCAAAGCTAAGTCTATTATGTCTCAGTAATATGAAAAGTATATTATGTCTCAGTATCATTGACAATCTATTATGTCTCAGTAATATGAAAAAATAAATAAAAAAGCTTGAACAGTGTATTATCAATGTCTCAGTATCATTCATTTTCTCTATGTCTCAGTAATATGAATAATAGTATGTTATGTCTCAGTATCATTCATTTTCTCTATGTCTCAGTAATATGAATAGTGTCGTGTCTCAGTATCATTATTGGTATAGATGTCTCAGTAATATGAATGATAATATATTATGTCTCAGTAAGTATCATTAATGATCTATATGTCTCAGTAAACTCATTAACAGTCTATTATGGCTCAGTAATATGAATAGTATATTATGTCTCAGTATCATTAATGGTCCATATGTCTCAGTCTATGAATGTCCTAATCTCATCTATAGTCACTTACCCTTGTAGAACATCTGGAAGGTGACATTTCTCAGGTTGGAGAAAACCTCAGCAACTTTCCCCTTCAGGTACTCAAAGCTGCTGGACACATCTTGGTCCACGGTGAAGCGTCGAATCTCCTTGGGGTTGTCCTCCTTCCCCAGGAGGTAAGCTTTCACTTGGATGGCCGTGGTAGTGGACATATTGGACACTGTCGTCTGTCTTCTGCTCGCTTTTCCACTTCGTTGCGCAGTAAGAAATTGTTTCTCTAAGGCTCTGCTGCACTTCCGTGTTCAATAACCTCACTTCGTCAAGTACAATATTTATCCCGCCAGCGGACCAATCACAAGGCCGCACCGCCCGAAATGTAAACAAGTAGGCGGAGCCGCATCCCGGGGTCCGACCAATGATAGGCTGAGGAATGACAAGGCACTTTCCATGGGGGATTTTCCTTGGTGAGGTCATAGTCACATGACACGTCATAACCATGTGACAACCAGCGTTGCCATGTCGGGTGAATATAAGCGACTTTGTCTGTAGAATTGCTTGTAAATAGTGTTTTTTGGGGGCTTGTGAAGTTGCTTATTTGGGCTTGCTAATGTTGTTTAAACCAGTGGTTCTCAAGTCAAGGACCCCAAATTAATACGTATTTGACAAAAAATGTCTTCAAGGTTTAAAAAATAATAATCTCACAACGCGTCGCATCATGACGCGCTGTGAGCTTGTAGATCGGCTATTTTCAAATAGCCAATGTTTAAAGGGCGGAGGGCTCGCTTCTTTTGGGCTTGTTTTCATAGACCTGGCTCAGGCTGCTTGATTCTCTTTCAAACCCTGGCAACACTGATAACCACGTGACAACAGTAGAGCGCAAGCACAAACAGACCATGAATCATGATTCCATATCAACATCATGCAACATTCATGTTTGGTTTGCAAGACCAGTGGTTTTCATACTTTATCAATGTCAAGGACCATCAAATTAATATGTAATAGGCCGCAGACCCCCATGTGAACATATTTTGTGCCAGGGACCCCGATACAAGATTTTTGTTTAATGATGCAAAATATTCCCAATTTTCCTTTTTTTCAAGATTTTTTGAAAATAGCAGATCTCACATTGTGGGTATGCGATGCTTTGTGAGCTTGTAGATCGGCTATTTTTGTAGGCAATGTATTAAACTGATGTTGATGCTAATGGTATATTAACAAACCGGACGGTCGGACCCCACTTTGAGAATCACTGTGCAAGAAAACTTATATTTGTGGAGTGTGATGTGCAAATAAACCAGATGAACTTAGAGTTAGTTTGTTTTCTATTATCATCTGAAAGGCCGGAAATGCAGCAGGAGCACATCATCATTTTAAATAAATTATTTTTGTAATGATTTTAAATGTAATGCTTTTGACTGTCATGAAGTGGAAAGGTCAACTTCTTCAAAGTTACTTAAGAAATTACAACACATCTTTTGATCTTCTCTTTGACATGACAGAACGAATGGGCAACTAATTCAGTTCCAAGATCCTTATGGAAATACCCCAATATCTCTAAACACCAAATTGAACATGAAAGATAAGTAAACATTTGTTATGTTTATATTTATATTTTTTTCAAACTAGCCTTTTCTCCTTTTCTCTACTCCTCTTAATGTAAGTAATGGTCAAGTAGCTTACTACATTCGTACAATAATAAGCATCCCCACCCTACACTTGTGCAGTGCGCGCACGCACACACACACACACACACACACACACACACACACACACACACACACACACACACACACACACACACACACACACACACACACACACACAATACGATGAGTCATCTGTCCTCGTGATTGAGATTACATGTTGTTTTCCTTTACCTTTTCCCTGAACGCTAATCTGTTGAGATACCAATAAACCTTCTGGAAGTTTCTAGAAGGAGGTTTGGCCTCTGACAACATGCTGAGATGTATGAAACTTCTAGAAAAGTATCCCAAATTGTGCTGGTGCCTTATTATGTATGTTGTATTCAACTGGTTTCAGCAAGGATATAGAAGAAAAGAACATTAAAACATCAATTAAAGAATAATATTCATGCGTAGAACTGCATTTGTAGACAGTATAACAGATTCGAGAAAGATTATGTTTATTTTCTGTGACAGCATTGTAAGGCTGATCTTGTGTCATATTGTAATGTAATGTGTGTAGCCTAATGGTATACAGCCACCTTGTGGCCATTACTTGACTACTACACCAACCATGTATTGTCAAATGTATGAAAGACAAGCCTTTAGTATACAATGAATGCACTATCCACAGATTTCACACCTTAGGTCTGCTCCCTCTGAGTGGAGCATACCTTATAAATATTGAATTTAGTTAGTGTGGTGAAGTCAAGAGGTTTATTGGTTTGAATCAGTAAGACATTAGTTGTCTTTAAAACAGTTTTTATCTGAATATTAATATCATTAATTTAAGTACTGACAATTTATGTCATTTAAAGAGTATAATTGCCAGTATAAGGGGAGATGTTTGGCACATAACACACATCGCTGTCTTCTGAGTAGCCTACTCGCAGTGTAAAATCCTGACTGTTGATTGAACTGGTCCATTTGCACACTCTCAGAGTTAACACTTGAATAACAAGTAACAAAACTCTAGTGCTTGTTTTGAAGTTAGGTAGTTAATTATCTCGATCGTCTCTAGGATTACAGTGGTTCTTAGTTCACAACCAACACAAAAGCATTAAAAAGTTTTACAATGTGAAAGAGAGAATTTGAAAGATGATGAACAACACCACAACCACATGTGACAACATTGGTGAAAAAGAGTTCAACACATTCAGATGGATTAGATGGCCACGTGACTCTGAAATGGTGAAATAACGAGTTTCCTAAACAAACAAAATATATATATATATATAATGGCAAAGACAAGGAGACGTTTTTGAATCACTGGACTTTATTGGTAATAACTTTATTCTATGAAAAGGTGTCTTTGGATAAATGGGTGTAGCCTAGAAAATGTGGTTGTAATAGGCGTCTTCACTTGTGGTGTGCTAATATAAATGATACGTGTATTCTCTCTGTTATAAAACATTACATATTATCTCTATTATTACATAGGCTATCTAGACTTTATTTGCACTGGTTGGGGGAGTGATAATCTTGTGCTGTGATTGGTCAGCTGCAGTATAACCCCGAGGGCTGATACAGAATCTGACCAATCAACACAAGCTAAAGCTGCTGCTTCACATGGGGTGCTGCTTAAGTGACAAGGCAGGCTGAACTGGCACTGTGAGCGGAAGGAACATGTCAAACATCGACAAAGTTTGGCCGCCAAGCAATTGCTGCTTCAGACAATGCGGTAGAATTCTGTCGAGGAGACATTGGAGTTTATCCTGTTGCAAAGGAACCACAACACAGAGTGAAAACAGCCACCATGGTACACATAATGGCTGCTTAATGGCGAGGCTGGCAGCCACATGCTGTGTGGCTCGGACAGCGATGAATGCCTGTGTGATCATTTATCTAATCTGTTATATACTTTATTACTAGATATTGTGGCTGTGGCAGAGTTGTTGTTGCTCTAGATAGTCAGGGGGATGACTAACAACCCACCCCCACCCCTCCATCCCATATATTTCTGCCTGCTCAGTAATATTTGGCCAGTAGGAATGTTTATCCCCTAATAAAGGCCGAAAACAATAGGGGGGCTCGTCACAAACATTTGGTCAGGCACACGGCCGTCAAAACATGGCTTTTGTCACGACAGGGTCACATTATTTCAAACTCTACTCTATATGACAACAGCACTCCACACAGCAGCAGCGCAGACACAGACAGGGCTCGGAGCAAACCACATCCCAGAGCAGACAAGACTCACCACAGGCAAACATCCAGATCCAGTTGTTGTCGTGGAAAAGTGGACTGTTAACTGCTCGTCTGCTTTTGAACTAATCTTGTTTCTCTGGTTATCTCCTCCATCAAGATGATTCACAAGACAGTTGTACTGCTCTGTCTGGCAGTTTGCTTCTCTGCAGGTAACCTCGTCAGAGTCATTTAATAATTTCATATAATATAAGAGTGGTTTAGGCTAGATAAAAATCCCACTACTGCATATTACTTTAAACATTATACATATATAATATACAGTATATTATAGTATAAGTGCTGACTTAATTCAACCTTTATAAATGTATTTCAACAAATGTCACCTTTTCAGACGCAGAGGACAAGTCCAGACTCTACAGGAGGGTATGAGACAACAATTACAAACTAAAACCAATGAATAAATACCCACTTTGAAAGTGAAAACCTAAAAAAATATTGTATTATAGTCACCACACAAAAATCATGTGTAATGTCTTATATAGAGTATTTATTTTAGAAACATCTGTGCCTGAATAGCTGAGGGCTAATGTTATGTGGAAAGAAAACGCTTTCAAATGGAATCCCATTAAAACAGAAATGATGCTTGATCTGTCCCCAGCCTTCCTGCATTGATATGAGCGCAACCCAGGCCTGTCCTCTGAATTACTCCCCTGTGTGTGGAAGTGACGGTGTCACCTACCCAAACGAGTGTGCTCTGTGTGTCCACAGGCTGTAAGTAGTCAACCTTATGCCCGATTTATATTTGATTACACACTGTGTGCTCAACAACGTATACCATTGTGATGCATTGTGAGCTTGCCTTGTAGAGAGTCCCCCTGTCCCCACAGGGCAACAGGGGGATGGGGATTAGCCCCCGAGTCAAGGGAGGGGAGGGGACCCAATCTATATACCTGACTGAGCCTTGATTGGAGTTTGTTCACCCGTGACAGACAGGGGAGAGGGGAAAAGCCCTTTAACTTTGCTTTGCATGCAACACTGGCGTGCAACTAAGTATAAATCAGGCTTTACGTCCTAGTCTATCACGTCCTACTATGTCCTTCATACTATGGATCCTAGTAATATAGACCATGCAGTGGCTCTTACACTTTTCACACAGTGTATATTTGTACACTCTAAGTTACAGACCTGTAAGGATACATTTAATTTCGTTCCTAACTATCAATACTTTAGCAAGGGATCCCCTGGAACCCCCTCAAGGACCCCTGGAGGTATTATGGTAAACTCATTGCCACTAAATAGCCTCAAGATTAACTGTTATCCAAGCTGATGAAACTGTATTCTTGTTTCCAGGGAAACCAACGCTGACATACTGATAGTGAAAGAAGGAGGATGCTGAAGAACGATGCCCCTCCCCTTGTCAACTGATGATATCATTATTGTCATGTATCTCAGATTTCTCAGTTTAGATATAGATGTGTGTGTTTATACATAACTCATGTAGACACATAGTACACACACAGACATACACGCACGCACACATGCGCACACACACACACACACACACACACTTAACTCCATACCCTAATATACATGACAATATAGCCATATGCTAATCATTCTTTTATAATCCTGATGTTTTGTATTATATCTAATATCACTGTTTGCCTCTGTGGATTATTTGGCCATTAAAGATCTAGAGCTTTGCTGTTGTCCTTCTGCATGTCATCATACACAAGAAGACGTGGGGTTGAAACAATATTTTGGAACCTAATATTTAAAGTTAAGGACATTGAAAGTTAAGCCTAATTGTCCTTAAAGTTAAGGACATTAAGGATGATTGCTTGGATGGATCAATCCCCCTTCAAAATGAGGGCCCATAAGGGACCGTGTAACTAACACCAATTTAATTATACCAAATTTAAATCATTCAAGAAAACTTTTTTTTTTTTTTTACGTATATCAAGAATTAAACAAACATATTTGTGAATTTAAACACCACTTGCCCCCAAATGACTTCCGGTCCAACCAGTCCTGTCCACAACCAGCACACCCGGCCCTCCCCTCAGCAAACAAGATTACCATGGATTCCTGGAGCATCTAAGGGACAGGAGGAGTAGCGTCTTAGGGACAGGAGGTGTAGTGTCTTAGGGACAGGAGGAGTAATGTCTTAGGGACAGGAGGTGTCCTAGGGACAGGTGGAGTAGGGACAGGAGGAGTAGTGTTTTAGAGAGACAGGAGGTGTAGTGTCTTGGTTAGAAGGCGAGGTTATCAGAGTGGGACAGTCTCAAATTTCTTCACTGCTTCCTTACCCAAGATGGAGAGACACATGTTTAACACCATTTTATCAACTGCTCCCAATGGAATGATGATTCTTTGCCCTGGCAATGTGGAGGCTGACTTGGCATGCTGCCTTCAGCGCTGCTCTGTTCCTCTTGAATGCCAGGTAGATGAAAGTTAGAGTACATTATAAAAAAATCTCCTCTTTCACTTATCACGACCACTTTGGAGCGAGAGAGAGAACAGCCACAATATGGCAGTGTTTCATCTGGAAATACATTGTTTCTATGAAAAAACAAGGACATTTAATAGCAAATGAATACAGTATTATTCAGATTTGACTGAAAATTATTCATGTTGATTTTCCCTCCCTCCATTACTCACTGTATGTGACTAATAGTCTCTCTAAAATTTGACATTAGCAACATCGTTTTTGAGCATCACTCTGAAAAGACAAACTGTATATCCCCCCTAACTAATGGAACAGCTTTAAAATGATCATCATGAAATAATGCAATATTTCAATAAAAGCACATATATGCAGTTCCCTACTTTTCTTTTTAACAACAGAGTTAAATTGGTAAACCTTTTAATATCCAAAGCCCTACATTCACCCACTCACACACACACACACACACACACACACACACACACACACACACACACACACACACACACACACACACAGGAAACCATGCAAGGCACCAACCTGCTCATCAGAAACAGTTAGGGTTCAGTGTCTTGCTCAAGGACACTTCGAAATTTACTTAAGGAAGTAGGCCTACAAGATCTGTTGCAACCTGAGTGTTTGTGTGCGTGTGCATGTGTGCGTGTGTGCATGCATGCGTGTGTAATGTAAAAGGTATGCAAACCCAGAGCCCATAAGAGAAGATTTTGAGTTAAAATCTTTCTAAATGATTCCAAATAATCTTTCACAATTTTTCAAGATTGCACGACACGCTGTGAGCTTGTAAATAAGCGTGTCAAATAATAAAATAGGGTGGTTAAACTCATTTAGGTGGGGACCACCTGGTACCCCCCTAAGGGTCCCCAAACCCCACTTTGAGAACCAGTGATTAAAGCTATCCGGTATTTTCACCTTTGCTCTTTGTTCTTCCTCAGAGAAAATGAACAACATCGCTCTCTCTTGCTTGGAGGTATTTGGGGAGATGAGGGAGGAGCTTCATGAGGTTTGAGGTACGTCAGACAGACAGACAGACAGACAGACAGACAGACAGACACATCATCATATTGTGTGCATCAGTGGGAGAATGGGAAGTGTGTGTCTGGCTGTGAAGAAAGCATCAATATTTCTTATTTGATTTCTAAAGGTCTGTTGAAACTTCAAAACATTGCACATGAAAGGACTGAAGAAATGTGGCAATGTTGATTTCACAGTAATTACACTAAACTGTAAATAAGTAGTGCAAAACAAAAAAAAACATGAACTGTTGTGCACATCCCAACTCAAATGGTTCAGGTAGGGTAAATACAATAAATACATTCAATTAAGACCCACACTGGAAAGATAAGCTCTCAATATTTGATTAATCAGGATGCCTGATGCAGGATGACTCAGTCCATTGGAGCAAAATATATTGTAATGACACCTGGAAGGGTACCATATTAACTCCTGCCACAAGAATGGGGATTTGAAAGTGAGTGATGTGATGGTGGGCCTTGTCCCTGTCCAAAACCGACCCCTTCAGGTCAGGTGTGATGATGCCGAGCCAAACAACTTACACTAATGATGATGACCAGCAATGTTTAAGTTTCAATTGGGAGTTAACATTTATGTTCATCAGTGCCAACATTTGTTGATCAGTGCTAATGAGGTAGTCAAATATTCTGAAAGCAACAAAATATATTTAAATAATATTGTTTTGTATGTTAACGCCAACATTTGTATGGATCAGTGATCCAGTGCCAGGGTATGGTTATGGTTGAAACACACAAAAAAATCAAACAATGCTCAACAAATTGCAGCACATAAAAAGGGATGCCACAACTGGAGATGCAACCACATTGAGTTTAGACAGGTCTCCGCCAGGTCAGGTAGGTTATTGTGGGCCAGCAATGTTCCGAATTCGCTAATTAGGATGGAATATGAAAAATCGGACGGATCCGTCTTGATCACTTGACTATATACCAATTTACGTAATGTTTGGACACAATTTGGCCTCTAAGGAGTGTGAAAAGTTTTACCCTTTAAACCCACGTGGCATGATTTTGTTATCAACCATTTACAGATTTAAACATTTACTGTGATACCGAAAGGCATGGTGAGACTATGTTTTGCACCCTGTCTGTCTGTCCGTCCGTCCGTCCGTCCGTCCGTCCGTCTGTGTGTCCTTGTCCGTGTGTGTGTTTGTCTGTCTGTTAACAGCTAATCTCCGGCACTGTTGGCCCGGTCGCTGTGAAACTGTGCACACACACTCCCTGGATGCCAAAGCCGAACCTCTGCCCCGAATTTTTCAGATTTCCCTGTTATAGCGCCACCAGGGGGCCCATATGTGTTTTTCCTAAACACATTTTTTGATATTACTCCTACAGATTTTGTCCAAATATCACCCCAATTGCTACACAGTATCTTTATAGTCATGTGATCAACATGGATCTGTCCGTTTTGAACAAAATGCCTCAAATCATCAACGCAGCATGAATAATAACTTGGCTCATGCTCATCTACAAAACCCTTCTAGGTTGTGTGTGTCCCCCCCCCTTCCTCCTCCCGTCATTTGTTATTTGCTGCATAACACGTGATGTTACATCACCTGCTCTGCTGATCGCATTCTGTTGAAATGTACCAAAACAAATTGTGTCTGTTGACCATCATTCCGGTCTTCTGTGGCAGGGTTAGCCAAGGACATTCTTGAATTATTACACAGATAATTGCGTCAAATTAAATCTTAATGATATTGGAGTGTCGGGCGAGTGACTCTGTTGACCAACAATAAGCCTCTTGACTTAGACAATATCACAAATATTAACAAAAGAGTAGAAAGAACACACCTTATTTAATAAAAAAAGGAAATTGAAAATCCATTTAAAAACCACTCTGCTTTAAAACTTGTCGGTGCAACTTGGTGGGCTCTGTGGAAGAGCCTCTCTGGATATAAATACTCCAAAAAATAGTTTAAATAGACAGGGAAATAATAAGACACTCAACAGACAATCAACACTGGGATAGGCTGGGGGAGTAAGAGGACACAGGAGGAGAAAATGACTAATCACACGGGAGGTGAGACAAGACAGGTAAACAGTAACTCAGCAGAACAGGAAACAATACTTCAAAATAAAGGTACAGAACAAAAGCAGGGCAACAACAACAGAACACAATAGGAACGATACAACATAAGCAGTCCTAATAAGTCTACGACCTTATAAGGGCAGGAAGGTCTAAATGATAAAGTCAAAGTCCACGGCCCGGGGAGCGGGCCGTGACAGGCCTAAAGAACAGGCCTAAAGTGTCCACGACCATAAAAGGGCACTAAAGGTCCAAGGGCTGAGAAATACAGTCAAAGTCCACGACCCGAGGAGCGGACTGTGACAGATACATAGATGTGATAATAATATTTTTCAAAAAGAGTTATGAAGTGGGGACATATGTACGGCTGCTTTCAGTGCAAGATGCAGATGTGCGCTATAAAGGAGAGATGGGTGCAACTCTCAGGGTGACACAACAAGTGGGGAAGATGGGTGCAACGCAGGATGGTGCAAGATATAGGGAATATGGGTGAAACTTGGTTGGTATGGTACAAGAAGGATGAAGCAAAGTACTTTGTTGTAGATTATGGTGTAGACTGCAATGACCCCTGAAGAAACGAAGTTGAAGTGATGAAAATAAAGACATTTCAAAAGATTCCGTGTACAGTACTGAAGCTGATGGAAGTAAAAATCCGGTTCATATTCATCATAGAGCATTTTATTATTAGCCATAATGTCATAACCGTCTATGGTAGTAGACTGTATCATAAGCTATGAGCCAGTTGCATTCTGCATGCTGCTCTCTTGTCACCAACCCTTGCGAGCTCATTGTAAAGGATGGTGTTGTTCACATGTTCCCAACAGGGTACCAACTACCAAGTGCCACACGCAACATGCGGGTGTGGCAGCCAGAGGTATAGCCTTATGCAGATATAGTATAACCACTAAGAAAGCACCAGGCTTTCCGTATAATCACTTCAACGTGTGCAGTGAGGAGCCCCCACCAGGAGGGTGTGGCACCTCCATCCTACTCCTCCAATAGTCCATATTCACACAGCGGCCATTTTGGAATTTAACATTGCGTTGCTGTGGCAACTGGGGTGGCATTTCATTGACTTAATGGCAATATGGCCAACGTGTGAATATGGTCTATTCAACACCAGGTGACAGGTGCCACCCCAGTCGTAGGAGTAGCTAGCGCAGCAACAAATATTTCCCTCCTTTCCCGGCTTTCCTCCCCCAAACACGGCCAATTGTGTTTGTGTAGACACTCAGCCAGCCCAACCCGATCGCCAGAGGAAACGTTCTCATTGAACGTTTTTCAACGTTTCTCAAAATCCGTGCATAGACTGCTGGAAAACCACAAATTCCGTGCATAGCCGCCTCGCATCTCCCCCATTGTGACTAAACCATTTCGGAGGCGCGCAGTCTCAAGGGAATTGTCGCCGTGTGAAGGACCACCGAGCGAGCTAAAGCGAGTGAGTTGCCGTCCTGAACATTGCGACATTCCCTTGAGCCTACTCAGCGCCGTTTGAGTTACGTACCGATAGGCACAGAATCGTAAATTTTGTTGTGGGGACTGCTCTACTTCCTGTTTTTTCCGGGTTGCGACTGGTTACGCCCACCGTGGGACTCCCCATACATATGCACGGAATTTGGGGGTTTCTAGGCGACTATGCACGGAATGACGTGCACAAATCCGTGCAATGTATACTAATTCTCTGGCGATCAGGCTGGCCAGCCGGTTGCACCACAGTGGACAGTGACTCTGTATTTAGACAGGGGTACTTTACTCCTGTGCCACCCAAGCACCCAAGTCTACCATACCAGTCTGTGTTACAGAGCTCAGAACGGCCATGACTGGTAATCTTGGCTGATCTGACTGACCAAAATTGTGTACTGTGCTTATTCACTCTTACGCTGACACTGTACCACATGTCAACTGATGTGCCAGGCCACCACCTGCCTTAGCTTCTGTAATAATGAAGTGTGAAAATGCACTTAAAAGCATAACACAACATCACATTATGCATACTGTGTTCATTGTCAGCAACCTCATCCACCCACTTTGCATAAAGACCTAGGTCTTCAACTACTAACAGTTAATGAGATTTCCTTGACATTGAGGGCCCACCTGAAAGCACGCTCAAGGCCGATTGAGTGTCTAAACGGAAGTTGCGGAATTTGAAGTAGTACCGTGCAAGGAAATGACAATTGACACTTTACAAATCTGTTCCCGTAAATGAAACGAGTGTTCGACGGAAGTTACGCCCGTATAGAGTAGACTCTCTGCTTTAGGCCGTGACCAGGCTTTTCTCTTAGCAGATGAGTAAAGGCTGGGAACGAGGCTAACCTGAAAGCCTAAAACCACTCACAACTTACTTACAATGCATGCAGACCATCCCTTGCAGCAGGGCTGAATGTGAAATGGGGTTCAGACTTATGAACAATATACAGCAGACAAGAGATCTACAATGTGGTTATAATAATTTGATGATCAGTATCAATGGGCCACATAAGACGTTTCAAGCCAAGGAAGTACGTCACATCATAGTTGAGACGACATTGCTCTGCCACACAAGGAGGCAATGCACACCTCAGCTTCCTGAGTACAAACATACCATATTTGGAACGCTTTGTAGACTGTGTTTCGTTTTCCAGATCTTGTGCAGACAATGAACACAGTATGCATAATGTGATGTTGTGTTATGCTTTTAAGTGCATTTTCACACTTCATTTGTTAATAAGTCTGAAGCTTATTTGTGTTGCAGAAGTTACTGGCTGCTTTCCCTTGTGTTTAATCTGTTACAGTTTGGTAGATATGTTAACATACAATACTGTGTAATTGTGCTTGTGAAGACATGTGTTTGTTCATAATGTTCTGTAATTAATGAGTGTTTGAATTGTGACAGAACTGCATGGATGTTTGCTGTTAATACAGCTATTAAAACTGATAATCCAGGATGAGTGTAGAACAGGACCCCGGAACAGACACGGCAGTTTTTACTCAAATATTACTAGACTGTACCTCAAACAGACAAGTTCTACAAGCTCACATACGCACTCCAACTATGGTTTACAACTTATCAGATATATTTAGAAACAGAGTATATGTACTCAGGGACCTAACTAGACACAGGTGAAATCAAAGTACAATCAACACAAGGATTAGCTGGGGCATACAAGACACATGTGACTAGTGTTAAACAATAATCAGGGACCAGGGTGGGGAGACAAGACAGGTAACAGCTTCAAGGGCTGCGCACAGGAACACTACAACAAAAATAAGATAGGCAAGAGACAACTGGTGATGAACAGACTAAAGGTATATGCTATCATTTTAGGTGATTTCACCTTTCACCTTTTAGGTGGAAACGATTTCACCTATAAGGTGATTATGATGCTAGGCGGTCATAGTCTGGTGATATGTCGGTCAGTAAAAGCAGAGAGATGTGTTGAGGTGAGCGGTGAGTCGCTTATCACTGCGGCTCAGAGATCATGTTGTAGTTTTCAAACCACCGCGGTGAGAGGGTGATCACCGAAAAATGGTAGCATGCGCCCCCCCTTTAACAGAACTACAAGACCAAAACACTAAATACTGAACAAACTGAAACAGAGCTACAGAGCTAAACAATCAGGAAATGACTTAACACCAAAACAAGGAGCAAGAACACAATAAATAAATGTCCAATCCAAAAGCTGAGGAGCGAGCCGTAACATTTTCAGCTCTCTCTCTTAAATCATAATCCATGTTTTGCATTTAAAATTGCCAGCTGATGAACGTGTGTTGTTTTTTGTGAAGGTACTTCTGTGGCCTACTGACTAGTGTGCACAAGAAGCAGATCCTGGGTAATGTATTAAATAAAGCTTGGACTAGGAGATCCACTCCCTGTGCAGATCAATGGGTACACAAAGACATAGGCCTACTGCACCACATTGTATGGCATTTTAACTAAAAACGACTATAACTGAAGAGATATATAAAAGTATGCTTACAATTATAATTATTATATGAACTGTTCTGCTGTTTTTTACTGCAGGAAATATAGCAGGAGACAAGAAGTAGGGAGCTGTGTTTCTTTTCTTTTTTTTTTTAAGATATTTTTTTCGGCTTTTTTTTTTATTCCTTTATTGATAGGACAGTGGGCTGACAGGAAATGGGGAGAGAGATGGGGAGTGACATGCAGCAAAGGCCGTCGGGATCGGGAGTCGAACCCACGACACGCTATCAGGCCTAGGTTACGCCAACCGCCCGGGCCGGGAGCTGTGTTTCTAATACATTCTTGATTCCTGTGCTGAAAGAAAAGGGTAAAGGAGGTGTTATTGATACAAACAACCCATATTTATGATTCAATCGACTCAATAATGATAGTTATCATTATCTACAATACAGCGTCACCACTTATGAAGAATATTTTACTTATTTTTTGTACTTTTTAAAGCGAACATTTGTAAAATATTATGTTCCAGGGACCTCCAGAAGCAAAGATTTGAGTTACAAATGTTTTTCAAAAATAGCAGATCTACAAGCTTGTAGCGTGGCCCAAAGAGCCCAAAGAAGAGCGTTCCTGGTCTTAATGGGTTAACACAACTGAAAGCCACAACTCTGTCGCTCTAAGACCTCAGGTTTACACTTATGCTCTGTGGTAAAGAGTCTATTGGTTATTCTGCAGTGTGTGCATATGCACATGCATGCATACATTCACAAGTGTGTCCAAGCTCTAAGTGTGGTTTGACATTGTTAAAGCCAGGCTAGAACAGACAGCAGCTCACAGTCGATTCTACAACAGTGAAGCTTAATTTAGGACAACACCGATATTGGACAAAGTGAGTAAGATGACATTTAAACATATTTATTTAGAAATATAGTACATTATTTTGTCGCATAATATAGGAATTACTAAAATATATTTGCACCAATTAACTTGAGTTACTTTTTTGTGCCATTTCTTAAAGATGTCTGCACATATTTCTGGCAAGACAGTTACAGCAAAGCGTGTGAGGTATGATGGAAGAGTTTTGGAGGAGAAAGGAGAGAAGGAGGTGAGCGAAAGAGCAGACGATCTCAGAGACCAAGGCTCTGGCTCACAGGATGCTACTCGAGATCTAGGTACACAGCAACACACATCATTTCTCTCCCTTCTCACATCATTATGAGTGAATTGAATACATAGGACCACAACGGAAACAAGGACTTGTTTGTGTTATCCTTTTAGCCTACAGTATAAGCTTGTAGATTGGCTATTTGAACAATTTGAAAATGTTTTTCAAATTAGTAAAAAATGGCAAAGAAGTTTAGGGATAAGGGGTAAGATGGCGCCCAAGATAGGGCCCTAAATATTTTACTGTACCTCCGTGCTGTTTACATTTTTGACTAATAAAGTATTCAATCAATCAATCAATCAATCAATCAATACTACAACAGGTTGTGCATATAATGCATACTGGTTACAAAGAGACATAGCACCTTATTGGATGAATGACAATAAATAGAAACATTATGAACTTGAGAGCCTGTTCCTTCTTGTGTTTTATTTCTCCTCTAATTTCATGAAGTCACAATTGCATATTACAGCGAAGACATGTTCAACTACATTATTGTACATGAGATAATATGAACGTTTCTGATTTTATGATGGGGCTCCGATTCAATTCCACAAAATCACTTAATTACATCGTATTCGCTCTGCGTTCTTTGAAATGAAAACGTTGAAGTTGATAATATGACATTTTAACTCTATTGTACTAAATATCATCCAGTTCTCCAGAGAAACATCCTCATCCAAAGAGACATCCTCAAAGCAGCTGCAGGGTGTTTTATACTGCTGTTTCTTCTGCTAGCCGTGAGAATCACAGGCATGGCCTTGCACTGTGAGTATCAAGTGGTCAAAGGTCAAACTCATGCACTTACAACAAGAACTGTACCATGCTTCACTTTTGATAGTGTGTGGGTTCCGTAGTACTTCATTATAAATGTTGAGGCCTATTCACATGAAACACACCTGATCAGGAACACTGAGTTTTCTTCTCAAAGCTCCTTTTCCACACATATGCTTGACCTCAGCACTGTGTTTATCATCACCTTTTGGTCCTTTGCAGATCATTCAGTCAATAACGAGTTACAGACCAACTACACCACCCTGACCTGGCAGAGAGACCAGTTGAAGACCAGACATAACAACATAACCCTGGAGAGAAAACAGTTAGAGACCAGATATGTCAACCTGACCCAGCAGAAAGAACGGTTAGAAATTGAAAAAATCCATCTTAAGAAAGAGAAAGCAGGTTAGAGGTTACGAACCTTTGGAGGTATGTTTGCTTGTCATGCTTGACTCTCGCGAAGAAGCTTGTCGAAACATAAGTCTGTCACCCGCTGCAATAAATGTGCAGATATTTAGCTGCAATTTTCTTGTCAACACTTTCTGTTTTTGTTTGACATTGATCAAGAGCTAAATTGCTATTGTTTCTACAGTCACTCATGGCATATTCTAGTCTATTGCTGCCTATGCATTGTAATATTGCTGTTTAATACCATTCACCTTAATTCATGACACCATGTCGGTAGATTATAAAATGGTGTTGCTTTCACCTGTGGGGCTGTTTTCTGTCAACGCAAGGTTCATGAACTGTTTTGTGTACTGTCTGTGTCCTTTAACCAGTGTCAATTTTACTTGGGTGATTCTGTCTGCACAACACATTTTCGTAAAGGAATAATAAAGTTCTTAATTAAGTTCATTAAGCCGTTTTTCATCTAATAGTACATCAATTGAACCTTTTCCAGAAATGATATCTTTTTAGACAGCATTGTTCAGTCCCTTAAAGCTACAAACTAGAGTTTTGACTGCTTTTCAAGTATAATTGGCAGCTTTACCCATAGCTTTAAACAAGAATAAACAGACCAGGGCAGATATTCATGTGAATGAATGAATGAATGAATGAATGAATGAATAAATACCCCATCCATAACAAACCACAATCTGTCTTTTGCCTTTGATTAATTCCCCTTACAGATGACAGGCTTAAAGTTTGAAAGTGCATTATATTCTCTTCAGAAATAGTAGAATATTCATTGTACGTGTTGTCAGAGTACCCAGAGTACCCAGTGTGCTACCCACCACCACCATAGTATGTAGAGGCTAGTCTAAGACGTCAGTACTATGATGTCATATTGATGACATCAGGGATCTCCATAATAATGGCAATAATTGCCATTCGGTCGGATTGTTGGTTCTGGACAACCACCGATCCGACCGACCTCACACCGGGCACAGCAACTCATCTTAATGTAGTCTATATATGCATATAAATCCCCCTAATATTTCTGAGAGTTGAATATGGGTCTAAATGTCATATCCTCATGAATCAAACCAGATGATGTTTCATTCTCACAATGAGAAACAGGGATAAGGTACTTTTCTGGTATTCTGGTATTATCTGGTGATACTGAACCATGTCCACATTGTATTGTTCTGACGTCACATTTCTAGACAGCAGTAAATGGCTTTCTGAGAAAGATGACATTTGTAGTCACTGTTATTTCAGCATTAAACTCATATTTGTATGTTGTACGTAGGCCATACATACCAGGTTTCCTGTGTGGCAGTATTTCCTGTTCAAGAGAAAATAAATGTAGTAGGGGAGTGTCACGTCTCCAAAAAAAGTTGATTTTACTTTACAGGTTATGATTCGACTCAATCTTTAATTGACTTATTTTTTCAGCACTGACGGGCTACAGCCTGTTGAATGTCTTGTTTTGCCTCAGTCAAAAGTCACACCTTGACTGTGCAATTGCAGAAAGACAAACAGACACAAGACAAACAAACAAACAGACAGACGTACAGACAGACTCATAGAGCCACGCCGTAGAAAGCAGTGCTTCCTGTGTGGCATTGCTTCCTGTTCATTGTTAAGGTATGTCTTGTTTTGTGCCTCAATCAAAAGTAACACCTCTGTGCAATTGCTCCTGTTATGTCAGCATAAGACTCACATCAAAACTTAAATTCAGCACACAAGCTGTATGTAGGCACACAAACCAGGCTTCACATTGTTTCCTGTTCAAGAGAAAATAAAGTAAGTATAGGGGTGTGTCACAATTCTGCACAATTTAGCTTTTTAAGGTCAGGATTCGACTCAACTTAATTTAATTTGATCTATTTTACAGCAATGACAGCTACCACCATTATTTGAATATGTCTTGTTTTGTCTCAGTCAGAAGTCACCTCCTGATTGCACAGTTGCTACCGTTATTTCAGCATAAGGCTCATCCTCAATAACATTTTATAGGATAACCTACCCGTCCCCTTCAATCCAAATCACAGAAACAACCCTGACCAGGGGAAAGAGACTTCTACCCCCCAAAAAAGAAAGAAAGAAAGAAAGACAGAAAGAAAGAAAGAAAGAAGGAAAGAAGGGAAGAAGGAAAGAAAGAAAGATGCGTTGTGATGTGAGAGAACGACCCAGCCAAGACCAAGAATCTAGTTATATATCATGTTGTATTTTTATACAACTAGATTCTGCCAAGTCTCGGAAAAGACGCGCCGTGATTGGCCAGTAGTCAGGAAGCGTGCCCCCTCTAATATTCCGGCCGTGATACAGACGCCCCAGAGTCGGAGGAGGCGTCTACCTTTATATATCTATGGTTACAGTAGCTCAGCTGTCACGCCGCAGTGTGTCTACATAGGTGGTGCACCTGTTTCCCTTGCTTGGCTCCCACAGCGTCAGTTTGCTCGCCACCAGAGCTCTCCGGCCCGGGTGCCTGCCTGACGCAGTGCCCAGCCAGCCTCATTCCTCTATCCCTGACCATGTCTGTGACCTACAGTCTGGGAGGCCCCACATAGAGGTCCATGCATTTCTGATGAGGTCCGCCCACCCCAAACTCACAATGTTGGATTATTAATGCACTGTAATATTTTCTTTTTGGTGGTTCTTTTCCCTTGTAGCTACTTGATGGTATAGAAATGCATTTATTGTGTTTACTATAATCTCATGTGACATTGTGAATCTGAAATTGATGTGAATCTACAGTCTGTTCACCTGTTCTCTATTTAAACTCTCTGGGGTTGATTGAGTGGTCACTCTGCTGATCTGCAACGAGTGTCATTTGTGTATTTCATGTCACACACACTAGATCTTTTTGCCCTGAAGAAGCCAGCCTAGTCTGTCCGAAACAATTGTGTGTTTTCAGTCTACACAATACATTATTGGCATCGGCAGCCATGAGTATGCGGCTATACTCTTTTATTCTTTAGTGGTCCACCCATGTGACACAAAGTGCCGTTTGTAGCATTCTGGTGTAGACGCCGTCCAGGGCCTTTTCCTGCTGTACTGTGAGTGTCCCTGTCTCGGCCCTTACAGCAGACTGCACTATAGCCACGAACAGCCACCTCTTGAGGTCATCTCCCATGTCAGATTTCCACATTCTCCCCCTCCTCAGAAAGAAAGAAAGAAAGAAAGAAAGAAAGAAAGAAAATAAACTAGATGTAAGAATAAATCATGAGTTGCATAACGTTTTGCTGTGCCATGGCCCATGAGGCCAACTGCAATAAACATGGGCAGTGAATAACATAGAAAAAGTAACTCTTAACTCGAGGCTTACCAAAGAATGGGCCAGGTGAGGTCTGAAAAGGCCAGTAATAGTTCATTAAAGCAGAACAGCTCAGGGCTGATGAAGGTCTGAGGACTGAAACGTCAACTCTTTTTCACTGTCAGTAATAAAATAAAAAAAATAAAACAATATGTTTGCATCCAAAAAGCCACACAGTATAATATTTGTTTTACAGACCTTTTCTGCATATACTGAATTAGACGGTTCCCATGTGTGAATACTGTACGTGAACATTGTGAATGTTTTGTTGTACATGGGGTTCATGTTCAATCAATACAACATTTTCAAACCTTACACATTTAAACCTTACAGCTCTGGTCCTCTGCCAATTTCAAGAAGCGCTGCAAAGCAAAGCAAAGCAAAGCAAAGCAAAGCAAAGTTGTGCTGTTGTGGAGATGAGGATTGCTGCTTACGACACCCATTCTGCTCACCATATTCTGTCGAAAGTTCCCCAAAACATTGCTACCGGCATTGGCAATAACTTGCAAAAGACATTACACCTACCCCTTTGTAGACTTATTAAAAGCTGTCTCTCCGTCCAATCTTTCATTCAAACCTCTCCGTCCAACACCATGCATCTGATCGTACTGATCCTTGGGTTTATGTTTTTCCCGAAAGGCAAGTATTTATTTATGAATCTATGTATGTATGTATGTATGTATGTGTGTGTGTGTGTGTGTGTGTGTGTGTGTGTGTGTGTGTGTGTGTGTGTGTGTGTGTGTGTGTGTGTGTGTGTGTGTGTGTGTGTGTGTGTGTGTGTGTATGTATGTATGTATGCATGTATTTAACTAACTAACTTGAACTTTTTTATAGATTTCATAGATAGCTTCATAGACTCATAGAGTTGTGTAAATTAATGTTTTTGTTTGTTTGTTTACATTTTATCTTTTCTATTAATTCATTGTCAGACATTTAACCATTTCTTAGTAAACTTGACCTTTGGCTCTGTACTTGGTCTACTCTTTTTCCCCTCTACAACAAACCTCTTCGCCGAAAATAGCAGATCTACAAGCTCACAACATGTAAACGCATTGTGAGCTTGTAGATTTGCTATTCTCTGTGAATGTTCCCCCCAGAATAGAGATGCTAGGGTTCAAGTGGTTTGATGTAAAAAGGGCGGCCCCCCTTTAGTGCTAGTAACCCATGCTATAGTAACAGGGGTCTCCCCCTCCCTCCAGCTGTTAAATATATTTCATCCAATCAGGAGAGAGAACCCCACAAAGATAATTTATCAGCTTGTGTTCCAGTTCCAATGTTGTCTGCTCATTTATTTGTTTCATCACCAATTTCACTTGCAATCTTTTCACAAAACATTCTTATTTATTTTGTATCCATTGAGAAATGTACCTTTTTTATCTAAATAATACTATAACTATAATATACATGTAAATGCTACAATGTTTAGGTCATTTCAGTGTGAAATCCTCACATTTTCACATCAGATTATAGGAATGCAGTAAAAGCAGGCCTTCTCAACTTCGCTCAGGGGGCAAACAGCAACATACAGCGTTGTGTCCCAAGGGCCTGAAAGATATTTTTTTCTGTCTTTTTGTTAACCTACAAAACGATTTTGTAGTATTGTTACAAGCTGTATGTACATTTTACATTAGTTTTAAACTTTAACCTGATTATCTACCTGATGTCTTAGGTTATGCCATGAAATGTCAAAAGTGCATGCCGGATGCTAAAGGACCCTGCAGCGAAACACAATGTCCAGGGAGCTGTAGTGCAGCAACTGTCATGTACATGGAGGGTATGTGATAGGGGTTTAAACTCTCTATTTCATTTTGTGAGGTAAAACTGTCATAGATTACAGTCATTTTATGGTATACAAAAGACATCATTTGGCAGAGACTAATGTTCTGTTTGTTTTAAGGTGGCAAGAAGAATATGACAATGAAGTCTTGCGGAGATAAGATGTGTGTTACTGGCTCAATGAACGTTGGATCCAGGCGTGCATATGCCATGTGCTGCAACTCTACCCTCTGCAACTCTAAGTATCCCTCAAGTAAGTACCTATAAACACAGGCCTGCACAATAACCACTGCACAGGTGTGGATGGGAAGAACACTACAGTCTGGTGTTGGTTCAGATGCTCCTTTATTCTTAACACTACATGTCAAACTTAAAACAAATGCAACAAAGCAGAAAATAAACTTGAGGCCAAAGACTACTAATTTAACTTCGCATACTACTACTAAAATAGCCTACATCTTAAAATAAATAAATTCACATAGAGTTCGGGCCTCTACGGGGCCCTCCCACCTACGTTGCACCGCTGATCTGACCAATAATATATGGAGATCTCTGTATCTGTCAGTCCTTGTCCCTTTTATGCCCATATATAGATCAATATATGAGCATGCCGGCCATGCCCCCTTTTGTGCCCATAAATGGAGCTGACTGGTTTGTTAGCGCCTGATGCCATGATGACACTTTGGGCTTCGTTCTTCCCTTAAGCCAATTTTAATATAAGATAAGATATATTCAATTCAATCTTTATTGCAGACTCAAGGTCCATATCACACACCAAGTGACACAAATAAACAAACTATAATAAAAAATAAAATCAGTCCAACCTACAGCCAGTCCTAAGATGCTCACATAAAGACAACTGGATCTCCAAATATGCCTATATATGGGCATATTGGTCAAATCGGCAGGTTCTGGATGACCGCTTATCCAAACGATGCCGGGCAAGATACGACATTCATGAAAACCTACTGTAGGCTACCTCCAAGGTGCCCTTAGATGAGTTACATAACTTTCAGCTGCCAGAGACCAATGAAGTGCAATAAACTTGTGTTTGAACTAGACAGTTCCCACATGTGAATGTGAATGGTGTTTTGTTGGTATAATATGGGGTTCAGGGACATCATCAATATGACCTTTTCAAAATTGTATCCGTACAGTGAACTCTTCTGCCAATGGGATGACGTGCTACACTTGCAAAGGCGACGACTGCTCTGACATGATGAAATTATCATGTTCTGGGGATGAGTATCGCTGCATGTCAGGATATGGTAATACGCTTATGGCTTTATATGACCTTTACGCACATATTTCACATTCCTAATCTCAGAAGAATGTTCAATGATTTTTCGAGACTTGGAGTGTTAAATACAGACAGTAATATAATGACCTGTACATATGTGTGTGGGTTATCTACTGTATGTTATATAGAATTATGTTTAAGACCCACTCATGGGCTGTCAACCATGGGTGCACCCTGTACAGCTGTTTGTGGGTGCATTGTGGTTGTTGGTTGCAGGGATGGGGGGCTGGGCTTCCTTTTGAGGGGGTTAGGTTGTCGATCTCTCTCACTACCTATTTTATACTATGGCTGGAATATTGCTATCACGATTATTGTTTTGCTGTTAAGTGCTATGACAAAACTATAGCTGGAGTTAGTGCTGGTTCAGATTATAAAGTTGAGTCACAACAAGGAAGTGTGCACATTAAATCATGAGTGGAGCAGACATTAAAGTAATGTGTTTTGTTGTTGTTGTTGTTGTTGTTGTTCACAGCGGTTATGAAAGGCAAACCGGACATGAAAGTGATGGGCTGCGCCCAAAAAAGCATGTGCATGTCAAACATCAACATCGGAGTCATGCAAGTTGCAAATGCAACTTGCTGCCAGGGTAACATGTGCAACGGTGCCGCAAACATTGCTGTTAGCCTCTTGCTCCTGGTAGCACCAGTGGTCTCTGTTGCTCTGTTCAACTGAAGGGAGCCTCACTGCTTCAGTTTGCCCCTTACCTCTGCATGAGCACGTAACTCGCTAAATGTTCACAGTCAACTCCAAATAGTTGGGTGTCAGTTAAACTTATCACATCAAAATATGAAAACTGTTGATTTACTCAGTAGCTCTTCCCTCTACAGTCTGCATGTGACTTGCAATGTCCATCCAATTTGCTACTTTGTTGTTTTCAACTCTTAAAGGTTCTGTGGTGTTAATTGGCTTATATGATAATTATAGTTTATGTATAACTTATATATAATCATAGTTTGATTGAGCCCTGTTGGCCCATTTGGTGCATTTTTGTAAACATGAATTGCATTTGGTGAAAATAAGTGCATGTTATGTTTAAATAAAAATACATTTTGAAATTACATAACAAAAAAGGGAACGTTATTGACAATAACAAAGCAGATCAACGGCCTGGTCCATTTGTGTAGGTATGTTTATATGTGTCTGTGTGCAAGTGCGATTAATCTCTCAACACCACTGTCTTAAACATGTAATGTTAGTAGGAATAAACACAGAAGCACCCGGGAGGAAGTGGACTAAGAAAGGGGAGTAGCCAAACCCGAGTACCCCCAAACCCCCAAAGTACTGTTCTTGACAGGGAAGCCGGATCTGTTCCACATAAAGCAACATTTATGAACATAAGAGTACTTTGTTACAAAGTAAAGAACAATATATACAACAATATACAACCTATAGCCTAGTTTGTATCACCAGGTGATACAAACTGGGAGTTGTTTTTTAGGCCAGAGACTAAATGCACAAAGTGAAGTGAAACCTACACCCATGAACATGACACATTTTGATACCCTCAACTTTAGTTTCACTATGAGAGAAATCTGCATTTATGCCTGGAGGTAAAGCATACGATAGATTCTAGGAAATTCCTATTGCTTTTCTATGAAATTAGATGTCTCTGAAACTTAATGGACAATAATAGCCTGATATAAAGACTCAATGCTGTAAGTAAGGGAGAAGTAAGACTTCTTTTCTTTCTTTTCTTTTTCCTTTATTTATTCAGGGAAGCCCATTGAGAGCAAGCTCTCTTTTTCAAGGACGCCCTGATAACATATAAAATACATACATAAATATATAGCTGCAAGCAGCGATAATACGGGGCCAGGTAATGAAGAGAGAAAAAAGAAAGAAGCAATGATAAGTAATATGCACAATAAGCCATTGAAACATAGAATACTGAACTTGAGAGAAAGAAGACCATGCAATTAACATGAGGATTTTAAACCTTCACTAACCCTAACCTCAGTAAAACAACGCCTAAGCCTATCCTCAAGACACACTATGTGTTATCCGAATAATGCCAAATTATGATCACCTCAATACATAGTCGTGGACAGGGATCGAACCAGCAACCTACGGACTCCAAGACTGCCTTTCTTCTCATTGAGCTAGATATATGGCCTCCCTGATAGTGTCTGTTGATATTTATAAGTA
Source organism: Gymnoscopelus microlampas (assembly GCF_963454915.1). Classification (NCBI taxonomy): domain Eukaryota; kingdom Metazoa; phylum Chordata; class Actinopteri; order Myctophiformes; family Myctophidae; genus Gymnoscopelus; species Gymnoscopelus microlampas. The sequence goes on along the minus strand of NC_139955.1, from coordinate 18,289,322 downwards.
TTTCCGTTCATTTTGAACCAGGCCTCTGTGTCCCGAAAGACTCTAGATCACTGGTTCACAAACCATTTACCAATAAAGGCATTTTTGTGTCTCCTCAGAACGAAAACTAGTGAAAGTAGCCGATCTACAAGCTCACAAAACGTTGCTATCTGAAAAGTTGTGAGGTTGTAGATCGGCTATTTTCAAAATGAAGTATATCATACATTAAAAGAGAGACAAAACTATAAGTAATATGCACAATAAGCCATTGAAGACTGAGCTTAAGGTCATGTTTTTTGCAATGCCACCTCTCACCGAGAGAGAGAGAGAGAGAGAGAGAGAGAGAGGGGGGGGGGGGGGAATAGATTGAAGAGAGATGGAAGCAGATTGGATTAATTGGACATCTCAACCTATTGCCATTAGCAGGAATCGAACCCTCAACCTTCGGATTGACATGCTGCAACACTACCTATAGTGCTATAGCTTTGTCCAGGCTGAGGTTGTCTGTTGAAGATAAAAATGAACCAGTGAAAGCAGCCGATCTACAAGCTCAGAAACACGTTGCTATCTGAAAAGTTTTGAGATTGTAGATCGGCTATTTTCAGAATGAAGTATGTCATACATTGCAAAAACATAACCTCTCAAATAAGCATTTCATGTTATCTTTATCAATTGCATATGTGTTCATTGATACAGTCTTGTTGTTTGCAATGCACTTTAAATGAAGTCTGCACCAAGTGAGGCTTGAACCGGCTACCTTGATGTTGTGAGACATTCACTTAAGCAGGAAGCCATTGGACCAACAGACCTGATCTAGTGAAAACGGAGGTCAGACAGATGATACCATTTCATGCAAATAGCTGAAAAATTCTGGGTTTAAGTGTTTTTCAAACTGCTCAAAATTGCGGACAATCTAAGGGCGGAGCTTACTGGTAAAAGTGATACATGTGTTCCTCATGAGTCAAGGCACATGTGTAAGCAGGTTTAATGGCTGTCGGCCAAACGAGGCAGTTTAAAGTTTGCATTTTCAAAAAATTGCTATAGCACCCCCCTTTGACCAATTGGAGTAAGATTGGTTTCAGTGATATTTGGAATGACCCTGTACATTACTGCAAATTTTCAAAGAAATGTGAGTCTGCAAGTATGTGTTAGGGGCAGATGAATAATTGTCATAAAACTGCAATATTCATTGGCTCATTAAAGCTTCATTTTCTCACTTAGAAAAAATCCGCTCGCAACGTTTTGTCGGCATCAGAGCATGTGAGCGGAGCGGAGCGGGTGAAAATGCCGCTCCGCGCTCCAGGGGGCTGAAATGCCGCTCGCTATTCGCTCATGTTAAACCCCCCCGCGCTCCGCTCCCCGTCGCTCCTCGCTCACGTTGATTTGCGCAAATCTCGCTCCATGCTCCGCTCAAACCGGGTCGCTCAACAGTAAAAAAAAAAGAAAAGAAAAAGAAAGTAGAAATTCTAATGACATCTCGGTGCGCTGTGCACTGCGGATGTCTGTGTGTCTCTGAGTCCGTGCGACCGGGCATGCTCAAACATTCGGTGCGCGGCCCCCGCGAGGGCGGCCTGGAGCGGGAGGCGGTCCTCGCTCTGAGTAGCGCTCCAACCTTTTTATAACCAGCTCCGCGCTCACGTCAAAATCGCGTCGCTCCGCTCGCGCTCCGCTCCGCTCACATGCTCTGGTCGGCATAGGTCCAAAGTTCATGTGTAAAAAGTTTCGTGCAGATTGCTCAAAAATCCTAACCTGACTCTGTCAAATGGAAGAAGCTTGCAACACAAATGCAAATGAGATTTCCGGAGGGAGGGGGGTTTACCAGGCTACAAAAATCCCAGGAGGAGATAGATTTTAACAGCTTTTCATGTAATTCAAAATGGTGGTAGATCTAAAGGTCAGAGGTCAAAAGTCAGCGTGTGAAAGTTGTTCATCATGAGTAGACGCATATGTGTATTGAAGTTTCATGGCTGTAGGTCAAACAGGGCATGAGTTGTACCTGTTCAAAGTTGGCATTTTCAATTGAGTGCTATAACGCCACCTTTTGACGAAAGATTGTGAGATTTATTTCTTGATAGTTTTTCATGACCATCTATCATATGGCCGAGTTTCGTAAAAAGCGTATGCACGGTTCAGCCAGAACTGGCAAAAACGGCAGAAGAAGAAGAAGAAATGCAATAATGCCAATATCAAAACGGGTCCATGCTGGAAGCCTGGCCCCGTAATAATAATCATCATCATCATCTATCTATAAACCTCAATCTATAAACCTCATAACACGTTGCGATGCAACACACCATGAGCTTGTATAGCGGCTATTTACGATGTATCGTATAAAATATCATCAGAACTGCGGTTATGAAAGTAACCTTAAAAGGTTTAAGTGGTTAACCTGCTCTCACCCCTCTCATCCTCTTCTCCAACCCCTCTTCATCTCTAGCATTATGTCATTGTATCCCACAGATATCAGCTGATCTCCGGCATTAAACACATAACTCGCCGGCTCAAATCAACATTCACAGGCTACTATGTGATGACTGACAAGGCTGGACAAAGCATTAACAAAGCCACCGTAGGGCTGTAAACGCGTTGGTGTTTTGTGGGCTCATAAAGTTACCAAGCTGTGTGTGGCAAACATAGGCATGACTGCCAAACAAAGACAAAGAAGGGACACCCTGGTGGTTGCCCTGTTTGTGTCTTGACTGCATAATCCATAGAAATAAATTGAACAGACACATATTATATTATTATGGTTTCCATAGCTATTATCAGGTCCCCCATAAGTAGGTGACTATGAACATAGAAGTGGGACACTTATGACCAATCTATATTTGTATATCTATGTCATGTAGTTATCTCTGCCAGGCCAAAGGCCAGGGACAAATATTATGTTTTGGCCCCTGACTGTCTGTCTGTCTCTGTGTGCGGAGCTAATCTCTCAAACCACAAACAATCAACGTGGTAGTGGTGCTATACCAGCTCACTTGATGTTTTGGCCTATGACCCATAGAGCATTCACTTTTGACCATAGGCATAGGGACACCCTCGTGCCTTGCCATGTTAGTGTCCTGACTGCATAATCCATAGAAATACATTTAACATAATACTGTACACAGAAGAGGAAGTTATCAATCCAAGTAACATAATATACTGTGTGGGCCAGCTCTTTATCAGCACTGAAATATAATCAGAAAAGGTCACATTATGCCACTTTCCTCAATGAAGCTGCAAAGATGCCTACCTACAGGCTACAACAAGAGCCCTCATGAAGTCTTAGAACTGACTAAGAGTCCTGCTAGTGCCCCCTAGAGGCCATGCTGCTCATTACACTGAACCACATGGAATCAAAAATAGTACCAACATTAAAAACCTACCAAGTGCCTTTTAAATGACAAATAAGTGGAAATTTGGCCTAAAGGGAGTGCTAGAGGAAAGTGGAGTTTTCTCTCATTCTATCAGTCTTTACAGATTGAGAGGGAGTGTGGTTGTGTGGAATGACACAAAACTGTATTGTGCGACTAGACAATAAACTGTTATTCCTCACTCTTCTTCCCTTCCCACCTACCTTCTCTACCTTCCCTCTGTATACTTCTTCCTCTCTTCTTCCAGAGAAACTAATTGTTGCTGCCTCCATTACCGTCCCAGAGCTTTGTAACACATCCTTGTTTGTTTACTGGGATATTAAAACATACATACAATAAAAGTAAGACGGGAGGGTCCGTCTTACTGATTGGTTTCATTGTTTTTATTGTTTGATATAGGTGAAGACAGATCTGCGAAACAGGCCGCAGTGGGACCATGGGCATGCTACTGAGAATCCACAGGCCTGGCCACCTCTGGTCCAGTTCACCTCTGACAGAACTACACCCCTGATTTATACTTGGTTGCGTGCTTGTAGATCTGCTATCTTGAGTGTGAGACACTGGCACACAATTAAATATAAATCAGGCTTTAGAGATAGCTATGGGGGAAAAAACAGCAACCAGGCTGCAAACTTTGGTACTGAGGCTAATACAACACCATCTGTAAGCAGTGGGTCAATGTATATTAATAAATAGATTTCAGTAAATATGTTCTATATATGTTCCAAATATGTTTGTTTTGCTATCGAATGTCATTTCACTGGGGTCCCCCAGGAGTATACCTGGCCCCTCCCTTTACTCTCTATGCTCAATATCTTTGCTGAAAATCCTGGAGAAAACACTGATAAGTACACTCACTGTTTATAGTTGGCACAGCGACATTCTGATCCTATGCCTGATTTAGACGAAGATAGTATTGAAAGAACTACGTAGTATAGTGCATGGGTAACTTTACTGCTCAACTTACAATGAATAGAACACTGATGAGTGATTTTTAAGTTCACCGGCTGTTTGTTAATTTGTGGTGCAGCAACATTCTGGTCAATCCTCAGCAAGTCTCTGTGGCGTTGACAGAGATGAGCTTGTTCATTGATCAGGAAACATCGCAAATGTGTCGGATGGATTTTCCTTTTCCTTTGTGGCACCAAATTATGCCTTAAATGTAACTAAGTTACGCCATTATTTTAGAAAAGGTAACTAAGTAACCGAGTACCGGTACTCTAATTGCAAAACTAACGAGTTAATTTTAACGCTATACCCCCTGGTCCTGATCATTACTGTTTGTACCGTACCCATCAGCAACACAAACATTTCCGTATGTGACTTCAATCTGATCAGAAAAAAGTTAACCACTTGAACTAGAGGTGTAACGATATAGTAACTGCATCGAAAAATCGATTTTAAATTTCAACAATCTACTATATCGATATGCAAACAGCAAAATATCGTATCGTTTGACTTTGTATCGTGTCGAATCGTTTTGCAATGCAAATAATCGTATTGAATCGTTTTGTTATGCAAATCATCAATTTTATCGATACTAAGTTCTTGTGCGTTGTATTTAGCAATTCTAAGAAGAAAAAAGAGAAAGAGGTGTCCCCCCCATTGCCAATTATTTATTAATAATTATATAGCCTAAATAAGGCTATTTCACAAATACAACTAACTAGGATATTGTGCAAAATACAAGAGCCAAATTGAAAACTTTTAGACTAGGGGTCCCGGACCCCCTGTTGAAGACCCCTGCTCTATGGTCTAGCCCAGGCTTGTCAAACTCATTTTGGGGTCTGGGCCGCATTGGTCAAAAAGTGACTTGATGTGGGCAAGCAGACACGCATGCGTGCTCATGCACATTCAGTTATACGTCATTGTTTTTCAGTCTGTTGCAAGGTTGTAATAGTTTGGGATTTTTCATTGTAGTTTGGTTTTAGTTAGTTTTGACAATTATTTTTCTAATTCAGTTAGTTTTAGTTAGTTTTGACATTATTTCTTTTCTAATTCAGTTAGTTTTAGTTAGTTCTTAGGGCGGGTTTGCTAGTTTTTATATTTCTATTTCTATTTCTATTTTATATTTATATTTATGTTTCTATTTTTGTGAGAACGCTTAGTTTTAGTTTAGTTTTTATTAGCTTTAGTGTTCGTTTTTTTCATACATTGGGTTATTTGTCAGGTGCAGGATTCAAAAAGGTCAGAGTAAGTATTGTTTAACTCAACAAAAGAGGTACTTGGTATCAGTGGTGGAAAAAGTACTCACATTTGTTACTTAAGTAGCCTAAAAGTATCAATACTGCAATGTAGAAATACTCTGTTACAAGTAAAAGTCCTGAATTCAAAATTTACTTGAGTAAAAATACAAAAGTATTGATATCAAAATGCACTAAGTACAAAAGTAAAAGTACTCATTATGCAGAATGCCATTTCACATGTTTTGTGAGCTTGTAGGTCGACTATTTTCAAATGGCCGAAATGACTCTCTAATGATTAGAGAGTCAAAACAAGTTTAGTTATCCTGGCAGGTGGAGTCATAGATGGTCACAGAAAGCAAGTGAGAGTGAGAGTGTTCTGTGTAGTTTGTACATCTATGTATCTGACTACATTTCATCAGCAGTATCATATAATGTAACTGTTTGCTATGCAAAAAATATATATAATTAGGATTCTAATGATTTTCACATTATGGACTGCATTATACTGTAGGTGCATTAAGCTACTATAAATGTAAGTCAATTGTCTATATGGAGCCAGTTATGTTACCTGGTGTGCATCTAGCTCCCTCTGCTGGACTCTCTGTGCCATGTGATTTGCAGCCTCCACTGTGTGAGCAAATTAACAACCAGACATAAATAATTACATAAGACAAGACAGGTTTTACTCCCAGTCAAAATATCTTTACAAGAGCCAAGTTTGGGTGAATCACATTCCTTCCATGCTACAAAGCAATTCAATGCCAGAGAACTCTAAAATGGCTAAAGGGCAATAAGTAAAACATTTTTTTAAACAGCATATTATTCAATGCCTTATTCGATCAATATATCAATGTCATTGAATGATGTCATTGCATTTCTCTCTCTCTCTCTCTCTTTTTCCTCAGTCTTAAACTGACTTGTTGGTATAATGGAATTGTAGTTATTCCAAAGAACTACACCTACATCTGACATTGTTTTAACTGTCTAAGTAGACAAACAAGACAAGCCCCTAGTGCAGGGGTCTTCAACGTTTTCAGGCCAAGGACCCCCTAGCTGAGAGAGATGAAGCAGGGAGCCCCTACTCTATATTGTATAAAATTGTGTTTCAGATTAACGTTTTTTTTTTAACATAGTCTGCTCTTTTTTCCCTCTACACCTATAGCATCTCTCAATGCCTCGCAGCGCTTGTAGATCTGCTATTTTCGGCTAATGTCCCCCTCAGAAAAGGAATTCTAGGGTTCAAGTGGTTAATGTAAAAAAAAAAAAATCCTATCACACAAAGATTTGGCGGACCCCCTATAGTAGCTCTGAGGACCCCCTATGGGTCCCGGACCCCCTGTTGAAGACCCCTGCCCTAGTGAGAGCGAGGGTGGGCGGGGACTTACAGCGCGTTATGACATCACACAAGTGCTCCTGCATGGCGTCCGTACATTTGGGCAGTGCATTTTCATTTGTTTCCACCACCATCTTCTGGAGGTTCTCCAGAAGTCTGCTCTCCCCTGTGGCCTCCTCTTCTCCTTTAGAACAACCAAAGGGACATGATCTGTTCATTCTCTCATGTACATTTTAAACTGACATTTTTGTTGGGATAGTACTGCTGATTTAGGTCAATTATATTCACTTATTATTATTATTGACAATCTATAAAAACACACAGTAAGAAATGTATGAACTTGTACCACACAAACCTATTTTTACAGTTCTGCTAAGTCAGGGGTCTTCAACAGGGGGTCCGGGACCCCTAGGGGGTCCTCAGAGCTACTATAGAGGGTCCGCCAAATCTTTGTGTGATAGGATTTAGTTTTTTTACATTAACCACTTGAACCCTAGAATTCCTTTTCTGAGGGGAACATTAGCCGAAAATATCAGATCTTCGGCTAATGAGAGCTTGTAGATCGGCTATTTTTGGCAAAGAGGCTATAGGTGTAGAGGGAAAAAATAGCAGACTAAGTAAAAAAAAAAAAGTAATCTGAAACACAATTTTATACAATATAGAGTAGGGGGTCCCTGCTTCATCTCTCTCTCAGCTAGGGGATCCTTGGCCTGAAAACGTTGAAGACCCCTGTGCTAAGTCATATAAAAAATATAAAAAATATCACATGTAGGGCCCCCCCCCCTGATCTGGAGCTAGATCGGCCACTTGGGAATCGGAAGGTTCCCTGTTTGATCCCCCGGGTTACTGTCAAAGTGTCCCTAAGAACCTCCTACTGCTCCTCATGAGCAGATTGGTGCCTTGCATGGTTTCCGCTGCCGTCTGTGTGTTAATGTGTGTGTGAATGGGGGAAATGTAAATACACATTATTTTTTAAGCGCTTTGGAGAAAGGCACTATATAAATCTTAATCTATATAATCTATAATAGAAGTTAATAGCTCACACCACTGTTATTTTTTCCCCTTCATTACAGGAAACAGCGTTTCTTCTTTCTGTTCCCACCCTCCAACTCCCTGGGCATTTTAAATTCAAATATCCATTCCTCTGCCAAAAATCTAGGTTTTATTTTTGATAACAATTTTAAACTTGACAAACACATCAGCTCTGTCGTCAAGTCAAGCTTCTTCCAGTTAAGACTCATAGCTAAAGTCAAAGCATATCTTCCACAAAAACAGCTGGAGATGGTCATACATGCTTTTATCACCTCCAGATTAGACTACTGTAACTCACTCTATACCGGCATTGATCAGGCTTCACTTAGGCGTCTACAGCTGGTCCAGAACGCAGCCGCCCGCCTCCTCACCGGCACTAAAAAACGCGACCACATAACACCAGTCCTGGCCACTCTTCATTGGCTCCCTGTTCACTTTAGAATTGATTTTAAGGTTCTTTTATTTGTATTTAAAACCATTCACGGCCTGTCCCCCTCCTATCTCTCTGACCTAATTGAGCCCCATATTCCAACCAGGGCCTTGAGGTCTGCGGATAAGCTACTGCTGGTCCCCCATATGACTAATCTGAGGAGTAGGGGTGACCGTGCTTTTGCGGCTGCGGGCCCCAGGCTCTGGAATTCGTTGCCCCTCCCCATTAGATCTGCCCAGTCGATTGGGGCTTTTAAAAACCTACTAAAAACTCACTTATTCTCTCTTGCTTTTAGTCGCACTTAGCTATCCTGTTCTGTCCTAACTCTGCATTGTTTTGTTTCTCTTTTGTTTTTGGTCCTGTGTATATATCATTTGTTGATGCCTCTTTGTGTCTAATTACCTTATTTTAACCATGTTCAGCACTTTGGTCGGCTTTGAGCTGTTGTAAATGTGCTATATAAATAAAGTTTGATTTGATTTGATTTGATTTGTTCTTAAAAAATAAAAATAAACATTTGATTTGTTTCTTTATGCTTTCCTCTTTATGTACTCGTTTATTACTTATTTTTTTATGATCTTCCTTTTTTGTGTAAAGCACTTTGAGCTGCATTCCATGTATGAAAGGTACTATATAAATTAAGATCATTATCATTACGAACACAGATTAGACTAGCTTTCATCAGATACACTGTGGCTTCCCAAGGATGTGTGTTACAGTGAAAACCTATTTAACATCTCAATAACAGAGCATGTGTCAGTGTTGTGGGTGTTCTCCATCTCCGACAGTGCATCTGTGACTTGCTCAACGTGGTTTACCTCAAACTCCCTCACAAAGTAGCGAATCTCTCCTTGGGTGATGGGCCTGTGGTCCAGGAGTCTTGACTGAACTGTCTCCTACATCTATGGGAGGAATGACGGTGAAAACAAGAAGATTAAAGGAAAGACCACGACCGTTGAGGTAATAACTTGTGGGCACTAAATTGTTTGATTATTATAGTGGACTGTCTTGACATTTCCTGGCATCCCCATTTTGGCCATCGACATTGTGAGGCGCTGTGAACTTGTAGTTGGGCTTTTTGAAACAGGGCTTAGATGTGTCTTTATCCAAACAGTCAAGAAGCCAAATGCACTTTCTCACGCACACACGCGCGCGCACACACACACACACACACACACACACACACACACACACACACACACACATCAATTTGTAGTGGTGTTTCGTTGCCTTGAATCAACCTTTCAAATCATTAAAAAGGCACTGATGTACAACTGAGGTTGACAATATAACTTATGATATTGGGGTGGTTGTATTTGGTTTGGTATTCTAGAGATCTCTCCAGTATAAAGTATGGATCTGTATTTGAGTTGCATTTCAGGTAACTCAAGACATTCACCTGGTCAATCTGAAAATGAGAAATTAAATGATAAAGGAGTCAGAACGTTGTGTTACAACGTTCTGGGAGACATATGGGAACATAGAGTTCCCATATGTCTCCCTTCCTAGAGAAATTGAACGTTTCAAACAGGAATATGAGTTAGTCTAGACTTTTGCAAATATTAAGCTGTATAACTCAAAAAACCTGCTTGCCTGTTAGTGTGCTGACCAAGGAGATGTGCCCGACCATCTCCCAGCTGCCCAGACCAATAGCCAAACTACTAGTGTAACAGAGAGATACGAGTTCTTTAAATAAGTTGAAGAAGCAATTCCAATAATAAAAATCAATACTAGCCCTAGAATGGCTGTGATATTGCATACATTTCATGTATTCCAAATACACAGCCATAGATCACCCCTAGGCCCGCCCAGGTAGCAGACTCTTCGTGGCGGCATTTAAACTTGACAGGTGCTTTGCGATTAGTGCGGGGTAATTAATCGTCACCTGTCAATTCTGTGCCCCATACGGATGTGTTCCCCATAGACGTTTTCATATGTTCAGTCCAGCAATCATTTCGGGCCCTGACGTGGGCAGAGAATGTTGTCTGTGTGAAGCTTGTGGAAAAGTAAAGATATTTCACTAATCACACGTTTTCCGTCAGAACTTTCAAATGGATATGAATTGCAGAACTAGAGGACAATATCTGACTCTAAATAAGTCACAGAAATTAATTATTGGGTGAGCACACACGGGGCGCCACAACGTTTTATGCTGCCACAATGAGTCTGTTACCCGCGAGGCCATGGGGGTGATCTATGGCTGTGCATCTATATCACAGCCATTCTAGGCCAGGGCAACATCAATACCTAAACACAGTGTACCTGATGGCCCCCATATCTGTGTGCCAGTGGGACTGATCCACGCAGCAGTCTGCCACCGCTGGCGTAATGCAGGAAATCATCAGACTGCGTTGAAGACACCTCCAGATCTAAGATGTTCTCAATGACGTCCTATGGAGACACAAGGAGCCATTTGACAGTGAGCTCGGACAGCACAGATAATGCTCATTCTACTGCTCTGCCCCCCAAAAGGTGGACTGCCCTGACACCATCCATTAAAGGCTGGTTTCTTTCAAAATTGGCCTGAAAAAACCTCTATCAGGAGACCACAAGGGGAGGTAAATCGAAAGGAGGTGTCATTCACTGCCACCGTTTTCCCTTTTTGTAGTGTAGTGTAGTGTTTTGTATTTGTTGATGACATGTATTGTCATTGTCACAGTATTATTGTGTTAATTTGTTATGCTACAGTATGTTGATGAATTGACTACATAGGACCACAATGGAAACAAGTCAGTCCCCAGGACTTTTTTGTGTTATCCTTTTAGCCTTAATGTCTTACTGTACCACTAACTGTTTACATTTCTGACTAATAAAGTATTCAATCAAATCAATCAAAGCTTTGACAGCACCGTTGCTTAAATCTGCTAAATATAATATCACAGGCAGGCAGGTTCAAATGCTCTTTACACCTGTGATGTACCAAAGAAATATGTATTAATATACATGTGTACACTCTCAGAGTTACAGACCCATAAGGGTCCATTTGGTGCCTAATCTATCATTTAGCTGGGGACCCCCTGGAACTCCCTCAAGGACCCCTGGGGGTCCCCGGACCCTACTTTGAGAACCAATGCATTATAGTGCCCACTCTTCTTGTATCTATCAAAATAACATTACTGTGCTCTAAATATATATATATTTTTTAACTGTAAACCCATAACATTGAAACATACTTTACCTGAGCCATGAGCTTCTTACATGACATTTCAAAGTCATGTACTGTATGTGTGTGTCTGAACTCCTGTTCACATAGAGCAGGGGTCTTCAACGTTTTCAGGCCAAGGACCCCATAGCTGAGAGAGATATGAAGCAGGGACCCCCACTAAATTGTATAAAATTGTGTTTCAGATAAACTTTTGCTGCTCTTTTTTCCCTCTGCACACCTATAACTCTTTGCCAAAAATAGCAGATCTACAAGCTCTCAACGCCTCGCGCTGCGAGGCGTTGAGAGCTTGTAGATCTGCAATTTTTGGCTAAAGTTGTCCTCAGAAAAGAGATGCTAGGGTTCAAGTGGTTAATGTAAAAAAAAATTAAAGAATATCACACAAAAATTTGGTGGACCCCCTGTAGTAACTCTGAGGACCCCCTAGGGGTCCCGGACCCCCTGTTGAAGACCCCTCACATAGAGAGTGTGTGGAGATGTCTGTCTGTCTGGATGATCAGAGCTGTCACCATAATAGCTGAGACAACCAGGGTTCTTCACACTTTGACAGAACTTCTCCTCCTCTAGCTCCAATCGGAACCTCACCCTCCGCTGTATAGCTCCGAGATGAGGTTCCATATCGTTCTCTGCCGTTCGGCTGAAAAATGTCCGCACATTTGCCACTTTACATGTTTCTTACCCCTTTCTGCACATCGTATCCAAAAAGTAAAGGTATTCTGAAATGATCACAGATGTTTGAAATTTTAACTCACCATAAAATCTAACAAACGAGTTGAAAAAAGCACTTTATTCGCCTCTCTCCTCCGCCGGTTACATGTTTTTAAGACATTGCGCAAGAGTTGCGCCCATAGAGATAACATTACTGATTCCCCTACTGGTCAAATGTTGAATTGCATCTTCTAATGCATAATATTATTGAACCGGCTGAGGAGAGAGGCGAATAAAGTGTTTTTTTCAACTCGTTTGTTAGATTTTATGGTGAGTTAAATTTTCAAACATCTGTGATCATTTCAGAATACTTTCACTTTTTGGATCGGATGTGCAGAAAGGGGTAAGAAACATGTAAAGTGGCAAATGTGCGGACATTTTTCAGCCGAACGGCAGAGAACGATATAGGACCTCATCTCGGAGCTACATAGCGGAGGGAGAGGTACTATATGGGGCTACTCCTCCTCAAGACAAACAGCTAGCAGGCTTCACCATGTTAATGCTAGTCAGTACAGCTCCCATGACACAGATTATACCACCAAACAGTACTTATAATTCAAATCGTATATAGCTTGAGAACCTACACGCGGAAAGACTGGTGATGCGAGGTTAGTAATGATGTAAATGTAATAAACAATCACACACTTATCAAAGTGATTTGAACGGAGCTCTGAGATGTAGCTGTGTTCCGTCAGCAACTACAAGGGAGCAACTATAAGACTTCCGGTGGACGATCTCTTCAGAATAAGAGTACCCTCTAAAAATAAAAATAAAGTAGAAAAACGGTTAATTTGCACATTAAAACTACACATTAAGCATTTAAACGAAGCTATACAACACATATTATGTTTCTGTGTAACAAAAACGTTTGTTACACAGACGGACCGTCCAGTGAGGTCAGAGGTCAGAAAAGTGCCGTTCTCAGACAAAGTGGACACTGGACAGGCGCCGGCGGACACTGCCGACACTTCTGACATACGCACGCGTGCGGGAACACCTCCCCTACAACGCCACACTCTCGGATAAGCCCGAGAGGTGTAAAAAAAATTGAAAAAAAACACATCCACACCATGGTCAATATCTTCCAAATTGTCCTCTATTGTGATGCCAGCATTAAGTGATGCATCATTACATTTCACATAGAAATAAACGTATCCATGTGTTTTTGCCACTTGCAATGCATTTGCTGGTTGGAGGATGTTTATACTTGTACAGGCAGACGCTGCCAACACACACCAACACTGACATCAAACCTACCCATTGTCTTTTTGGAAGAGGACCCAGGAAGTGCCACAGAATCTCATCAGGAAGTTTTAAAGCATCTTCTGTGTATACAGTCCTGTTGCGTTGACCAGTTATTGATTGATTGATTGGCTTATCCGAGAGTGTGGCGTTGTAGGGGAGGTGTCCCCGCACGCGTGCGTATGTCAGAAGTGTCGGCAGTGTCCGCCGGCGCCTGTCCAGTGTCCACTTTTGTCTGAGAATGGCACTTTTCTGACCTCTGACCTCACTGGACGGTCCGCCACACTTTTTTTTACACCTCTCCCGCTTATCCGAGAGTGTGGCGTTGTAGGGGAGGTGTCCCCGCACGCGTGCGTATGTCAGAAGTGTCGGCAGTGTCCGCCGGCACCTGTCCAGTGTCCACTTTTGTGTGAAAACGGCACTTTTCTGACCTCTGACCTCACTGGACGGTCCGCCACACTTCTTTTTCACCTATTGGGCTTATCCGAGAGTGTGGCGTTGTAGGGGAGGTGTCCCCGCACGCGTGCGTATGTCAGAAGTGTCGGCAGTGTCCGCCTGCACCTGTCCAGTGTCCACTTTTGTGTGAAAACGGCACTTTTCTGACCTCTGACCTCACTGGACGGTCCGCCACACTTTTTTTTTTCACCTCTCGGGCTTATCCGAGAGTGTGGCGTTGTAGGGGAGGTGTCCCCGCACGCGTGCGTATGTCAGAAGTGTTGGCAGCGTCCGCCGACCCCTTTCCAGTGTCCACTGTTGTCTGAAAACGGCACTTTCTTTTCTTACATCTGGCCGCACTGGACGGCCTGCCAGTTTTTTTTTTTTACAAATTATCTCTCAATTTTCACCAACATTCTGTCCTACTGGTCTGTATCAATTTTCTATCAAGTTCAGGGGCGCTCAGTTATGGAACAGTTCTCACAAACACACACACACACACACACACACACACACACACACACACACACACACACACACCCACACCCACACCCACACCCACACACACACACACACACACACACACACACACACACACACACACACACACACACACACACACACACACACCTTACATTCTTATTTGTATTGTATTTTAGTTTTTAAATAGGTGAGATCAACTTTATAAACCCCCCTTGCTTTATTTTTTTAAATCGCACCTGCACTGATCTACTATTATTATTTGTAGCATATTTTGTTGTTACTTTTATCATTGTTTATTTGCTTCTGCAATAAACAATATTATATCATGATCATTTTCCAAGAGTGACCTGGCCTAGAGGCAGCATTATTACAATAATGGACAAACAGTTCAAAAACAATACATATGTAACAAACACAAATGAATATCCAGTTAAAGTAAATGTATTTTTAAAATACATTTGTGTCTATAAAAATAAAATTGGCAATTATAAGTGTTCTAGTACGTACATCATAAATGTATTTTTAAAATGTGTCTTTTAAAAAACATTACACATTCGTGATCTTATTTTGAAGGCAACCGGAAACCTTATAGTTGCTAGCTCCAAAACCGGATGTCCTATAGTTGCTGACGGAACGGAGCTCTGAGATGTCAATATTTACTACTGCTTCCGGGTGTGACGAGCGTGCGTTGCCATGTTTTGTGAGAGAAACAAGCACAAGCCAATTTCCAAAACAATCTTGGAAGACATTTTTAAAAATTAGGAATATTTTAGAAACCAGTACTTTTACTTCTACTCCACTACACTACATCTCGGATACAAATATTGTACTTTTACTCCACTACATGTATTTGAAAACTTTAATTACTAGTTACTTTTCAGATATAAACTATGATATAATGAAACATACATTAACCACTTTAGCCCTATTTTATACCTCGGCTATTTTCAAATATTTAGTACTTTTACTTTTGGTACTTTAAGTACATTTTGATGCCAATACTTTTGTACTTTTACTGAAGTAAATTTTTAATTCTGGACTTTTACTTGTAACAGAGTATTTTTTATATTGCAGTATTGTAACAGAGTATTTTTTATATTGCAGTATTGGTACTTTTATTTAAGTAGAAAATGTGAGTACTTTTTCCACCACTGCTTTTTTGACTGAACACTAAATGTTTTTGCTGGAGCAAAAAAATATATATGTAAGGTAAAATAAAACATACACTTTTTTTTTCTTTTTTTTTAAAGCCCCCCGCCCCCTGCTACTGAGACCCAGGGTAGAAACGCCCATAGCGGACCGCGCTTTGCGGTATAAGATCAAAGGGTGACGTCACTCTCTCTGCTACGCACTTCGCACGAGCGACCAGCAGGGAGAGCAGGCGAGCGGCGGCAGAGCCACAAGGCGAAATGTTTGTTAAAGTTTGTAAAAAGACTATTATAGTGAACTAAACAACTCATACTGTAATATTAGTGCACATGGTTAGGAGTATAGGTTATCAGTGTTTATTAGGGAGGTGAAGCAAGCTACTAAAACCCCCCAAAAAAGAGAATTGTCTCCAAAAGGGTGAGTTTTCTACAGGTGTTGTTAGTTTGGCTAATAAGTGCTTCTACATTAAAGGAAATTATGACGTCGCATGTAATTTTCACGTTTATGTTACTTGGTAAAAAGCAACAACTATTCAGTATGAAGCATTGTTTGATATGAAGTGAATATATGTGTTTTTATTGAGGCCTATAGTCAGTACTGTAAAGTAACCAAGTACATGTACTCAAGTACTGTACTTTGAGTACATTTTTGAGTTTATTTTGTACTTAGCTGGAGTGTTTCCAATTTTCAGTACTTTTACTTCTACTCCACTACATCTCAGAGACAAATATTGTACTTTTACTCCACTACAATTATTTGAAAAACTTTAGTTACTTTGTAGATATATATTATTATTACAAAACATACATTAACCACTTTCAACCCTATGTACATTGCGGCCAATTGAAATAGCAGATCTACAAGCTCACTATGCCTTGCGGTGCAACATGTTGTGAGCTTGTAGATCTGCTATTTCATGCCCGCTCTTACTATGACGTCACCGCGCCACCTGCTATCAAAGGGACAGAAGGCGGCACTGGAGCAGCAGCCCCACACACACAACACAGAACACACGCACACACACGCACGCACACACACGACAGCAAACACAAGACACGACCGAGTGTTTGTTGTTAAAACTAAGCTAAAAGAGTGTTAAAAAGGTGAGTTTGGCTAATTAAGTGCTTAGAAATAAAGTAATTGATGGAATTGCGAGTCATTTAACTTTTATGTTACTTGTAAAAAGCAACAATGTAGCATATGTGTGAAGTGAATATATATATGTTTTATTGAGTTGTGTTTGTGACGATGACACACAGGCCTATAGTCAGTGCTGTAAAGTAACCGAGTAGGCCTACATGTACTCAAGTACTGTACTTTGAGTACATTTTTTACTTTACTGGAGTATTTCCAATTTGCTACACAGAGACACATATTGTACTTTTACTCCACTACAATTATTTGAAAACTTTAGTTACTTGTTACTTTGTAGATTTAGATTATTACTAACCATATATTACAATTATTATTCTATACATTTTTATACATTTGAAAACTTGTGAAACAGGACATTCTGCATAATGAGTACTAACTACTTTTGGTACTTAAAGTACATTTTGATGCCAATACCTTGTGGCGTGTGACACACACACACACACACACACACACACACACACACACACACACACACACACACACACACACACACACACTCAAGTACATTTACATTTACATTACATTACAGTCATTTAGCAGACGCTTTTATCCGTTACTGTCCACCACAGTACTGATCAGTCTCTCATTGTCTCCACGGTGTGTCTTCATGTCTCTCTGTCCTCCAGGCAAGCTGTGGCGCCGGAGGTTGGCGGTCCAGGACCCTCAGGGGGACGGCAGGCCGTGCCCCCCTTCCAGATGGAGCAGTGCAGAAACCCTGTCCCGTCAAACCCTGCTACCGATGGCGCTACGAAGCCTGGTCCCTGTGCTGTGCTGCTCATAGGTCAGTCCCAAGTCCAACACTATAGTCTGACTCTATAGAATTCAGTGTAACGATAGTTCATGTACTTCATTCACACTCCCCGGACCCCCCCCCCCCCCCCCCCCCATTCGCTAACAAGTTATACAGTCGTACTCCTTTAAGTCAGTACGTTCAACCTCTTGTCATTCTCATTCGCTACAAGCTAATAGGCTCTATGCATAGCAGCCATATTGGAAAGAAATTGGGCCTCCTTACTTCCTTCACAGGTGTTACCAATGATACTAATGAAGGCTCTGTTCCATTCTGGTCAGGGTGCTGATATCGTGCATGTTGGCTCACTAGAAAGTAGAAACACTCCATTTTGGTTCCCAAATGGCCCCTTATGGTGGGTGTTTAACTCTGAGAGTGTACAAATGGAACCAAATGTTCCATTCGTAAGGGTCCATTTGGTTCCATTTGTACACTCTCAGAGTTATGGGGGTTCGTTAAAATAAGACAACCACTATGCCACACTAAATGGAACAGAGCCTTAATTAGTATCATTGGTAACACCTATGAAGGAAGTAAGGAAGGGGCCCAATTCATTCCCAATATGGCTACTGTGCATAGAGCCTATTTACTCACGCCCTGATACCCACAGTGCAACTCTGGCGCTTCATTTAAGCAGCCTCTGTTCTCTGTTCAGTCTATGTGCTTCGCTGTCTAAGCTGGGTGTACAGCTGTTTGTTTTCAAATTCCCTCCACCTACCCGGCCTCCTCCCCGTGGCTTTTAGTTCCTATTGTTATAGGTTGATTCTGTGTCTGTACTGTGGTTCTATGATTCTGTGTATTGTACTGTGTTCTATGGATTGTACTATGATTGCGGTAGTTTAATTATGCATTGAAGGTTCAATGTTATGTAAAACTGTATTTTATGCTCTGCTCTGGGGGGTTTGTGATTGAAGGTCTGTGACATTTTGCACAGGGAATCTTTTAATATCACATGAGCAGAGTCACACCGCCAAACTTGAATGCAATATCATTGCATATATGATAATGGTTAATATGGGAATGGTTAATAAATGGTAAATGGTTCATTAACAGTTTGGTTATTTCTGAGCTGAAGTGTCTAAATGAACCAGTGGTTCTTAAACCTTTTCATGTCAAGGACCCCCAAATTGACACTTATTGGCCCACAGACCCCCATTTGAAAAGATATGCCAGGGACCCCCATAAGAGAAGATTTTTAGGGCTCTAGCAGTGATTCTCAACCATTTTAATTTCAAGGACCCCCCCAGTTTGACATGCATTATAGGCTACGGACCCCCATTTAACAGCATTTCTATCTCCGGGATCCCAAATTATATTGTAAAATCAATGTTGATTTAACTCTGAGAGTTATTTGGTTCCATTTGTACACTTGGTTCCATTTGTACACTCTCAGAGTTACAGAACCAAAAGGGTCCATTTGGTTCCTAACTATCCATCATTTAGCTGGGTACCCCCTGGAACTCCCTCAAGGACCCCTGGGGGTCCCCGGACCCCCAGGGGAGAACCAATGCTATAACCAATGCGGAGAACCAATGCTATAGACCAGTGGGTTTATAACCTTTTTTTAAACCTTTACAAGACATATATTCATTTAACAGCCTCAATATTTAATGCAGATCCAGCTTCTCTATTTTAAAAAAATACTAAAGGGACCACATTTAGCCTGTTATGCTTACCTTGATAAATGTGGTAATGTAGTCCCAGGATGTTCTGACCATTTATTTACATTATGTTTGTTATCTTTCTGGATATTTTAAATAGCTTTGAGTGTAACACTAATGTCATAATTATTTATACTGTACAACAGGATATAAATAAATGCATTTCTGTTAAAATTGATCTACTTTGAACAGAACTATCCCTCAACTATATTTCAATCACAATACATGTTTCAACAATTATTCAAAATTTAACTTTTTTTATTCCTTAACTTATTGTTTCACCTCATATTGAGTGAAACAATGGAGAGGTGCAGGTAAGAGTCAAGAACC
The DNA here is from genome assembly GCF_963454915.1 of Gymnoscopelus microlampas. NCBI lineage: Eukaryota > Metazoa > Chordata > Actinopteri > Myctophiformes > Myctophidae > Gymnoscopelus > Gymnoscopelus microlampas. The sequence goes on along the minus strand of NC_139955.1, from coordinate 18,269,887 downwards.
AAACCAAGATATAACAATTTGTTGAACTTTACTATACTTGTGGGTACACTTTGCTATAGACAAGCACACACACATATATATTTGACTATCATACACATTCTGATCCCTCCCCACACACACACTCAGTTTATTATACACACGCCACACGTACACAGTACACACACGGACACAAATGGACCTGTTGGGTCCATTTGGTTCCATTTGTACACTCTCAGAGTTATATTAACATTGATTCTACTATATAAATTGGGGTCCCAGAGATAGAAATGCCATTAAATGGGGTACGTACGTAGCCCTAATGCATATCAAACTGGGGGTCCTTGACATATCTTTTCAAATGGGGGTTCGCAGGCTAAATAAGTGTCAATTTGGGGGTCCTTGACATGAAAAAGTTTGAGAACCACTGCACTACACGTATATTTGGTTCTCGGTCACTTGAATTAATATTTGTTTCTTTGTTTCTTTCTTTCTCAGAGTGGAGACACAGAATGTGCTGAGGATGCCCTTAGAGATGGAGATCTCGCTCTATCCATGGATTCGTCCGCATGGGGGGGATTCCTCCGCTGCTGTTGACCCTGGTCTTCGGTGGACCTCCACTGTGGTTGATCGCTGAGTGATCAGATTTCTGGTCACCTCACGGCGGTCTCCACTGGTGGTCTCCGCCAAAGACCTCCGTCCGCCGGGCGTTTCCTCTGAAGACACCTCAAAGTAGGAAACCTTTCCTTTACCTTTGCTGGATGCTGCAGTTTGTTGGATGTGGCGTATGCTGTTGGACGCTGCTGGTGGCGTATGTGTGATTGTGTCGTATGTGTGCTGATGTGGTCAAAGATGTTGCTATGCAGCTTTTTTTTCAGGTTGTGGAATCGGAACGCCGACGTTGAATCTATGACTATGTTGGTTGGTGTAGTTATTGTTTACAGGTTGAATCTACAAAGTAGTTCTTTTCAGGTTGTAGTATGACTATGTTGGTAGTGTTGTGGCTGTTATTTTGTGTTTGTGTGTGTGAGAGAGAGAATTTGCATTCAATGTGTTTTTAGACATAAGCCTCTGTAAATCCAGGCCTGGACCTGGTCACGCGACGGGATGCGTTGGGGGGGGGGCGGGGGACTAATTTCTAACCAATGGAGCAACTATTTTTGATTGCTCTCCCACCGTTGGAGTTACATCATGGCAAGGTAACTATACAATCCAAAATCAGAATGTGCTGCTTATGATCCTATTATTTTATGAACAATCTAATGAGCATTTTTCTTTTCTTTCTTTCTTGACCCCGATCTTCAACACCAAGGCCAACACCAGAGTAGGCACCTGAAACGTCCGAACACTGTTCCAGTGTGGTCGTATGGATCAGGTGCTGAAGCCAATGAGAGATTATCTTCGCCTTGCCTACTTGTTGCTAACTAGTTGTACGAGCTCTTGTTCTATTGTTTTATTGGATCTTGTTTATTCGATACACTTATTTGTTTTAGCTCTTGCTCATTTGATTTTCCTATTTGTCGCATCCGTTTAAGAAAGTAGGTAGCTGATATATTGCACTTTTACCTTAGCGCTAGGGATACTCTTAGTTGCTTGTTTTAGAAAAGAATGCACTGAAGACTTCTGTTGATTAGTAGTTTTCTTGCCTACCTGTTGAATGCACTTATTGTAAGTCGCTTTGGATAAATGTGTCTGCTAAATGACTGTAATGTAATAATGTAATGTAATGTAATGTAATTATCGCCTCGACATACTAGGCGATAACTGAATGCATTGGATAATTCAAAAGGAGAGACTGTCCAAGAACAGATACAGGAAACAAGTCAGGTTTCACTTAATAGAATTTGTTTCTATGTTTCACCATACTATGTGGCTATTTGACCACAGAATATGGGTCCATATTTACACACCGATGCACCTTCGATGCTTCACCATACCATACTCTGTGGCTAATTGGTCACAGAATATGGTTCTAGCTCCACACACATATTTTCATACACACGCATACACACCAAAGCACATACACTCATATCATGGCTACACTATACACATACAAACACTCACCTCACACTCACACGTATCCATGTCAAAAAAGAAGCACATTACACATAGACATTACTAATATTCTGTCCATATACATACGATTCATGTCCAAAGCTGGTGCCAAGTTCGGTAAGTAAGTATACAAACTGTTATTTAAAATATGCTTGGATCAGATGCAGTTAAAGTGGATTTTTTCCTTTTTCACAGAATGTGTTAAAAAACGGTTACCTACATCCTGTCTTCTGCTATATTTCCCTACAAACTATAACATTGTAAACAACCATGCTCAAGATTGGTCCACTTCCCATAATGGCCCAATTTTCTCTCCCCATCTCATGGAGATTGGCACATATGCACATTGTACACAAATTGATTTCCTTAAATTACGCTGGCATGGTCTACCACCTTTCAGATGTGTACCTCTCAAACAAACCATTACTTTCTGGTTGCAGACACATTACGTATCTAGCCATAATGACATGGATTTTAAGTTTCCTCTCACAAAGGACTAGCAAAGCAACTGTGGGAGAGCAAAACCCTGACACTTAAATTACTGGCGATACATACTTGAATGAAGCAATTAACAGTCAGACGTTGTGGATTACAGACATTTGAATGTGTCAGGGTATGAGTGTTAAATAGGACCCAAATGCAGGAAAAGCTGGCAAGCATGGTTCGATTCAAAAGGTTACCAACAGGGCTGACAAAATATACAAAAGAACCTGAACTGGTAATACAGAAGGCTCACAAACTTAAAACTACACTCACACACTATCACTGACACTAAATGATGGCCTGACTGTTCACTGATCACCCAGGGGAGTTTAAATAGACACAGCACTAACAGGACACTAGTGATGCGCGGGTCGGGTTTTTTCATGACCCGCCCCGCCCCGCGACGGAACCCAACCCGCCTCAACCCGCCCCGCGAACCCATATATAAATCTATGGATTAACCCGCCCCGCGACCCGCGATTTTTTTTTTATTCTGTAAAATCATGGTTAGAAAATAATCCCCAAGTGTATTCAAACTGTTTTATTGTTATTATTCTTATTCTTATTAGGAATAAAGACAAAACAAGAGCATGTGATTTTATTTATTTTTTTGCGTGTGAGAGCGGCTGACCCGCTCACCCGCAGCCCGCATAAAATTCTCCGAAATTCTGACTTGACCCACCCGCGCCGCGGGTTGACCCGCGGGTCCCGCGGGTTACGGGTCAACCCGCGCATCACTACAGGACACAGGTGAATCAACTGACAATCAACATGTGTGGGATAGGTTCGGGCAAACAGGACACAGGTGACTAGGGTTAACAAATAAGCAGGGTGGAGACACAAGACAAGTAATATCAAACAAGGGTAGACAGGAATCACAAGACCACTATACTACAAAATAAGATACACAAGAAACACCTGTGGAATTAACAGACTGACAGAACTCAGACTTAGACTCAAAACATACTAAACACAGAGTTACAGAACTAAACAAGTAAACGTAACTCAGGCGAACAAAACTAAAGACCTAAACCAAACAGTTTCCTTTAATAGTGCTGTAGTACACTCAAATGAGTAAATAGTGACACAGTGTGGTCAGATGAAGTCAATAGCTTTAAGTGGCTTGCCACATCTGTTTTGGCCTTTGTAGGAGTTGGCGAGAGAAACCAATAACTTGCCTCTGACAACATGTGTGTGTTTCATGTGTCTTTTACTTTTACATGTGTCTGCTGCATCATTGACCGAACCGTGGTTACATGCACAAATTGCAATTATTAGGCTATAACAATGTAGCCAAAGTGTTTGCAGTGGTGTAAAGTAACTAAGTACATTTACTCAAGTACTGCACTTAAGTAAAATGTTTAGGTATTTTTACTTTACTGGAGTATTTCCAATTTCTAGTACTTTTACTTCTAGTAACCCCACTATATCTCAGAGGCAAATATTGTACTTTTATTCCACAACAATTATTTGAAAACTTGAATTACTAGTTACTTTGTAGATTTGGATTATTATTACAAAACATACATTAACCTCTTCAGCCCTATATATATTTCGGCCATGTGAAAATAGCCGATCTACAAGCTCACAATGTCTCGCGATGCGACGCATTGTGAGCTTGTAGATCTGTTATTTTCAAAATATGTTTATACATTTTATACATTTGAAAACTTGTGAAACGGGACATTCTGCATAATGAGTACTTTCTACTTTTGGTACTTTAAGTACATTTTAATACTAATACTTTTGTACTTTTACTCAAGTAAATTATACATTCTGGACTTTTACTTGTAACAGAGTATTTCTACATTGCAGCATTGATACTTTTACTTCAGTAGAAAATGTGAGTACTTTTTTTTTGTAACTATAGCACTGCAACATTGTCACCATACCTGGTCAGCCTGTTTACTCTGGTGATAATGTAACCAGAATCCTTTATTATAACCCCCCCCCCCCCCATTGCTCAATTCCTTTCCATTCTTGTGCACATCAAAACATTGTGATCGCATGCCCCAGACAGAGAGAACCAGAAGGAATATATACGAGGGAGGAAGACAAGAGATGATGTACAACTGGTAATCACATGTCACACACTCTGTCATGGTTGTAGGTAGAATTAGTTTTTTCATAAATGTATGACCTCATTTATATTTCATCCTATGACAGTGTTGTGCAAAAGTAGCAAAAATAGCTGATCTATTTATTTATGTTTCACTCATTTTGCCTATGATAACATGTTCAAAATAGGGATGCAAGGTTGGTAGGGGTTAAGTCTGTCTGTGGGTTTTATAAATATTTAACCAAAGAAAAACAAGAGCTTTGTGAATAAATAACTACAATCAATCCAGTGGAACACAGGTTCTTTCTTTTTTTCATTTCCTGAAAAGTAACGGTTTTGGACATACAAGGTGTCCGCCCGACAGCGATGATACTTCATTCACTTAACCTCAACAATGCTGAAGACATCTCCGTTTTGCCGGAGATAACTGCAGGAAAACTACGACCAATTCATGATAGCTTTAGCCTAAGTTCTATTAATTAACCAATAGAAAATATCACATTTCAAGTGAAACATGTTCATTCTTTGGATAAAGGGCACATTCTGAACAGCAAGAACTAATGCAGCATCACCCTCTTGTTTGAATGATCTGACCTCTTAGAAAGAAATACAATTTACATCATGCATAGTCTATTAATGTATGTTTACAACACCAATGCATGCCACAAACAGTTCATACTGGTGTGTTTTTATTGAGAGAATAAAAAAAATGCATTTAACTCATTTTGAAGGTTTCATACTGCAATGTGTGTTTTTTTTTACTTTAAAACAGACAACATAATGAGCTCTACTGTACATGGTAGGGATGTTTTCATCGCTGTACATAAAGAGGAATGTAACAGTCTCTGTCTCTCCCTCTGTGACCTCTCTCAGGGTGCTAAATGCTTCTGTTGGGACATGTTGGGAGTTGCAACATTAGATCCTCTTGCTGATCCGTTTGAATGTCACGCCGTTCTCTCCTGGGGTTACGCAATTCTAGAATTCATGACAGGGAACAGATTATGTAAAGTTAGTTTTTTGTTATCGTTGGATACGATTTTGTCCACAAATCCATCCTGTATTGATACCATTATTTTTAACTCTACCATAGATAGGAGAGATAACAGGCAAACGTTGATCAAAATAACAATTCTTTAATTAAGTAATGCAGTTTAACAATAATTTAGAGAGTGTAAAATGAAACCAAATGGAGCCATTTTACACTCTCAAGAGTTAAATATCTATAAGGGTCCATTTGGTTACAAACTCTTCCATCATTTAGCTGGGGACCACCTGGAGCCCCCTCAAGGACCACTGGTGGTCCCAGGACCACTGCCACAGACCATTAGTGGTTTAAGATATGTAAAATGCATCATAACATATCTACAGTATACTACACAAGTAGAACCAAAAGTCTCACTTTGCATAGAGAGGCTATTTGTGTTCAATGTATAATGCTGTTGCACATGATATGCAGTCATGTTTTTGTAATTCAGTGAATGTGAATGTGGTGTTTACTGCTCTCACCATTATAAGTTTATCATCTTTGATCTCAGCGGTGAAGTGGTATTGTGGAAATTGTATTGAAATCTGGCCTCCCTCCAAATTAACCATGGCCTACGTGGAACAAATAGACAAAATAAGGAAAGCGTTTTAACCATACCGTTATGTAAGTAACATTTATTTTTGAGTAATTTGTCATACAATGATTCTTTATTTCATTCACTCACCTTGAATGTGGGGCCTATCATTGTCTTCAGTTCACACTCCTGGCCAGCAGTAAAGTCATTGGACCAGGTCCAGTTGGGAATGCTCTGTGTCCAGGTAAAATCATTACCCTTCTGATCCACCTCTGTTATCACTTTATGATCTGTCTTGGCTTTAGTTAAACCTATAGTTTAGAATGAGAACATTCCAAAAACAGAAAAGGTTTACTCAAATTACTCTTTGAAATATCTGTATTAATGAGCCTCATTTTATAGGAATCAATTAGAAAATGTAACATCATACTGTACCGATGATTTGCAGAAATTCGTCATACTTTTCTTGACTCTCTAGCTCGTATTTCCCAGTGAAGGCCATGTTGGTGAAAGCAGAGAAGAGAAAAGGAAAGAAAAGAAATGTATGAGGAGCAAGGGAAACGAGAGGAGTGGCATTCAGGTACAGATACTGTATGCCTTTGGTTTCGCAGTGATCACTGCCAAATTCCTCCCTTTTCCAATCCTGTCACACATACCTCAGATCCAGGTGGAGCCCTGTATGAGCAAGAAGTAACCTATGCTGTTTATTTTCTGTAACAGGATGTTGTCCTCTGTTGGCTCAAAGCTATAGGTTGAGTAGAAATTCTTTAGCATCCAGACATTGTCTTTAAAACGTGATGATACATGAAGTAAGGACTGCAAGCCAGTGCAAGTTAGGTAAAGACAGCTGAACTGTAAAATGACAACTACACATGTACAATTACTTTACAAGCCTTTCTGCACCGTGACAACATCCAGGGATTTATCTGGACTTTATCTGATGTATGTACCCAAATCCCTGTTTTTTCTTTTATTATTATTGGTCATTATGATTATAAAAATACAAATAAAACCTCTTGACAGGAATAACAGAAAGCTTAGATGTGACCAGAATAAAAATAACTTATGGTTAAGTCAAGGTTCATGACAATTCTTTTTTTCACATTATTCCAAGCTGTAATAATATCAATAAAAACATCCTGGGTACTCTTTAACAATCTTCAATACTCAATCTGGCACACAAACGCATCTTGTTTCAAAATTGCTGGTCTTCCTCAGGCAGTAGGTTTCATATCAAACATTCTGCTTAAAAGGTGAAGTTCTGAGGATCCGAGATCCTCTTGCTGGATAGAGCTCACGGTTCATTTTTTCTCCTCCGGCAGATAATCGCTGAAGAGACAGCTAGCTTAATTTATACACCATTGCATGTTTAAGTATAAATCAGAAAGGCATCACCAGACTGAAGGGCACCACCAGCACTGCCACCAGGAAATCTGCCGTTGCCATGGAAACCACAAAAGCTGATGAGAAATTTGGTTGAGGTTGTCTGGTAAGCAGAAGGTCACTGGTTCGCCTCCCGGCCAACTTATGTCTACGTCCTGAAGTGTCCCTGAGCAAAGACACTTGAACCTTAACAGATCCCCACCGAGTGCTCATCATGACCATCTGAGCAGCCATCAGCGGGGTGAAGCTGAAACTGAATCCCCCCCCAAGATTAATAATCCTCTAAAAAACAAACAAAACTAAAAAGCGCCCACTATAGCAGCGGTTTTGCCATCGGTAGACAAGCTGTGGTGGCCTGAGTTATTGTTGATTCCATGGATGCAGGACTTTGATAGTGGTAGAGTCTAGACAGACAGATCATAGAACCTTTGTCCATATGTACATACAGCATGAATCCATTGTTAAATGCTACTCCCAGAGAAACCTGTCTCACTACTTGATCTACGGTTGTGTAATTATTTAACAACTGTCTGTTCCTTCTACACATGGAGCCACTGGGTTCTTTCTGTTACTGTTTATCACCTCACCATAATGTGTGTAGCCCCTTGTACTGTGTGTGTGTGTGTGTGTGTGTGTGTGTGTGTGTGTGTGTGTGTGTGTGTGTGTGTGTGTGTGTGTGTGTGTGTGTGTGTGTGTGTGTGTGTGTGTGTGTGTGTGTGCGAGCGAGCGCAAAAGCGTGTGTGCGTGCGTGTCCGTGTCCGTGTGTGTGTGTGTGTGTGTGTGTGTGTGTGTGTGTGTGTGTGTGTGTGTGTGTGTGTGTGTGTGTGTGTGTGTGTGTGTGTGTGTGTGTGTGTGTGTGCACATGCATTCAGTAAAGATGAATGTGACAGTAGAGTACACCAACTGGCTAAGTGTGACTCAGGAGGCAGCAGACCATGAGGTAAATGGTCTCTGATCATTTCTCTCCTGTCTGTAGAAGCTGTAAACCATAAAGTCCCGTCATCGCTGTTAACCCATTGAGACCTGAGGCTGATTCTACAAATGCCTTCTAAATCAGCAGTTCTCACACTTTCAAGATTTTAAAAAAATAGCAGATGTACGTCAAGCTCTGCTGTTTTTGAATAGCCAAAGCAAAAATCTAAAATGAAACAGATGCTTTCCCGGTTTTAATGGGTTTTAACCCAGGGACTCATGTTCACATGTGTCCTCCACCCACTTACAGGGGCCACTGCTAACCTCATAATGCATCAACCGTTCAAACTAGAGGACAACCTACCGACCGATACATATACATGTTTTGTTTGTTTAAAAATTGCTTTCATACTTTTGAATATATAAAAAAAACATTTCTCTTAAACAGTCAGTAAGTGCTTAAATGTAAAAAATATGGTAAACAATATACATGCCTGACTATAATCAAAGGCACGTACGTAGACAGTGGAATCAGATCCCTTTTATGTTAGAGTTGGCTACATTAATTATGAATATTGGAATCTTCAAGAAAGAGAGACGAAATTGGTAGATATCATGGACCTTCCTGTCCTCAACATATCGGAATCAGTAATGCCCTTGAAAAATCCATATACTGTAGGACGACCTCTATTTCAAACACACAAAGATATCCTATCCTCTCGGATGGTCTTTTGTGGTGACAGACAGTCTCAGTTATATGTTTGAAAAGTAGTGGATGAGAAATTGAGATCTTTATCTTGACAGTACATCCATTATAATCGTCCAACTCATATTTAATTGTTCTTATTGCACCAAGCTGGAATGACTTGAGAGATGCAGATGTTGAGATTTTATATTTATTTAAGTGTCACAACTTTATCCCATAGTGATAACTTAGCTTTATCTTCAAACCTCTCTTTTAACCACTTAAACCCTATACTTCTTTGTGCGTCAAATAGCGGATAATATACTGTAGCCGATCTACAAGCTCACGTCGCATTGCAACGCAGTGTGATCTTGTCGATCTGCTATTTTCACCAAATGTTCACCTATTTCCGTTGAATATTTGCCTATTATGACATGCCCAGAATAGGAACGCTAGGGTTCATGTGGTTAAGATCTCAAGCATATAAACAAGAAGATTACTGTGCACACAAGAGATAAACCTGGTTATATTTAATTTTCACGACATACCATAAGGATATCAAGTGATAGTAACAGAAATGCGATCATTTGCTTGTTACACAGATTACATAAGTCAGTTTTCCTTACTCTTGTACAGTCTCTTCACAGCTAAAAGATAGACATGGATTCAATTACGAGGGAAAATTGAAAATGGGGGCGGAAAGGTTGTGTTGGGTGCATTTGTTCTGCCATTGTCAACTTTTTTATATGTTTTTTTCCTGTCTTGCTTTTTTTGTAATAAACACCCACATGCACTGGCCACTTTCCAATCCAAATACTACAGTGTGAGCAATCACAATCGATACCCTGTCTTTACTACACTCCTGCCTCCTACAGTATGTTTCACATTGCACCATTTCACCTGGCTGTCACAACACATGATCACATGTACAGTAACACAGACCAAAACACTTCTGACACAGCAGCATAATCTATACTCAATAACTTCATGTGAACCATCAATGGTAATGACACTAATAATCCATTTTCTGATGAAGGGTGACGTGAATGAAATTAAACCACGTACATGTAAATAGTGCGTAACTGCATGTAATCCTACAGTATATGTCATCTCTCTGGTACACAGTAAAATCCTCAGTGTTAATTGAACGCAGAGAGTGGAAACAAATGGTTCCATTTGAGTGCTCTAGGAGTTTCAGTAACACTGAGGATTTTACTGTGTAGAATAGCACTCTGCTGGTTATTCAAGTCCCCACAGGGAGTGAATTAGTAGCCTAAGCCATGGCTCAATATGATACAGATAGTCACACCTGGTCCTCTGGAATTGAACTAACTTTGTCCGATACTTCCCTTCCTCCGATTTGAAGCCGAAAAGAAAACACATCACCAGTAGATTCCTTAGAGGGGCCGACTCCCACTGAGGCCCCACTCGCCTCCCCTCTTGGGGTGGTGGCGCCCCAGGTGTACAAGTTGTCCCCATCATGGCAGGGAGAGAGGCCCTTGTTTAGGTTACGCGGGCTGGGGCTGGCTGAGGAGGGCAGCGTGCGCTGGCTGCCATTCAAACAACTGGAGTTGTGTTCGGTAGATAATCTACGGGAGTTTACGGAGGAGTTGAAGTTGGAGGAGCGGTAGTTGTACGCTCGCCACCTGGGGCGTTTCCGTTGGTGGCACTGGCACCTGAGGATGCGTATGAAGGCCATCTTGAACTCACGGCTGTAGCAGGGATAGATGATGGGATTCATGCAGCTGTTGAAGTAACCCAGCCAGAAGATCACTTTGAAGAGGGACTCTGGGGGGCGCAAGTTCTTATTGAAAGACCCTGGAAAGAGAGGAACACAAATGCAGTCAATGTGGTTGGCTTCATTAACCTTCAATTTGAGCATTTTTGTGATACATCTTGTTCTGTCTAAGAGCAGGATACATTTTGCCCAGCAGATGGCAGTATTTTACAATATAAGCCTGGATACTTCACATTCATTAACTTGACATTGAATTGGAAGAGATCGCTCAGTTTCAGTGTTATTTATCATAAGAAAAATATGTTATTATCTAGTAATGCGACACTTACAATGTGTCTCCGTTCGAAAACAACACAAGCAGATATTTACATAAGATAGAGTAGACCTTTATTGATCCCTCGGGGGAAATTCAGCAGCCTTGGAGTCATTAAGAAAAACACCAGACAGCGAATAAAAACAACAGGTAGAAAAAAAAGGTTAGGTAAAACAAAGCTAAAATAAAAAATAAGGAGGCCAGAAGGGCCATGGACTTAAAAAGGAAAAAAATGCATAGCGTAGGAAAAACGTGTCCTAGTATTACATTACATCATTAGATCACTTTTATATGTCACATTAGAAAAAAACATTCTTAACACCAAATGGAGTGTGTTGAATAACCATGCATTTGTATGGACAGACACTCACACTGATGTAGGAAGTTTGTCACCTCAAAAAGCCATTTTTTTTGGTCCTTAGTTCCTATAACTTTCCAAAAAAGGATTGTAAAGCCTTTTAGATGAACTGGTTGCACATGCTATGGTTATGTGTGTCTGTGTGGGGGCGGTATAACTCTCTAGGTGATTGATAGAAGGACAAAAACTTTTTTTTTTAAATTGTGTTTGTTGTATTGTAGGCCTGTAATAGGTTTGTTTACATAGTAAACTTTGAAGTAAAACAGGTTTTTGTTGTAATAAAGAAGCTATTAAAGTAGTTAAATAACTATTAGCTAAACTTCATGAATGTAAATATAAACCTAATTCACATGTTCAGGACAAGCCCACACTGGGCCATTAACCACATGAACCCCAACGTCATTATTCTGGGTATGTCGTAAAAGGCGAACTTTCAATGAAAATATGCAAACTTTCAATGAAAATAGGCGAACTTTCAGCGAAAATAGCTGATATAAAAGTTCAAACCGTGACTTGTTGTGAGCTTGTAGATGGGATATTTTTGGCATGGGGATTTAGTGTAGAGGGGAAAAAAGGATGGGGCCCTATACCCCTGGCGGGGACTCCGGTCAACCAAGTGTGTAGTGTTTAAGTGGTTAAATTCCACTGCAGATTGAGCAATTATTTTCATTTCGTTTACAATTAAAAACATTCTTATTGATTAAACCACATGAAAAACATTGTGTTTGTCTCCCACTGAGAAGCCCTTAGGTCAAGCCTGTCAAGTGAGAGAGAACCTCACAGCTAATGAGTTGAGAGAAGAAGATATGCGTCTGGAATGAAAACAGGGTGTTATGAAAGCCAGGAAGTGAGCGTCTGTCCATTGTGTGTGTGTGTGTGTGTGTGTGTGTGTGTGTGTGTGTGTGTGTGTGTGTGTGTGTGTGTGTGTGTGTGTGTGTGTGTGTGTGTGTGTGTGTGCGTGCGTGTGCGTGTGCGTGCGTGTGCGTGTGCATGCCCGTTGTGTGTGCACGTGTGTGCATGAGTGGATTCACTAGTGTGTGCACTCACTCACACATGAGTATATCTCTGTGCTTCTGTGCAGCCACACTTATCCCGCCTGAACTAATGAAGCATTCCTTAAGAGAGATGAAAGCCCTATGATCACCTCCATTCATGTGTAAAACACACATGACATGTAGATGAAGACTACACCTGGCTTCATGATCAGCAAAGCAACATCTGTCTAGAAATATTTGAGTGTGTAGATGTTACCGGGGTGCTGAGAAGGCAAGCTGGGTGACATCCCCCTTGTTAACCACTTTCAAACTGGTATGTTTCTGGCATGTCATTCAGGTGCATTCTTTCAAAGAAATTCTAAACTGTTGAAAATATTTGAAAACATGTCAAACAATTTACTGAATGTATAGCAGTTCATAGAGCTAATAGCTGGTCTCATTGCAACACAAGTGAGCCGTTAGATCCACTATTTTGGCTATTTTCACGTGACACAGTCGTATAACAAAGTATAACATAGGGCTTAAGTGGTTAACTGGTAACTATCAATACTAAACACATTTAGTTATGATTCAAATGTAATCTATAGGTCTGTTGCCAGAAACCTGGTTCAAGATATTTTTAACTTAAGCTCTGAGTCTGATCAAACCAAATGCAGTGCTTCCAAATTTCTTGGTTCCACAACAACTGTTTTCAGTTGGGAATTTTCAAGCGGGGATAGTTTTGAGCCCAAATCATGCACGTTTGTGGTGAACGCGGTGGTTTAATAAAATGGAAACACAAACAAACAATTGAACTACTACAACAACAATCTGCAGATTCAGCACACTTCCTTTTTCCTTTCATTGAGCAAGTCGATAATAAACTCATACAATGACTTCCACATATTCAATAAAAAAGCAATAACTCAACTGCAGCAAAGGAAAAGGAAATTACATGGAAAGAATAACAGATCAATTACTGTGTAATAGGTTTATCTAATTATTTCCATTTTTTCACAATTATGTCTTATTACACAGTAAAGAATAGTAGATTAGTGATTACTTAATTAACTAAAATTGAGTAAAGTTTTGGTGAAATATTGAATAATATTCTTCCATTACCTGCACATTTATGCTACTATAATATTTTCTGTTGACAGTCTCTCATTGACACAGAATTTTAATCTGAGTTCCATCAATATAACTAATCACCCTTGGTAATCTTGATGTAAGTAGGAACTTCTTAATTTGTCTGTCACAAACAATGTGTATACTCAGTAGGTTGACTAAATGGAATTCAGACAGAACACTATCAGACTGTGTGTGGGGACACGTAAAAGACTTAGTAAAACCCATAGTAAAACCCATAAGACCACATGTTGAGGAGGACTAATGTGATGTTCAGATCATTTACCCATTGCCTTTTCTTGTGGAGCATGTCTGGAACCTATTCTACCAATAGACCAGTGGTATTTCCATGTAGAATGTCTACAGTATGTATATTTACACAATGTGTGCCCAGAACATTAGCCATGTCTAGTTTGTCAACCTGTGGATATTTAGAAGAAAATAACATCTTTCTAATAGTCAATAACAATATAAGTAGTGTCCTGCTCTTCTAGAAATGAGGTTCATGAATAATACTGCTCCAATGCAATGTGGTGATGTCATGATGATTCGATCTACAGTATATACTGCACTATTTTCCAAAATCTCAAGGTTGCAGTTGTAAAGTAAGGGGACCCAGGGGAACAACAGACCATGGCCTACAGGTAATTATGCTCGTAAAAAGACCTCTCTGTGCTGACCAGTTGAATAATCACATGTTCACCGCTGGAGGTTGCTGATCATACCTACTGGCTACTGTAAAGATGAGTCTTAATTGTATCAGTTTAATTGTTCATGCAAACAGAACCTTTTGGCTACGAAACTGTGGTAACGACATAACAATATAGGCCTGAGTCTGTACGACAGCTTGCTTGATTGAAAATGGCCGATCTACAAGCTCACAATGTGTTGTGATGCGAAGCGCTGTTCGATTGTAGATCGGCTACATTCGGCGAGCGACACTACTATCGTACCAACTAAATCAGGTTTCAGCTTCCAGACTGAGACACATCTTTAGAAATCTGATTTGAATCGCATTTAAAACCACCTAGGAATGTGATTAACATCGGATTCTCAAAAATCAGTTTCCATGAGTTTTTTTGCTAATCTGATTTGGGCTGCCAGTGTGAACATGGCTGGAGTGGAAAACAACCAACTTCAATGGCTCACAGAATGGCTGCGTACCAACAGCTACCTATCATTGTGTACTACCTCATTGACAGTAATGTTAATCTATTCATTTTGTGTTGATCAAATGCAATTTTCCCATTGTCTTTGTCAGTAAATAAGGCTATGGTTAAGTGCTAAATAAATCGTATAATGTGACAAACCTCGGACACAGCTTAGCCGGCCCTCTGTTGGATAACCTTGTGCAACAGCGAATTCCCGGATGATGACCTATATGTATGCTACTAGTAAATTAGTGGGACCGTTTGATTCATTTTCTGCATTGGTCTGTGATATGTTTTGTAATTTTTCAAGAAAATGTAGTCTCTTTGAGTTTGTGTATATGCTGCACTACAGTGTGAGGTAGGTGCACTACAGTATGCAACTAATGATTATGAACCAATGACTCATAGAAACAATCCATGAGTATGGAGGTTCGTATTGACTTAAATGTTCAATTCAATAAAATTATAGTTTTGACTGTCTGCAAGAGCCGTTAAATATTAGGCTCCTCTCCGATGTAAAATAAACTACTGGACGTGCGCTGCAAGCACAAAACCATTTAAGTGAGATATGTGGCTTTAGAAGATTAAGTGACATATGTGGCTTTAGAAGATTATTGAGATGAATGATGGTTTGCCTTGAGCCTGTTTTCTGGAATAGATTCCCTCCCTGGTAGTCTACAATACTGTACATCTGAAAGAAAAACCTCCCTGATTATATCGGCAATGGACAACTAGGAAAGTACACTCCTCGGGACACAGATCTCTGCCAGGCCAGGTTACCCACACCCACAATTTTGTGAATCTAATTTACAGGCAAATGATATGGAGTATAAAAAAATCACACCCAGTGTGAAGTGGGCGGTGTGTGGTCATCACAACATGACTCACTTAAAAAAAAGGATAATTGACTTTTTTTTAAGTCCATACTGCTATTCATAGGGCTGGACATGTGTCATGTGTTTCGCTAGCCAATCACAGTCCTGAATTTGCAAAGTCAGCCAATCACATTACAGCTAGTGGTGATGACACTAGCTGTAATGTGATTGGCTGACTTTGCAAAAGTATAGATTTACATTGACTGTGGAAGGGTTAGGGTTGTAGACTGCCTTGTAGACTATTGGCCAATCACGGTGCAGGATTGGTCAGTGTCCAAAACTCACTTATAGGGGGCGGTTACACCGCCCCAAAAACACGTTTGACGGTCATTGTTATGGAGCATTTGTGCCTAATAATCCTATATTCATCATCATCATCATCATCATCATTTATTTAACTCACGACCATGTTCACATGGTATGGAGCACAGATATCATACATTTTCATTTCATAATATTCATACATACATACATACATAGCAAAAGGCGAGCCTTACTTAAACAGAGGTAGAACATTTTTCAGAAAAGCACCTAATTTATAAATAACTCTTTGCTTATCACATTGCAATAGTAGAATTAATTTCTGCATAGATGGGCGAGTTATATAGTACTTTGGCAGATATTTTTGTCTAAGACTCATAATGGTAGTATTTTTACACTCAAATATAACATGGAACTCATCTCCGACTTGATTTCCATTGCATAGATTGCATAGCCTCTGGCTTCTTTCAAGTCCTCTATATCTACCAATGATCTTTGGGATTCTTGTGTTGTTCACCCTGAAATTACAAATGGCCTGTCTATTCTTCTGGTTGTCACACAACAGATATTTTTCCAACTTAAACTCTTGCTTATACTCAACATAAATGTCACATGATGTCATATTATTAAGTTCACTTTGCCACTTTTGCAGGAACTGGTCTTTCAACCTTTGTTCGACTGTTCGTTTCAACCATTCACTGTTATTACAATTCTGTGTCAGCCATATGTAAGACATACCACAGTCGTCCAATATGTGCTTTACCTGCGAAACCCATGGTGACGTGTATACACCTGTATTAAACAGGTTAAGCAGACAGTCATACATTATACGACTCAATTTGCTCTCTTTCCCTTCAAGCAACCGGGCCCAATAGCCAATGAGTCTTTTTTTAACTAGAATACAAATTGGGTACCTCCCCAGCTCTCCATACACCATATTACTACATGTGGTTGTTTTTACTTTTAGGATATACTTAAGGAATTTAAGATGTAATTTTTCTAATATTTCAATTTTTTCGAACCCCCAGACTTCACAAGTGTACAACATGACTGGTGAAACCAACTTGTCAAAAAGATCTAGTGCAACATTTACTGGTAAATCAAAATTTCTACATTTACAAAGGAGGGAATACATGGCACGTGAGGCCTGCTTATGCAGCTCTTCAATAGCAATCTTAAATGAACCATTATAATTCATAGTGATTCCGAGATACTTAAAGCTATGGACGACTTCTAGATTGTCTCCATTACAGGAAAACTTTAATCTGCTGGCGTCAGCCTTTCTACCTCCAAATACTGTTACCTTTGTTTTTTCACTGATCTTTAGTTTCCACTTTTCACAGAAGCCACACATGTGGTCAATTGCCTTCTGTAAACCCTCCTTCGTATTTGACATGACGATCGTGTCGTCCGCATACAATAACAACATGAGCTGTAGGTAGTTATCAATCGTTTCATCATTAAAATGTATCGGCTGACAGCCATTGTGTCTGAGGTATTCCTCCAGGTCATTAATAAATAAAGCGAACAGTAAAGGTGATAGATTTTCCCCCTGTCTTACTCCTGCTAAACTTACAAAAAACTCTGACTTCATGCCGTTTACAAAGACACATGATTTAACGTTTTTATACATATTCTTTACTACAGCCATAAATTTGCCCTTGATTCCTACCGCTGATAGTTTAAACCAAAGAGCATCCCTCCAGACTGTATCAAAAGCCTTACTATAATCTATAAATGAACAAAATAATCTCTTCTTTTTAAGACAAAATAAATCAACAATATGTTTCAGGACAAAAATATGGTCACTGGTGGAATAATTCTTTCTGAATCCTGCCTGAGTTTCCCTCAAGATAGAACTGTCCTCACAGAATATAATCAATCTTGTATTTAGTATATTTGTGAACAATTTACCCAAACAGCTCAAAAGTGTAATCCCTCTATAATTATCACAGTCGGCAGTATTGCCTTTCTTCTTGAAAATTGGTACAATCAAACCAAGCGTCCAATCTTCAGGAAAGGTACCGGAGTCAAGGATCTTGTTAAACAAGGATACATACAATGGCATGAGTATATTTACTGAACTTTTGATATACTCGTTCAGAATTTGATCACTTCCTGCTGCCTGACCATTTTTTAATTTTGAAACAACCTCCCTGATTTCCTGCTCTGTGAAGTTTGCATTTAGAATACTATTGTCATGGGAGTATGCTTCGGAATCAACTTCCGGTATCTGACTCATTTGCACTTCCCAGTCAGATAATATTTTAAAATGCTCATGAAAATCTTCCAGTGAAATTGGACAGTGCTCCTTTTTTCTATCAGTACCACTAAGCATCTTCCAGAAAATCTTTGGGTTTTTAGACTTCATACTCAACAATTCCTTGTTCAATTTATTTTTATGCTCTCTCTGGGCTTTGTACATCTCTCTCTTATATTCTTTACTTTTTATCCTTGCATTTTCGATATTAGTCTCATTTCTGTGTACTTTAAGCATTCTTTTTGCTTTGAGGTATTTTTGCCTTTTTAATCTGCATTCTTTATCAAACCACACTGCGTTTTTATTTACTTTCTTGCCCTTTCTGTGTCGAGCCACTGTTTTAGGAAATGTGGCTGCTGCGCTACTAATCAAAATACTACAGGCTTCTTTTGTCATTTCATCTACTGATAGGTTTTCTTGGTCAAGCAACAATTTATTCAGCTTATCAAGCTGAATGTTTTTTATGTACTCATCTATCTTGTGTGCATCCCATTTACCAATTTGTTGACTTCCACTATTTACAGTATGTTCCATGGGGCCCTCGACCTGATAATGAACCCTTTCCATATTTACCTCCAGGGTCACTTCCACCATACAATGCTTATCAGAAAACAAATGATCGAATTCATGTACACAGAAGCCTCTCACCTTGCTCACAATAAAAGGGGAACCTATCATGTAATCAATTACACTATCTTCAACTGTAGTTGCTTTCCCAATATGGGTGTCATCCCCACATCTTCCATTCAGTATACATAGCTCAAGATTTCTGCACAGATCTAACAGTGCACTGCCATAATTTCCGAAGTCTCTGTGTACATCAGCTGATTTTCTTTCTAGAGGGATATTAAACATTTCCATCATTCCCACCTGACACTCGTTTTCACAGACATCTTCATCTTGGTTCCATTTATCACCCTCATATAAGACAAAGTCATCCCTTTCCTGTGTATGGGCATTCATATCACCACAAATAAGAAAATAATTATTTTCCAATCCAATATCGGCTATTATTTGTGTCAGTTCATTAAACATGCTAACATTTGAGTATCTAGTTTTGTATGGTGGAATATAGACCGCTAGTATCACAAGATCTTTGTCATAATTGA
This sequence comes from Gymnoscopelus microlampas, assembly GCF_963454915.1. NCBI lineage: Eukaryota > Metazoa > Chordata > Actinopteri > Myctophiformes > Myctophidae > Gymnoscopelus > Gymnoscopelus microlampas. The sequence goes on along the minus strand of NC_139955.1, from coordinate 18,250,608 downwards.
GTGCATGTTTATTACATTTTAGGCAAACACCTAAGTCACTGTTTATACCTTTTTGCACCCATTTATCTGCAATTTTCATGTTCACGGCTATTATCACCCCCCCAGAGCGCCAATTTGTTAACTTGTGTCTATTACTAGCAAACATTAAGAAGCCCATAGCTTTAAATTTGTCCAACATCTCGGGTGTATCAGCATCATCAGTTTTCGTTTCATTGAAACAGAGTACATCATAGCTTTTGCATTTTTAGCGGTGCCAACCGCTCTACACTTGACTTTGTCCGTATGTCCGTCCGTCCGTCCGTATCAGCACGGGATGATGAGCACGGGATTTTACACAGCTATAACTCCAGTTTGCAGCATGCCACCAAGTCCAAATATGGTATGTGGACTTAGACCACCAATAGGGACGAGCATGAATTGCTGAAGTTATCACAGCGGGGTCCAGGGACCCCCCGCGTATGTTCTGTCCGTCCGCCCGTTTAGGGCACGGGATTTAAAACAGCTATAACTCCAGGTTGAAGCCTGCCACCAACTCCTACTTTGGTATGTGGACTTACACCACCAATAGGGACGAGCATGAATTTCTGAAGTTATCACAGCGGGGTCAAGGGACCCCCCGCGTATGTTCTGTCCGTCCGCCCGTTTAGGGCACAGGATTTAAAACAGCTATAACTCCAGTTTGCAGCATGCCACCAAGTCCACATTTGGTATGTGGACTTACACCACAAATAGGGACGAGCATGAATTGCTGAAGTTATCCAAGCGGGGTCCAGGGACCCCCCGCGTATGTTATGTCCGTCCGCCCGTTTAGGGCACAGGATTTAAAACAGCTATAACTCCAGTTTGCAGCATGCCACCAAGTCCAAATTTGGTATGTGGACTTAGACCACCAATAGGGACCAGCATGAATTGATGAAGCCCCGCCCCCTCTGTCTTCCCATTGGCTGGCCTTTAAACAGCCATAACTCACGTTCGCAGCATGCTACGGAGTACAAATTTTGTGCATGGACTAAAACCACCAATAGGGACAAACTGTAATTACTTAAGCCCCGCCCCCTCTGTCTGCCCATTGGCTGGGCTTTAAACAGCCATTATTCCAGTTTGCAGCATGCTACCAAGTACAAATTTGGTAAGTGGACTCAGACCACCAATAGGGACGAACTGAAATGAGTTACGCCCCGCCCCAAAGGCACCGCTTCCTTCACACAGGGTGTGATTTTTCAATAAAGTCAGGAGTATCCAACTTACTTCGTATACCACAGACATTTAAGGAAAGAACCCGTAGCCCCTGGGGACCTGTCCTCCTCTCCCCAGGGTCAGACGCAGCCTCTTCTGTCTGTACTCCATATCTGTCCTACACGTCTATACCAAAGTCTTTGTAATCCACGTCCTCGTATCCAATCAGGAATAGGTCATCTGGGGTGTTAATCGTGACATATCGGCCATCAGTCTTGCAGATAATTCTGCCGTCCCTTACGAATGTATGTTCACATTTGTCCCTGGCAAGCCAGAAGAGTTTACTTCTCATGCGTGTAAGATCCTCGTTGATGAAGATGCCCTTGTGCAGATCATCTTTTTTCAGCTCCGCTTTATTCTTCATCAGGTCCAAATTGGCTAATGGGAGGGCCGGCCAGCGGGCGGGTGGACGTCTGACGTCACTCTGACTCAGCCATAACCATATAAAGAGTTCCCAATGCAGCTACGCCCAAATATCGAGTGTGTTGTCTAACCTCAGTGTGTCGTCATGGCATCAGCCGCAAACAAATCAGTCAGCTCCATATATGGGCACAAAAGGAGGCATGCCCATACAGTATATGGCCATATTACTGATGACATCAGCACTCTCCATATATGGGCATAAAAGGACTAGGACTGAAAGACACAGACAGATCCGGTTGTCCACTCCAGAGCCAAAGATCCGACCGCTATGCCCATATATGGTCATGTGCATACAGTATATGGGACCGACCGACTTCAAACTCGGCCCGCACAGCGGCAAGGAGTCGAGGAAGTGCAGTGCCTGCCACAGAGTAGTAGATGTCCAGAACCGCGATCCAACCAATATGCCCATACAGTACAGTATATGGGCATTCCAATACTGATGACATCAGGGATGTCCATATGGGCATAAAAGGGACAAGGACTGACATATACAGATATCTCCATACATGGGCATAAAAGGGACACAGGTAGACAGAGAGAAACAGACATCTCCATATGGGCACAAAAGGGACACAAGACAGACGGGTACAACAGGTATGACAAAGCCCCCAACACTATGACTCAGACATATCGGTTGGATCGGCAGTGTGACGTGGTGTGAGGCTGCGGAGCTGCCCGAACTCTAGAGGTGAGGGCCGAACCTCTAGTGATAATAAAAAATCCAATCGAAAATCGAAATGGAATCGGAAATCTGATCAGATACATCTTCATGACACAGTGTTTTTAGAAGAAAACAGAAAATGGTGGAAAATCTGGTATGGTACTGTATATGGAGTTGTGTCATGTTACAAGAAATGCAGGGAAAACACTTTTTTTGTTTTAACTGTATGACCTAGAGCTGAAGAGTTATAGGCCAAAACGTGAAGAGGACGGTTATAGCACTACCATAAAGCCGATGAGAAAAGATTTGGGATGGTGTTTTTTCCTTGGTCTACTGGGAGTGTGCGTGCAAAGTTTTACTCCAATCAGTCCAGTGGTGTCCGAGATTAGACAGACTAACGGACAGACAGACAGACAGACAAACGTGTGTGCGCACGCACGCACGCACGCACGCACGCACGCACGCACGCACGCACGCACGCACGCACGCACGCACACACACACACACACACACACACACACACACACACACACACACACAGAGGCAGAAACATAATCTCTGGCCTTCGGCCGTCCGGCCTGGCAGAAATAACTAAAACTTTTAATCACTCTAGCTGTTGTTTCAGTCTTGTGACTTAATAAAAGTACGACCTCAGGTCAGGTATGTCAAATCTGAAAAGGGTTACCCTCAAGTCTGGAACACTGTACATCTCATTAAAAGCTTTCTGTATGTCAGTGTGTGGGAGGTTTTTATCCTGAGTCTAGGGGAGATACAGTTTACAGGAGGTAATAGCTATCCAACATGGCCTTAATACATTTGAACATTTCAATTCAAATATCTTACTTTATTACTTTTTGAAATCCAATATGCCAGCCACTCTTCCGAGTCAGATTCTGATTGTCCAGAAATATGAATGAAGTATTCAGCTATGGAGTTATTTCCCAAAGTAGTGTCACAGTGCCCCAGAAATGTCATGTACTGTACATCTCTTAGTATAGTAGTTTAGTAGTGGGTAGTGCCGGGGGGCAGCAGCAGTGGCTCAGTTAGTAGAGCAGCCCCTTGGGAATAGGAAGGTAACCGGCTCAATGCCCAGCTCCTCCTGGGTTAGTGTCAAAGTGTCCTTGAGCAAGACACTGAACCCCTAACTGCTCCCGATGAGCAGCGTGCCTGGCATGGTTGCCTCCGTAATTAGTGTGTGAATGGTGAATGTAATGCACAATTGTAATGCACTTTGAATGAAGGAGCAATATAAATGCACCATTTACCGGTGAATCCAGAATCCAGAAATGAACAAAAAACATTAACAACAGCAAAACTACATAAACAATACTTCCATAAAGTCTAAAACAACACTCATATTATCAATTAGATTCTGTTCTACCGAAGTCTGCTGAGAAACCTTCCAAAATATCACCAAATAAGAAGAAAATAAACTTTTAAAACACCCAGAAGGTAAACCGGCTCATGCGCAAAATACGCACGCGCCTGGGCACTCGCGTGCATGTGAATAAGCTCCGTTCTTCGCTTGTGCTCCTTACCCTCCTTCAAAGGGTTAGGGTTAAAGGTTAGGGTCTTAAAAGAGCACTCTTCTGCTATTCGTAACTAGCCCCAGAAATATCTTCTAAGTTTAACCCCAGAAATAACCCGCCAACAGTTTTTATTTTTTTTGTACATTTACGTTCATTGCTTCTAGCGTTCATGATGTCTTGTATATATTGTATATTGTTGTATGTCTTTAAATGTCTTGATGAATTGAATACCCATGACCACAATGGATGTATCCTTTTAACAATCATTGAAAATCATACCACTCTACTGTTTACAAACTGTTAAGAAAGTATGCAATCAATCAATCAATCAATCAATCAATCAATCAATCAATCAGTCAAAAACTGTGTTTAGCTTTGTGTGCAAGATTGCCCCTAGATTAATGTTTTTATAATTATTTTTTAGTGCCAAGGGTCCACTATGCCCTTAAAGGTACGCACATGTATTTAAAGTTTAATTTACTGAAGCAGTTATTTTGTGATGGTATTTTGTAGCATACTGTTGTCTGCTGTTGCTGTGCAGCGTAACTGTTGTTTTTTCCCTCACCTGTGTTATATATTAGAACAATTTTAATTCCGAAGTGACTTACTCTTTTTATTGAACGCTTAAGTCTGGTCAAAGTGGTTTACAGGGTATAGATCTCAACCGAGCTTAGAGGGTGAGCATTTGAGGTCTTGGGGGTCTTTTGTTTTGTTTTTTGTTGTTTTTCTTTTCATTTCTGTTTGGTTTTGTTATGCTGGTTTGTACGTTCATGTCCCTGGCCTGAAGCTCTCAAGTGTGATTGTCTAGCCCTGTGTCTAGCCAACTGATTAGAAATGCTTTAAAAATAATATTTTTGTAGCCCAGCCTCTTGTCCATTAATTTAATACCCTCAGTGGGGAACCAGGCCTTATATTGTGTCAGGGATCTGCTAAACGTCCAATTGGAGTGGCGTAGCGGCCGTTTATAGCATTAGGCTCCTTAATGTCACAGAATGAAAGGGATATCATGTTTTTTTTGGATGGGTTCAAACATCGAAATGGGGATTTTACAGGTTGCTGCTGATTATTAATCGAGCTATACTCTGTAACTTGTAACTCTGTAAACAGGAATATGATCTATAAACTGGCCATGTAAACAAATTATTTAGAAAGAGTCAAATAGATTGTAGCAGTCCATATAAATGCAGTCACATAACAAAAATCGCACCCTGTGTGAAGGAAGCGGTGCCTTTGATGAGTGGCCTCCTGGTGGCGCTATAATAGGGCGGGGCGGGGCTTCAGCAATTAATGCTCGTCCCTAGTGGTGGTGTAAGTCCACAAACCAAATTCGGACTTGGTGGCATGCTGCTAACTGGAGTTATGGCTGTTTGTAGCCCAGCCAATGGCAATACAGAGGGGGCGGGGCTTCAGCAATTAAAGCTTGTCCCTATTGGTGGTCAAAGTTCACGTGGTAAATGTGTATTTGGTAGCATGCTGCAAAGTGGACTTATGGCTGTTTAAAGCCCAGCCAATAGGAAGACAGAGGGGGCGGGGCTTGCTACATTTCAGTTCGTCCCTATTGGTGGTCTGAGTCCACGTACCAAATTTGTACTCAGTAGCATGCTGTGAACTGGAGTTATGGCTGTTTAAAGCCCAGCCAATGGGAAGACAGAGGGGGCGGGGCTTATGTAATTACAGTTGGTCCCTATTGGTGGTATTAGTTGGACTTGGTGGCATATGCTGCAAACTGGAGTTATAGCTGTTTAAAGCCAGTGGCCTCCTGGTGGCGCTATAATAGGGCGGGGCGGGGCTTCAGCAATCAATGCTCGTCCCTATTGGTGGTCTAAGTCCACATACCAAATTTGGACTTGCTGGCATGCTGCGAACTGGAGTTATAGCTGTGTAAAGCGCTGTTTAAAGCCAGTGGCCTCCTGGTGGCGCTATAATAGGGCGGGGCGGGGCTTCAGCAATCAATGGTCGTCCCAATTGGTGGTGTAAGTCCACATACCAAATGTGGACTTGCTGGCATGCGCACTGCAGTTATAGCTGTGTAAAGTGCTGTTTAAAGCCAGTGGCCTCCTGGTGGCGCTATAATAGGGCGGGGCGGGGCTTCAGCAATCAATGCTCGCCCCAATTGGTGGTGTAAGTACACATACCAAATTTGGACTTGCTGGCATGCTGCGAACTGGAGTTATAGCTGTTTAAAGCCCGTGCTCAAACGGACATCCGGGCTCAAACGGACATAACGGACAAACGGACATACGGAGGGACATAGTCAAGTGTAGTGGCCTCCTGGTGGCGCTATAATAGGGCGGGGCGGGGCTTCAGCAATCAATGCTCGTCCCTATTGGTGGTCTAAGTCCACATACCAAATTTGGACTTGCTGGCATGCGAACTGGAGTTATAGCTGTGTAAAGCGTCCGGGCTCAAACGGACATACGGACGGACATAGTCAGGCTCAAACGGACATACGGACGGACATAGTCAGGTGTAGAGCGGCTGGCACCGCTAAAAATGGAGAGACACAACGACTGAGAGAAACCGAAAGATATGAAGGAATAACCTAGCTTTAATGCCAGTAATGCCACCCCACTACGCGTTCCCATTCACAGACGTAACTCGTGTGGTTATGTAATCTCGTTTAAGTGGCTGTCTAGGAGTGGAAATAGCATGTGAAAATGCCATCCCCTAAGAGGAAACCCATTCATGTGTGGAACACAAGGCCAACACACACATGCAGAGAGCATACTCCAGGGTCACCTCAGAATTTAGACACACACACACACACACACACACACACACACACACACACACACACACACACACACACACACACACACACACACACACACACACACACACACACACACACACACACACACACACACACACACACACACATTCTTTATCTCTGTCTCTCTCTCTCTCTCTCACACACACACACACACACACACACACACACACACACACACACACACACACACACACACACACACACACACACACACACACACACACACACACACACACACACATTTCCTCTCATTAAGCCATCAGAGGTTCAAGCCTCTAGATGTAATGTAAACATGCTACTCTACCACTATGCATTCCAAGCAAGCTGCAGCAGATAGGCATTTGGGTGAAAAATGGTAATGCTGTTGTTGCTGAAGGCCCCATGATTGCTGCATGTCTCACGCAAGGTGGCGTGACATCCCGAATGTCCTAGCAGAATATTAGTGCATGGTGGTTTACTGTGGGTAGGAGCTGACAGACAGATGAGAATGCTGAGAGGCTTCGCTGGAGAATGTATTTTAACAAATGCACATGTGTGGCTTTTTGCATTGTGTTTCCATGAATCCTACATGTTACGTGCAATATCATTGCATGCACGTGTGTTCATTTTGTCTCTAAAGTTTCCCATGATTGCCGCATCTGCCACACCTGGCTGTGACTGGCCCATCCGTCCTTCAATCTTCATAAGACTATCAGCTCCTCCCCTCCTAGAACGCCAGGTGGCTCGCACTTCATTTTAAGCTGCACCTGTTTTTCTGTTGCACTCTCTGGTATTAGACCTCCTACATTGCTGTTTGACATATTGTTATATTTGTCATAGTTTGATCTGTGCCAAACTCAGTCTGGGTTGTCTGTCCTTTTTTTTATCCTTTGGGGTAACAACAACACACATGGGTTCATAGCTTGTTCCTCTAGGTAAGAGGTGATATCCACCATCTGTTTGTCTAGACAGAATAGGTAGCGTTTTCATTTGTTTGTTTTGGTTATCAAAACTTTAAAAGGGTTTAGTTAATCAAGGCTTTGTTTTACTTGGTTTTTGATTTGGCTTCACTCAAGTCTTTCCCGAAATGTTTTGCTAACTAAAAAGAAATAGCGTAAAAATAGCGTGTGTCCCATCTGTATGTTCTTTTTTAATGTTTGCCTAATCTCATATTGTAATAAATATTTTGGCCAGATCAAGGTTGCTTAATCATGAGGGAAAACCCATGTGTGTCAAAACCGATCTCCGTCCTTCTTATATTTAGAATTTTCTTACATTTTAATTAGTAACATTATGTCCTACAGACAATAAAGGCATTTTTAATCATATCCATGGGCTCATCATTATTTGGGACTCGGGAGTGTGCTTTAAATTAGCCTAAGGGCTTTCTTGTCTTCCAGATGAAGGTTGCTGTTGTACGTAAGGGAAATTGCGCAAGGACAATGGTGTTGCATTATAGCTAGCCTAATAACCATCATAGGAATTACAGGGAAAGGGATCACTCCCAAGAACAGCGGTGGCTGTGGTAGGAGAACGATGACACCGATCCTGTGCCAGTGAAGAATCTAGCTTCCTAGATTCCTACTCACTGGTTTTCTCACGGTGCCTCTCCTTGCCTTGGGAGTGGGACAGGGCCCCTGCTTGTCATTGTGATGAATGTGTACATAAAGTACTATGGGAAGATACACTTTATTCATTAGGGCAATGATTCTCAAACTTTTTCATGTCAAGGACCCCCAAAATGTATTTGGCCGTGGACCCCCATCTAAAATATTTTTGTTCTAGGGAGCCCCAGAAGCAAAGATTTGAATGTTCACTTAAAATATATATATATATATATATATATATTCAATGGTTTGCACAAATATTCACATCTGCTATTTTTGAATAGCCAAAGTATAAAAGGTTAAAGTGGTTAAAATTATTGTGATGCAATATTAACACATTTTGCTGGGGACCCCCTGGAACCCCCCCCAAGGACCCCTGGGGGTCCCCGGACCCCACTTTGAGAACCAATGCATGAGGGTATCCAATGAGCTGTACGGCTGGCAGCTGTCGTCCCACTCCTACACTCAAAAGATGGGCTGATTACTCTAAAACCAAGCAGCAGTGGCTCAGGAGATAAGAGCGGCTGCTTGGGAATTGGAATATTCCCCGGCTTGGAAGGAAGGAAATGTCCTTGAGCAAGACGCTTAACCTCTAAACTGATCTCATTGAGCAGGTTGGTGCCACGCATAGTTTCCTCCACGTCAGTGTGTGAATGCGTGAATGTAATGCACAATGTAAAGCATTTTGGATAAAGGCACTATATGAATGCATCATTTACCATTTAACACAGGAGGACTGGTGGCATGCAAATTCAATGTAGTTACGAGAGCGGTTGCTAACTAACCTACGCCTACTGTTTTGGAAACCAATCCCATCAGGATAAAGTCTTTGCATTGGTTCTGCAATTCATGTCTTCCAATCTAAATCCTTACAGTTTACAATGTTGCTATATAGTATATAGCAGCATCTAAATTGACACAGACGTCCCGGCCGGATTGAAAGGTATAAAGACGTAGAGGGTAAACAACGTCTAAATGGGTTAATTGAGCAACTACATGAAATGTTGATGTCACAAGATGCTACGGATGGATATCTCGGCAGATCTCCAACGCAAGACTATCCAAAAGGAGCCCGTCTTTGGGGGTTTTGTTTTCGTTAAACATGCCCCTTTAAGTGTGTTTATGTTGAAAGTCTATAGCCGGCAGTGAAGCCAGCTGCAAGACAATGGCATGTGGATAACTGTGTTTTTTTTGTTTTCATCCTTTCTATAAAGAGCCATGCTTGCACCTCCTCCACCTTCCTGAGCTCACTCATCTCACTACGAAACAATGGGACACGTTAATGCAGCAAGACATCCTGTTGTTGTCAAAGATGATAACAAGTGATGCTGAGCCACGTAAACACACGCATACAGACAATAGCAGACTGTTCTCCGAAAGCTCCCACATCCTAGCGTATCACACATTCAATAAATATGATTAAAGTTTCTCGATATAATAAGACACGAAGTGTTATTGCTCCGGCCGATTGCTTCCAGTGAAACCGCGCCACAGGGCTATTTCTAGAGCTTGATGTCTCCAGGGAGCATACCGTTATGGCACTGCCCTGTGCCCTGTGGACTCTTCATCACAGCTCTGCTGTCTCCTTCATCACAGCTCTGCTGTCTCCTTTCTCCACCAACGCTTTGACACTTAACGCGCTCATTATTCTTCCTTCCCAAACACCGTTTCAATTACCCTGAGAGCACAGAGGCCAGCAGTCTCAACACGTAAGCATAACACACATGTGCACATGATTGTGCGCCGCACACCCACACACACGCTCACGGGCACACGCACACAAAAAAGACATGGAAACAGGCATATACTGTATAGCACATACACACAGCAATTAGCATACACGCACAAATAACCTTATGCATAGAATAGATATATTGCACAGAATATGGCCTGCATACACATGCATGCAGCTGCACGCACGCACGCGCGCGCACGCACGCACGCACGCACGCACGCACGCACGCACGCACGCACGCACGCACACACACACACACACACACACACACACACACACACACACACACACACACACACACACACACACACACACACACACAAGCACACATGCGCACATGCACACAAGATTTGCATAACACTTCAAGGCAAGGACTGGAATATTCTGTCACATTTGGTGCATGCTGCCTGCATGGGTCGATAAATGAGAGGTTCTCATGGGTCATTAACATCTGTGCTTTTGGGTGTTTAAGTGCCTGGGGAATTATCCCCTGAGGACTAATGATTTCTTCAAGTGAGATGTGTGACTGTGAACTCAAGGGATCTATTAGATGCATACATTCAAATAGATTAGTGATTCAACTAATTTGTTATAAGGAATTCCTGCAATTCTAATTTGGATGATAAATGTGTGAATGTGGGTGAATTCCTGATACCAAAGCAACAAAAATGTTCCATCAAGTTTATTATTACTGTAAAATCTCAAGGCAATTTAGTGATACTGAAACGTTTATTTGCTGGGGAAACATGAGCCTCGAAGTGAAACATTTTTGGGAAATGGCTACATTAGACTTGTTTCTAACATTAGACCTACTTTAATCTAATGTTGTTAGAGTCAACACAATTGAAGTGTAATGTTTACATAATGTGATACTTAGGAAAACAATCAGCCAGTCAGTCACAAACAGTCTTGCCACTTCAGTGTACACAAAAACAAGAGCAACTAGAAAAAGTGCTCCTCGGAGCACAGGTCTCCGCCAGGTCAGGTAGGTTATTGTGGCCTCCTGGTGGCGCTATAATAGGCCAATGTGAAAGGGGTGTCATTTCTTCTTAGGCTTTTCACGGCAATCAGACACTGCATTCATGATTTCAGGCTTTTGTTCAAAAAATGTGTTTTGCTAAGATTAGACCTGCTGGTGGCGCTATAACAGGCCAATGTGAAAAGGGTGGCATTTCTTCCTCGGCCTAGTGGGAATGTGTGTGTGAAATGTCACGGAAATAGCAAGCTGCGTTCATGATTTGAGGCGCTTTGTTCAAAAGGGACCAATCCTGCAAACTTTGGAAGCCAACCTTAGCCAATCGGGATGGAATATGGGAAATCGGACAGATCCGTGTTGATCACATGACTATAGAGATACTGTGTACCGATTTGCATGACGTTTGGATAAGATTTGTAGGAGTAATTAAAAAAAATGTGAAAGATTTGGGGCAGAGGTTCTGAATTGGCATCCAGGGAGTGTGTGTGCACAGTTTCGGAGCGACCGGGCCAACGGTGCTGGAGATTAGCTGGTGACAGACGGACGGACACACGGACGGACGGACGGGGTGGAAAACATACTCTCTTGCCATGCCTGTCGGCCTGGCGGAGACAATGAAACAAACCTAAACTAAGGTGCTCCGGTCGCTGATTCTTTTCATCAGGATCAGCCAAAACCAATTACATGTTTTGTGCATAAGGAGAACAGAAACTGCAAATATTTCCAAAATTGTCTCTATATTTAGTTTACTACCAAAAATAAAGCGTTTCCATTCAGACACATTCCAGTACATGGCTGGTGTTATAGGGCGAGCAGTGGCGGCCATTTTGTGGTTCCACAGATAGAAAGCCAATATTTGTTTTCCATAGAGATTTACGAAAATATTTATATTAATTATTCTAAGCCTGGAACCAAGCCATCCAGCCTCCAGAGGAGGAAGGGAAAATGGTATTTATTAAATATAGTATATAATATAATTAAATATTCAAATATTTTTTGACACAGGGTTAGGGTTAGAATCAAATGTTCTATGGTGATGATTCACCAGGAGCATGGATGGTTTCAGGCTTAAAATAATTCATATAAATATTTTTGGAAATCTCTATGGGAAAAGTTATTGGGCTTTCTATCTGTGGAACCATTGCTATGCCGTATTTTCAGGAAAACCTTCCTGCAAGGGTGAGGGCATGGATATGATGCATTCATGTTGCAAAGGTAATATTTGTCCACTGATAGCACTATCAGTGGACAATATCACTTTAAGGCACCAACATCTACAGCTTAAAAAAAAAAAAGATCTGCATAAGGGTAAAATATTACACCATGCTGTCATGGAGTAGGCTACTGTATTTTGTTAGAGCTGCTGTGTTGGAAATAGCTAAACTTTTGCACGAGCTCATGGCACAGTGAGTCGAGATGACATCAATAGATAATATAAATGCAGTAATTAGAGAAGTCAGCTGTGTTTGACACATGAATCAGAGAAGTGCAGTGGACAGAGAGGACAGAGGCAATCACGCATAATATCACCCGCAGAAGGGAGGAGCTGGGTAATAATGAGTTTGAGACGGGAAATCCCATTCCGTGGGTGGAGGTTAAAGACGGCAGGGAGAGTGAATCTATATCCAGCTCTGAGGTTTTGATGAACCACACAGGAGCTTGGCTTGGCTTGAGACAAAGACGTGAGCTTACTGTACATTACGTTGTGGTATCATTGTGAGCATTTTCTTCTTTTTTTTTTACAATAATATCACATTTTTAACCACTGATGTCCTATTTCAGGGTTTTTTAAGTTGGTGGTCCGTGGACCACTGGCGGTACATGAAGATATGCATGTCCCTGATCATGCATTCAGTAATGTAAAAAAGTGATTTTCTTTCTCTCCATTTTCTTTTTCTTTTTTTTCTCTTTCTTTTGGAGAAACTTAGACCACAGCTGTTGGGACAGTGGAATTAAAGACATTATCATTATTATCAGTGGTCATATGAGGAGGATTGTGCTTCAGTTCCAAAAGTACTTCAAGCTTAACTACTAGTACAGAAGAGGCTCATTAAGATCCACAGACTCTGTCACATACTGTCACGATATGAGACAAGTTTTGGAGCCAAATGAAGAACCACACAGGCAGGCAGGCAGGAAGGTAGGCAGAGAAGGTTCAATGGTGATTTTAACTAAAATCTGACAAGCACTTATTGAACACAGGGAGGTTTAAATAGACACAGACTAACAAGACACAGGTGAAACATAACTACAATCAACACAGGGATTGGCTGGGAGACTAACAGGACACAGGTGGAGAAACAAGTAATCACAGGGAGGTGAGACAATGATCCTGACACATACATATATGATACACAGCACTAATGCACCATGTGAAGTTCTGGATGAGTTGTCAGACAGAATTTCCAGAGCTGACCTAACAGCAAAAGCATTTTCATTATTGTCTCCGCCAGGCGTGTGTGTGTGTTGTGTCCTGTCTGTGTGTTACCAGATAATCTCTGGCACCGTTGGCCCGGTCGCTGCGAAACTGTGCACACATACTCCCTGGATGCCAATTCAGAACCTCTGCCTCAAATTTTGGGCCTGTTATAGCGCCAACTGGAGGCCGATTTGTGCAAAACCCAGTTTTTTTACATTACTCCTACAGATTTTATCCAAACGTCATGCAAATCGGTACACAGTATCTCTATAGTCATGTGATCAACACGGATCTGTCCGATTTCCCATATTCCATCCTCATTGGCTAAGGTTCGCTTCCAAAATTTGCAGGATTGGTCCATTTTGAACAAAATGCCTCAAATCATGAACGCAGCTTGTGATTTCCGTGAAATCTCACAAACACATTCCCACTAGGCCAAGGAAGAAATGCCACCCTTTTTCACATTGTACTGTTATAGTGCCACCAGCAGGTCTAATTTAGCAAAACATTTTTGGAACAAAATGCCTCAAATCATGAATGCAGTGTCCGATTGCCGTGAACGACCTAAGAATAAATGGCACCCTTTTCACATTGGTCTGTTATAAAGTCCACAATAACGTACCTGACCTGGCGGAGACCTGTGCTCCGAGGAGCACTTTTTCTCGTTTTTTATTTCTTTACATTTGCAACTACATATCTGTGTTCCTGTCCACCACTATATAGCCAAGAATAGACTGACTGTGTGCACCTCAAGAAGAAACCTAATCTTAACCCATGTCCAGACCCGATACAACAGTGGTTCCCAGGTTGATAGTCAGGATGGTGGTGCCTGGCTCTCAATGAGCGAAACCCCTGCCATAATTCATACTTTCACATTGTTTGAAAAAGCTTGGTGTGAGCTTGTAGATCTGCCATTTTAGTTTTGAAGATTTGTGAAAAATAATTAAATAAATAAATAATGAAACTTCTTTTTGCCTATAATGACATGCCCAAAATAGGGACACCAGGTTGAAATAGATTTTAGGATATACACTGGAATTGTCCTACTGATATAGTAAATAAAAATACTTCATAACTTTTTGTATAGTTGTATACAATAATGTGTGGTTGTCACAAAATACTTCGAGATGTGTGAGAGAAGGTTTAAGGTTCAACTTTGTCAGCAACACTAATTACAAAGTTGTGCACTAAAACGAACAAAACAGTTGTGGTAAAGGTCGCGTGACGGCCAGCCATCCACATCTCCATGGTGCCATCTTGGGAAGGGATTATAAACAGATTTTGTTATATAGTTTTGTTGTTTTGTGTTTTTAATTGTGGTATGGATCTTCCTGGGTCTGAAATAAAGACTGATCTGAATTGGCTATAGAGCCACGAGGTAACAAGCCATTAGAGGATTGAAGTATTAACCTGTTGAGTACTACTGAGATTGCCCTCTATTTTACAAGGGAGTCCTGGCCAAGAGAGCAGCAAGTAGGCTTTACAACATACAACAAGTAGGCTACAATACAATATAATACAAAACAAAACAAAAGCAAAAACTTTGAATGTAAAATGTAAAAACTAAAAATAATCTTCCTATGGAGAGGTACGGTAAAAACTAAAAGTGGCAGGTTCTATGAGCAGAGGTTATCTAAACTTTTCCAAATAGAAAGGCAATTTAAATAGCTAGAGAGTTGACCAATGATGGCTTTATGAATAAAAATGTGCCTATGAAGTCAAGCCATGCAAATACATAATGAAGTCAGACCTGCACTGTCAGACAGATTACAGCAATGTGTAAGGGATTTAGCATTTGAGTTAAAGCGTAAGGCTCCATGGCACAGCAGGCAGAGTCTAAAACTGTCTATAGCCTGGAGGGTGGTAGCAGTGGCATGACACATGCATCGAACATCACCATAATTAATCACTGTGAGAAATGTGGCTACGCTTGTACCAGAATCACCTATGGTTAAATGAATTATGGGTTGTAAAGTATCTCTATGCAACAGCTAGTCTTGGTACTACCAGATTCAGAACACTGCTGCTCAGGTCCGTACTAATAGCAAGAAAGCATCATATCACGGTCTGTCCAAAAAACATTAAAAAACAAACCTTTGTTTATACAGCATTGATTGGTTAAGGACCAAAATGCATTTCTGATCCTGTGCTACAAAAAACTGAATAGGCTTGCACACTGACAGATTAGGGAAAGGATTAGGCTCTTGGGAGGCATAAATCTATTTAGTTACAAAGTGCAGAAAATTACTTAAGTGCAAAAGTGAAAAAAATAAGTTTGGGTGTGAACCGAAACAACCACTCTTTTTTTCACTTTTGCCCTTTGTAAATACATATACGTATATTTTTGCATCCCAAGAGCCTCATCCTTTATCTGTCAGAGTGTGAACTTCAATGTTGGCCTCTCACACCTGGCTTTGGCTTTATGCCTTGAGTTTAAAGCGCAGACTTTTCTACTTCATTTGATCTTGTGCTACACCATGAAACATGCAGACTTCTCAGGTCGTCTCAGGTCTGCTTTTTGAACCCAGAGTCAGTAATAAACAGGGAGAAGTAACTTTCAGTTTTTATGCACGACATATCTGGAAGGTGGAACAAACTCACAGAAAACTGAAGGTCTGCTGTTCTTTTTCAGTAAATCAAACCTTAAAGGGTTAGTTCACCCCCAAAAGGCCGGTCATCAAATTATTGGCTTAGGAATGCGACAAAAACAAATAAATATCCATGAATTCAAGTCTCCATGGGGTGACTAATCGATAGAAAAAAAGTCATTTTGGGGGTGATCTATCCCTTTAAGACGACTGGCTAATACTGAAGTTTTTCTTCTCCTTTTTTAAATAATTTCTACAGTACTCAAAACATAATTCTGTTCTATTTCAACTTCTTCTTTTATAAAGTGTGTTTTAATGCTCTGTGTCTTAATGTTTGTTTGTAAAGCACTTTGAATTGCCTTGTTGTTGAAATGTGCTAAACAAATAAACCTGCCTTGGCTTATTGTTTGCTGATTAGTGCGTGGGTACAGTATGTGTGCACAGGAGCATGTGATGTAGGCTTCTCAAATGATGGTTAAAATCAAAACAGCAGTGCTCACATGAATAGATTGACTGGATTATTGTTACGAATATGTTGCCTTTGTTCTATAGAATAAATATGTATTGTGTCTGATTCTAATTAAAGTGATTTTGTATTCCCTGTATTTGTATTTATATGAACTAAACCGGTTCCCGTTGGTTAAGTCGAGAACGAACGAAGTTGGAAATGCATGCCCCACCCGGTTATGCAATACCGACCCGTATCAAAGTACCCATTGTACCCGTCTGTCTGTCTGTGTCCCTTTTACGCTCGTATATGGAGATATCTGATGTCATCAGTATATATATGCCTGTAAATGGGCATGGGCATATACTGATGATATGGTTGGATCGGCGGTTCTGGACAACCGGATCCCTCATATGCCTATATATGGGAGTATCGGTCAGATCGGAGATTCTGGACAATCGGGCCAGATTCGACGCCGGGGATGGCACTCCCTCGGTCGTTGGCGTTGCATGCATCGAGTTTGAAGTCGGTTGGTCGGACGGTTCTCGAGATACTGTATGTGAACCACAGACAGAGATTTTGTGCATTTATTGTAAGATTAGGCCTCCCTCTGAAAAGATGTTGTGTCAGGGACCCACATTAGAGAACATGTGTGTAAGATCTTTAAAAAATATTCAAATATGTTAGTATAATGTTAGTATAAAATAGGGTTAGTGGTTAAACTCATTTAGCCGGGGACCCCCTGGAACCCTCTCAAGTACTCCTGGTTGGGTTACCCGGAACCCCACTTTGAGAACCACTGGTCTAATCCCTAACCATTACTAGTATATCCCTTTAATTAAATTAACATTAAAGCTGCATTATGCAATAATTTTGTTAGCACAAGGTTAAGGCTCCTCCTAAAGGCCAATACATGCTCCTTCCGACGTCAGAAAAGAAATGCCGTTTCGGACAGGCTTTCCGAACTAATTTAGTTCGGGCAGTCAAGATATCTGGTGGTGCAGGAGTTCTGAGAAAAAGTTCTGCGACCGCCCATCAGAAGTTTTGAATGACGTCAATTTGTAGTTATATCACCTCCATTTCCGATAACTTTGGAAGGAGCATGTATTGGCCTTAAGATTGTGCTTCTGTCTCTGAACTCCTGTCAGATTTGTTGGAACACATTGACACCTCACTGCTTCTCACGTTATGGTGGATTTTCCAGCTCAAGATGTCCTCTAACTGTACTTAAGGTGAATGGCATTTTACAATGATCTATCTCCATGCAAAATGAAATTACCAATTTAACTGCTAGTCATTTATTCTTCCTACCTTTGCACTTATGATAACAAAACTGACTGCTGCTGAGTGTGTACAGTTGGCCTATGTTTTCTTTTTCTTTCTGACAGACAAGGGATGAGGAGGCAGGGGCTAGTGCCTCAAGGGAGGGCTTGTTTTGAAACAGAACAGCTTATCGTAATTCCCATTACTTATCAGTAGGCACTCATGCGGCTTAATAACTCTATACTGTACCTGAGCAGAGACCCTTGGAAAACAAGGATTGGCTACACACACACACACACACACACACACACACACACACACACACACACACACACACACACACACACACACACACACACACACACACACACACACACACACACACACAGTAAAATGATAGAGATGTTTGCACCTATGGCTTCAGAAAAATATTCGGTCAACGAAGTAGACCATATATGGATAAAGTGGTTAAATGACAACACGGATATAGATTAACCAGTGAAACTGGTTGGATTTACACAACACATGTGATTTCTTAGTTTCTACCGCAGTCAATGGGTTAATTATTTCACACAAAAAGACTCTCTTTCTCTCGCATGTGTGTGTGTGCACACACACACACACACACACACACACACACACACGCGCGCGCGCGCACACACACACACACACACACACACACACACACACACACACACACACACACACACACACACACACACACACACAAAGACACACACTATGGGCTATCATCAGCACTCAGAGATGCCAGTGACCACAGTCTGTGGTCTGTGGTTTCACTCTCCAGACCTCACTGCACGAGGCCTTGCTTGAGGGACAACAACCGCTCTTTGATCTGAGCAAAGTCAATAAATGACTTTTTTCTAACCCCTTCATCACAACATGCCCACAGCATGAGCATTTCACCGCAGTATATATTGTTTAACTCCCTCTGTCGTTCCCTAAACAGCCATGACAGCCTTGTCCAGACTCCAGAAGTATTGCCAGTCAGTGATATTTAGTAGAGCTCACTGGATCCAGTTGTCAGGGCTGATTTGGTGAACACAACCCAGTTCCTTCCTATGCACTCAGAACCCATACTACATAATACAGAGATTGTGCTATTACTGTATATGTGATGCATTGTGAGATTTTGATCTGCTACTCCTTTAGCTTTTTTTTCCTTTTATTTTTTGTAGAATTTTCACCCTTAACATGCTCAAAGTAGGGATGCCATTTAAAGTGTTTAAAGCAGCCTCAAGTTCAGAGCCAGATTGTCTCTAAACAGATATCTTTTGATCTTAAGGGTTTCAGTGATTTAGGATTCATGCATTAAACCAGTTCCTCAAACATGGATCATGCAACAGTGACCATAACAATAACCATACTAACCATACCCAGATGGTGCAAAGTTACAATCTTGTGGAATGATGCAATCTCCCAAGGCCACAAGGTAACATGGGTTCATGAGTCTAGCTCATCAGAAACAAGTTTGAGCGCCTACTGTAGCTACACACTAACCAATTTTGCCATATGCATGCATTAAACCAGGGGTCGCCAACCGTTTCTTGATAGTCAGTGTGCCATTATTTAATTATGACACCACATAAAAAAATAATATTTCCATCTGATTTTGATTGTCCATAGGCTAACAACCTTTATTTTGTTCTTCTTCTTTAGAAATATTTTCTTTCACATCAGGATGTAATGATCATTAGACTCAGAGCAATAACCCACCTATCTCCCAGACTCCCTCTCCAGTTAGAGTTAGGTGTTTGAATGAATGTAGAATTATGTGCAGGATGTCATTTTCTATATAGATGTGAGGGGACTTCATTTAACTGACTAAACTCTTTCCGAATGTTTCATTTATTTAAGAAAAAACCTCTCTCTCACACGTATGCCAGTGTGCCAGCCCAGTGATCACCCTCCCCTGTGCCAAACATTGGCAAGGTTGCCTACCCCTGCATTACACTGTGCAGTCTTCACGGTTCACGCTCAGGAGCTGTCGTGTAGCATTATACAAGTCTGCCAACTGTATTTGCCCAAATGACAACTCAGAGCAGTAAAAACTGGAACAAAGCGAGAGCCTGTCTCTTGTGCCAGTTTTAGATTTGATTCATAATAGGCCTGTGTGCCAGATGCCAACAAGTGCTTCCTATGCGACATTATAATCATTACTGTAAAATCCATCCGGCCAAAGTCATTAGCTAATTGAATATATGGCTGATTTTATTTTGGCAGGTGTTTAAATGTAGTTTTACATTGATTTGATCTTTTTAATTGTAGATTGCAATTTTGATAATCTGCCAAATTAACTATCTCTATGCATAGGGATTAGTAGACATCCCAAATGGGAAATACACTTATACATTTAGTCTTAATAGCCTTTATAAAGTGTAGACCAATGGTTCTCAAAGGGTCCTTGAGGGAGTTCCAGGGGGTCCCCAGCTAAATGATAGATAGTTATTAGTTACTATGGAACCAAATAGGCTAGATAGGTCCTTGAAATTAAAATGGTTAAGAATCGCTGCTAGAGCCGTAAAAGATCTTCTCCAGTTATGGGGGTCCCTGATCCTGACATATCCTTTCAAATGGGGGTCCGCAGGCTAATAGCCTATGTGTCAATTTGGGGGTCCTTGATATGAAAAAGTTTGAGAACCACTGGTGTAGACACACTGCATGATGAACTGTTATACTTTGAACCTACCTATGGGCAAGGCGAGGAAGAACGGCAGCCAGCAGAGTGTAAACATGCCGACCACGACTCCCAAAGTTTTAGCGGCTTTTTTCTCCCGGGAGAATTTCAGGAGTTTGACGGTGAGGGAGCTTCGCGCCTGGCTGGCGCGGCTCTTGCCGACGCCAGACCCGGACTGATCGTCCTGCGCCTGGGATCCCTTGTGGATCCGGAGCGTCAGCTCGCCGGAGTTCATCCTCTCGCGCATCACGCCGGCCTCCAGGTTCTTGGTGGTCCGCTTGGCGACGATGTACACCCGGCAGTACATGGCCAGGATGACGACGAGCGGGATGTAGAACGAGCCGATGGAGGAGAACAGCGCGTAAAAGGGATCCTCGGTGATGCCGCACTCCGTGTCGTCCGGCGACGGCGGCTGCTTCCAGCCGAACAGCGGTCCCACGGAGATGACCAAGGACAGCACCCACACGCCGAGCATGGCCAGCAGCGCCCGCCGCTCGGTCACGATGCCCGGGTACCGCAGCGGGTGGCTCACGCCGATGAAGCGGTCGATGGAGATGGCGCACAGGCTCATGATGGACGCGGTGCAGCACAGCACGTCCACCGCCGCCCAGATGTCGCAGAACACCCGGCCGAACACCCAGCGGTCCAGGATCTCCAGCGTGGCGGACACCGGCAGCACCGTGGTGCCCAGGAGCAGGTCGGCGATGGCCAGGTTGATGATGAAGTAGTTGGTGGGGGTCCGCAGGTGCTTGTTGCACACCACCGACAGGATGACGAGGATGTTGCCCACGATGGCGAACACGACCAGAGCCCCCAGGATCAGGGCGAGCGGGATGGCTCGGGTGAGATCCAATTGATCACCCAGATGATCCGTTTGGTTGCCCGTGGAGGAGTTGCTGGAGAAGTTAACGGGCGGTGGTGGTGATGTGCCCACTGTCCCATAGTCCAGTTCCGAGGAACCGTTTTCCCAGGAGTTTGTCGCATCATCAATGCTCAGATTCATGTTGACTCGAGTGGTCCTCCATAACAGTATTCAGAAGTTGTATTCACGGTGGGATTCGATCGCGGGAGCTGGCGGTGTCTAATCAAGCGTTGTCACCAGGTAAGCCACCGAGACAGCTGTCCAACCCCTCCATTCGAGTGGTAAAATTTGAAGCTCCAATGCGTGCCTTTTAGTTTTAGTAGTCCTATAGTGACGCATTAATAGGGAGTGAAAATGACAGAGAGGCAATAACTGACGCCTATCTGTCAAAAATACACGTTATATATGTTGCCTAAGTGGCAGTAGCTATTGTGCCCCTATAAGTTAACAAACGAACTATCCAAAAGCAGTGCGTAATTTTGTTTTTAAAGCATTTATAAAAATTGTTGAAACATTTAGTTGTGCAGCGCTTTTCCATGTGCAGTCCTGCTCTCTCACTCCTCTCTCCCTGAATGAAGCAGGGCTCAATGGAGCACACAGGGGGGTACAGACAGTAGCAGCAGTGGTGGAAAGTATCCAAGTACATTTACTCAAGTACGGTACTATTTTGAGTTATTTTTTACTTTACTGGAGTATTTCCAGTTTTCAGAACTTTTACCTCTACTCCGCTACATCTCAGGCAAATATTGTACTTTTACTCCACTACAATTATATGATTTGTTTAGTTACTTTGTAGATTTGTATTATTATTACAAAACACACTAAGCACTTCAGACCTATTTTGGCCATTTGAAAATAGCAATTTGTGAGCTTATAGATCGACTATTTTCAAAAGATGTGCTTTAAAACTTGTGAAATTGGACATTCTGCATAATGAGTAGCCTACTTTCGACTTTTGGTGCTTTAAGTACATTTTGATACCAATACTTTTGTACTTTTACTCAAGTAAATTTTGAATTCCTGATTTTTACTTGTAAACAAAGTATTTCTACATTGCAGTATTGATACTTTTACTTAAGTAAAAAATGTGGGTAGTCTACTTTTCCCACCACTGCTCTCACCAGTCACCACACCACAAGCTTTCCAATGTGATTAGATGAACAGAAAGGCAAAAAAATCTGAAGAGACTCGAGTATGACGCAACGTCCCTTAATTAGAACCAAAAAACACGTGGCAAGTGGCACCACAAAGGGCATTCAATTATACAGTATGTACCTCAATATCCTCTTATCTGTACCCTCGCATTCTTGCTTTTACGCACACTTGCTTCTTCTCTCCCCCCCCCCCTCATAAGATGTCTCTGCATAAATTGAAAGGGATTTATTGAACTGGACCAGTATTTGAAAATAAATTCTTCAGTGACTTGACATCTTCCAAATTTCAGTCAGTATTATGGCAAGTTGGCAACAAAGCATAAAGGACATATTTCTTCACCAACTGGGTAACTAATAATAATAATAATAATGGATTTTATTTTATTTTAATCATAATGCACTTTACTTGTGCATTTTACTTTATTTGTGTAAATCTCAAAGCATTTGCATAAAAACCATCACACCACCCTAAAATATCTAATTAACAGTAACAGACTATAGGTTAATTGGGACTGCCTGCCAGAGATTGTAGGCTACACAGGGCAAGCTATATGATTGAGGAAAGCTTAGAGGCTAGAGCAACATAATATTTTGTTTCAGTGGAAAATGAGGTAGCCAAATTGAAACACGTTCTCTTTAGTTTGTGGCTTTAGCTCATATGCCTACAGGCAAATATATATTTAGGTTCTGTTCACACAAGTGCAACAGGTTAAGCCTGAAGGGTCATATTCATAAAGTTCAAAAGCAAATAGCAAGATCACATGAAATCCCTCTCCTGACAGACACATTCCCATTTTGGTCACATGCAGTATAGCTTCTCAACATAATCTCACCTTGGGTGATGACTCACTCAGACTTCAGACATCAGATCAATTTCACATGCATGGAAAATAAATTCGTGTGGTCCATATAAAACACCGATGACCAATCCACAGTAAAATATCAGAATACACAGTAAGACTAGCCTACAGCATAGATACATTTTCCACACTGAGACAAATACATAAATAAAAGAATACATAAAAACAGTTCATCAGTTAATAGTCCAATTTGATATAAAGTGAAAATGTGCAAGTGCCTAGTTAAAAAATAAAATAAACCCTGCAGTACAGGCAGGAATAAACATGTTCATGCTTGTTTTAAGGTTTCATTAATGAATATAATGATATTTATTATTATTGTTATTATTATTATCATTATTATTATTATTATTATTACTGCTAATAGAAGTATATTTCCCCTGCGAGGTTGGTGCTTTGACTGAATTTGTAGTGATGAGGTTCGGGGATGCTATCCTGTTGAATGTTGTCATGTGCTGAATCTGACATGACTCTTTGATCTGATTAGCTTTCAACATTACATACCCTGTATACGTTGGCGACTTGAGGCTATTTAAAGGGCTGTCAGCCGCCTCATAAATTAGGAAGCACAAATAATCTTTACTTGCAAGAACATCCTGGGGCCATGCAGAAAATGATGGATTCAATGTACCATGTTACAATGTCAAAACAAAAAGTTCTTGATATGGATCCATCATAAAGATGGATCGCTGATGGAATCTTGAGTTTTAAGAAGTTGGCTCCCATTATACAGTATGTATATTATACTTTTGCCTGTTCTTGTGGTTCAGCTGTCAGTGGTTCTTTCTCAGGCTCTCAGATTTTATAATTACAGATGATCTTTCGTCCTTTCTTATGATAAGGTTTAACAAACTCAATACATCACATCATTTGTTTGTTTATTTATTTGACTTTGGAGCAATATGCACTGCACCAGATGTATTGTTAGACAGATGATCATTTATAGAACTTAAAAAGACAAAAAAAAAAGAAAAGAAAAGAATACAAAGAAACAAGACAATATCACCAACAGTTAGAAAAAACAATTAGAATGGAGAGGACCAAAATGGGAAAAGGAAGAAGATATGTTTGTTCAGACTGTTTTACATATTCAGTGTCACAATCGTTTAGACATGTACTGTATGCACAAAACAGATGACATTTGTACTTCAAACAACTACAGCAAGCAAAGCATTACTTGAACAACTCAAGAACTTGAGGGTTTTTTGTAGCTCATAAATCTGCCTTCAGGAGAAGGCAGATTTATGAGCTTCAAAACCCCTCAAGGTTTAAATGTGAGCCACCATACAGGTTAAACAGAAACATGTGTACAGAGACTTGATCTCTCAATCCATCAGGAGACAAGTACTGTACAGTACCTTAATATCCATGAATTATTTAACTTCTTATCTAAGACTTGTCTAAGACACTTATCTAAGTGTTGGAATTTTAGTGCATTAAACACCATTCATTTCACGTGAATGAACACCCCAGGGCTCGGCTTTCAAGTACAATAACACTTCCATGTCACGAGGGGCATCCTCCATGAGTATACCATTGTTTGTCTGCATGGCGTTCAGCAGGATGAGCTTCTCCTCTTGTCCAATGGAGGTGATATAAAGCTACAGTTACATAAGACATGGGAACGGTTTGATTTCTTTTTAAAGACATGGGGCCTGATTCTCTAAGCTGTTTATGCACACATTTTGAACGTACCGGCATTTACAAAAAATCCTACGTTACGTGTCTGAGTCTATTTTGCGGGAGGTCCGCTATTTCTCAAGTCTGCTCGGAGCCATGAATTATGGGGCCAAAGCTTGCGTGTATGCCATTAGAATGCCTTATTCTTCATACAAAATCAATTGCAATCGTGCCAAACCTCAAATAAAATATTTATGTGGCCAACATTTGTCAACGCGTATAAAAAAGAAAGAAAACATATGTCAAACGATCTTTGTATGCATATTATAGACATGATGCAAAATTGCAAATTCAACCAATTTTTATTTCTTTTCAGTTAGAGATGAATTATTAGGCGTGTTTGCCGTTTTTGCAAGTGTGGCCACGGTTTCGCCTATTGGACTTTCATGCCAACTCCAATGTCACGCCATTAATTTATAATATTGACCACATCACATTCTGTGGTCACATCACGTGGTCGCTAAAGCAGTCTTTAGCGACCATGTCAATACATTTCCTTCATCATTTGTTAGTTTTTACATAGTTTTTAGGGCTATTTTAATAGGTCTCGGCGGAGCTTGTGATTCACGCGTCTGTCTTGGCCAGGACGTCACCGGAACCCCACATGAAGCAGTCTTACCTTAAGAGGATACACTTTATTTACACGTTATTTACGACCAGCTTAGTGAATCGGGCCCATGGTTTCCAGCAGTGCACCATTTTGGTTTAGTCATTTTAACATAAATCAAACAAGATTTAAAAAATTCTGTTGTCCATCCGTTAGATAAAAGGCATTGCAGCTGGTAATTCATGGTTCAGTGGATGAGTAATGTTTTGGTCAGCACTAGACCATAAATTGGTCATTTGGCAAGTGGTAGAATCCAGTTGTAAAAATATATACAGATAGTGGTCTGCATTTTAAGCCCCATCTGGCTACTGCATATTCATTTGCAATCAAAACAATATCATTGAGATTAGGAATAATAAGAATTGTTGTAAAAAAGAAAAATAATAAAATAAAAAAAACAGCACGTGGAGTTATGTTTCGGTTTGACGTGGGTCGGCACTGCAGAAGTTCAGTGGAAGGAATTTAGAATTAAGTCGTGTTAATTCCTCTGTGTTCCTGGAGAAGGTCCAGATCTGCAGCAGTAAAGTTCTGCTGCTGGGCTGGATGGTCTCTTGGCTGATGGCTGGTGAGATTGAGCGGTTCAGGGGTTACATTCTCCCTTTGAACTCGTTCCCAGTACACCTGCTTCTGGACCAACTTCACAGCAGTCTGGTCACAGTGCTTTACCCAATATGCTCAGCATATTCCGGTCCAACATGGGCAATGACTCAATCACAATAACTCTCTGGCTTTAGTAATACAGACAGGGCTAAAGCACAGCTAAAATCCTTGTTAGTTGCGCATGATTAGAAGCAAGAGTAGGAAGCACTTGTGAAAGATAATGTTAAAGATGTGTGCTGCATAAGAGGGTTTTACTTTTGGACATACTAACTAAAGCAGGCAGTATAGCTCTTGACAAGGAATCATACTGGAATATTTCATGCAAATGATTACCGTATTTGCATTACCCTTGAGTGACAGACCATAATACTTAAAGAGAATCTGGCCTCTGGCAATGTATTGAGTTTGAAGCATTTACTCGTCTATAATCGAAACAGAACTGTGTACAGCACCTTTTTTTTTTGTCGTTGCCATTTTGGGATACAAAAGGTGTATCGTGATGTTTTCATACTGTACCTTTTGACTGGCAGATGTTTCTTGGCAGTGAAGCCCATACACAGTCCTGTTGGTGTTGTTCAACTGCAAATGAGATTTAAAGTGCAGATTTAATAGTGGGCCCACCTGGACAAGTGGGATCAGACTTTCTGCTTCTGTATTCAGTCTGTCCATGCCCATGTATGGCTTATCCTCTGCAATAAGCTGAGAACCGGAAAATAGGTTTTGTTGTATAGCTGCCCTTTGGGCTTATTTATATCATATGACTTTGAAATAACCATAAATAGTCAAAAAGAGGCAAGATGCTGGTTTCCACATCACCTACCAAATCTGCATTTGTGGTTATTTCTGTTTGTACCATTTAAACTGCCTTGCTGTTCCCCATTTAGTCATCACTGATTCCCCATGTGTCTTGTGGTCTATGTCACAGCTCATTTATCACTTGAGGTTTCTGGTACACAGCGATTTTTTGGTTGAAGGTCAAATATGCAAATTGACATCATTATTTACTGTCATATACTGTAGGTAATGCAGAGAAGTTAAATGGCTTGAGACAAGCTTTCCGAGGCAACTGTTCTTATTTTGTTTTTTACCACTTTACCCCTGGGGGTCCCTATTTAGGCATGTTATTATAGTCGAAATGTATATTCTTCAAATATTTATAATAGAATACAGTATAATAAATAGCAAAAATTGCAGATTTGCAAGCCCATGTGTCCCAGCATGATTTGTAGATATATATTTTTTTACCATTTTGAAAGCATAAACAGGGCTTAAGTGCTTAATAGTTAAGACATTATAAACGAAAATAATTCATAATTGATCTTGATGTATCTCTTTGACCTTGACCTTTGATCTTAACCATGTGTCAAATATTGATTTAAAATGTCATGGCCTTGGGTTTTGATTGGATGATGGTACAGAATTTAAATAATCTGATAAGCGATTTTCATTTAATAGTGAAGATTTCCCAAGTGAAATAAATTCCTAGCAATGCTGCGTCTCAGTTTTGCTAGAAAATCTTCATTGATAAGCTTCCAACCATGCACAGCACTCGGGCACTGTATGAAATAACACATTTCACAGAAGCATTAGACTTGCGTATTTTATCTGAAATTGAATGTGGATGTAAAGGACACATTTGTCATCCTCCAGATGACACAAAATGCTGATTCGAGAGTTTCTGGTAATGTGGTCTGAATGCAGTTCTGCTCATCCAGCCCTGCAAACACATTCTGGCACTATAGAAATCTGTCCAGAGATGGTGAATGTTATTTTAAATTATTTTAACACAATTGACTGTCGTTTTTATTTTTGCATTGCATTGCCTCGCCTACTTTCCCTTACCTTACAGTATGTCATATTGGATGATTTTGTGTTTGAACAGGGACTGGACATTTTATTTGGCTCCACCCTACATATCCAGTTTGGGTTTAATCAGCCAACTCCAATGAAAAGCTGTGGCTTTGATTTGTAAGAAAAACAGAGTGCACAATTTTATAAAAAATCTTAAATTGTGATATTATCAAACATAAGTATAAATGCAGACAGTCTACATTTCCCAAAAGGGATTGCATGCTCTCAGTCTGACCAGAGGCATGGTAAAACATATCCCCACCGAAAATCAAAGTATAAGTAAGTAAATAAGAAACATGTGGTCAAACATGGATTACCTGTCCATCTATAACAAAATCTCTTATCATAATGAAGAGCAGAACCACAGTGTCAGGTTTCTCTCTGTGGATTCTCACATTAACACAGATTCTTCACATAAGCAAAGCTCTCGTGCATTAAACCCTGAGTGTACAAATTGAAGCAAATGGACAGGTCCATTTGGTTCCATTTGTACACTCAGCTTTAAATTAAGGATTTTACTGTGCAAAATAATGGCAGAATGAGTTGTTATCAATGGACCTTTTCATGATAAGACTGTGTTCTTTCTTTCCCTCCTGCTCTCTGTGTTATTAGATCTCTTCACAGCTATTTTCAGTTTTTGTTCGGTTCCGGCTTACTCTGACGCGCGCTCCGAGTTTGAAGTCGGTCGGTCGGTCGTATGGTTCTTGAGATATGTGAACTACAGACGGACGGACACACAGTCAGAGATGTATTGCATTTCTTGTAACTAGAGGTTGGGGCTGCTACGCGGCCCTCACATCTAGAGTTTGGGCCGCTACGATCCGACCAATATGTCTGAGTCATAGTGTTGGGGGCTTTGTCAGAGTACCCGTTGTACCCATCTGTCTGTGTCCCTTTTGTGTCCATATATGGAGTTATCTGTATCTGTCTGTCTACCTGTGTCCCTTTTATGCCCATATATGGAGATATCTGTATCTGTCTGTCTACCTGTGTCCCTTTTATGCCCATATATGGAGATATCTGTATCTGTCAGTCCTTGTCCCATTCATTCCCCTTATATGGAGATCCCTGATGTCATCAGCCCATATATTGCAATACCCATATATGGGCATATTGGTTGGATCGCGGTTCTGGACAACTGGATATCCGAAGTACTCGACGGCGGGCACCGCACTCCCTCGAGTCCTTGCCGCTGCTGTGAGTATGAAGTCGGTCTGTCTCATACACAGTATGCACATGACCATATATGGGCATAGCGGTCGGATCTGTGGCTCTGGACAACCTGTATCTGACCGTGTCCATATCATAATATCCATTATGTATATGACATCAACGATCATATAGAGATCGTTGATGTCATCAGTATGTGCCCATATATAGGCATGCCCCCTTTTCCCCATCTATGGAGCTGACTGATTAGTTTGCGGTTGATGACAATACATTGAGGTTAGACAACACACACACATATTTGGGCGTAGCTCCATTGGGAACCCCTTATATTGTTATGGCTGAGTCAGAGTTACGTCAGAGATCCGCCTGCCGGCCCTCCCATTAGCCAATGTTAATATAGGATTAGGATAGGTGGAACGGTGATTTAAAAATAAAAAATGAATTGAGAATCATTATGTAAAATATGTTGACACAATGGGTCAACAAATTCTTCACTTATGCTTGGAGCTTAACACCTCTTAATGTTCAGGGGGGAACAGTTTGTCCATTCTAACGGATCTGGATCTGAACATATATTCAACAACTGTAGCCTACTTCTTCTTGCAACAGTATTAATAAGAAGAATAAGAGAATGCGCAGTTGTTCTCGGATCCTAGTAAGGTACTTGAAGGTACATGTTCTTACTCCTAGGTTTACGGTGTACATGTTGACATGGGTGACTTTTCACCCCTGCTGTGTGCAGGTGTAATGAGTGCTCCTGTGTCTTATTTGGGTATCTATTTGAAGTGCCCAAGTAAAATCTTTTTATTCTTTCAACTATTGTCCTCTCCTGAACCCTTCTGCCCAAAACTTGGCTGAAAGGCATTTGGACTTCACTTTGGGTATTTATAAACATAATCACTGTTACCTGTCTGATCTGCAATTACATACTTGAAATCAGCGTTAGAATGATTCGTTGGAATGCACTTGAAAGACATTTGGAACGGTCGTGGTGGTTGGATCAGTGCCCTAGTTCAAACTGAAAAAGAGCTAGGGCTTTGAGATGTAGCATGGCTCTGGGAAAACACTCAGCAGACATCAATCAGTACATAGTAATGAAAAGAGAAGAAAATGGGTTTCAGCAACAGTTTTGTTGTCAGTGTGCCAGAGAGGACTGTACTGTTTGGGCCATGGATGGTCTGGACTGCACAAAAGAGCAGATGAAAAGCCTTTCTCTTGTTTGTAAAGGGACTTGGGCACCACTTACCATCAGAAGGAGACATGCTTTGAAACGCTGTCTTTTCTTTCCACCCACCTCTCTCTGGCTCTCGGTTTGTCTAATTTTCTTTTAGTGGTTATTTTGTTATTTCCTCGCACTAACTCTCTTATCTCTCTGTTCTGTGCTGCTCGTTCTCACTCTCTGTCTTTCTCTGTCTCTCTCTCTCTCCACTTCCTGTCTCTCTCTCTCCTTAACCCAGCATCCAGGATAAGTTATCACAGCAGCCCACATGGTGAGTGGTGACAATCAGCCATACAGTTTTATACACTACACCACTGGGCTTTTACTAGTGCACATCAATATGACAGCTGCTGGAAAAGAACAGCTGGCAAAGGGATGATTTCTTTCCAACCTGGAAGCGTGCCACATGCTAGCGTGGCATTTTCTAAGGCATCGTTTATATTTAGGGGGAAGGTGTGAAGTCAGGAGAGCCCCACTTCAAAGTCTGGTTTGATCCCCAGTCGACCCTGAGAAAATGCTCATTCTGGCATAATCAAGCTGATAGAGTAGGACTGTTGACAGAGACAAAGGCATGGCCTGTATAGTCTGTATAGGACGTTTGGGAAAGCCTAGCTATAGTGTAAGGGTGGAAGTGGTCTGGCAGGGAGCCCAGCCTCTCACATACACACAGTGCTGAGTTATGCAGTACGGCCCACCCCTCGCCATTAGATGATTGGCTTTAAAGTGAGCGGGACTTGATAGGTCTTCAGAATTTCCTACACTGGGTCATATTGACTAGTTATAGGCCCCCATAACATCCCTGGAGCTGGCTAAATGTTTCTAGCCAATATATAAATTCATCACAACTCAAAATATAAGTGTAGACTTAAACTAGGTGATAAAACAAACAGGATAAGCAGGATATTGTGAATATAATAATTTACGCCAACATACCAATGCATTCTCTGTTAAAGACAAAATATAGGCAGTCTAGAGTGGTCATCTTTTTCAAACAATATATTTTAATAATATAACTGAGCTAACTGGTGTGCTGAACTATGACCACAGCACACTGGTGCCAGTATTTCACATTATACAGTAGCAGTCCCTCTTGTACATTATATCATAAGTGTATAATTGAATGGAACTTTATCGGACCATGCTAGAAATTTGCTTTTGGTCATGGTCAGACAAAGTCATTGCATTGCATTCTATTCTATTAATTTATATTTGTGGAGAACAAGTTGAGCACAAAAACAAACAAACTATTGTACACAAAATATAGAAAATAGTTTTTCATTTTTAAGTGATGGTCACAAGGGAGTAGTTTAAATTGAGAACGGATAGGCTGGTTAGGTGGTTAAGTACATATAGTCCTTGCCTTTCTGCATAAACTTATAGAACTCTTAGTTGCCTCTGCTGCTTGTCTATAGAACTTGCTATGAGCGTTATGCCAAGATTAACCATGATATGATATCATGGTTATGTTAAAGCAAAGATGATTTAAACAAGACAACAAACTCTGTGCTGTACCTACACTTACACTGCCTGCATTTACAGCCTACCACAGGTATACAGTATTTACTGTGTGTACAGACAATGTCATCAGAGAGCTACCTGTAACAGAGAGCTGTATAAACTGTAAGAGATACCCTTACAGTTGATGAAGGGCACTGGATCAGGATTTAGGAATGGAGGTATTTGGGAGCCAGAATGTTACAGGTTCTCGTTTTGTTCCCCGGCACCTCCTGGCTGCGTGCCGAAGCCCTAACTGCACCATGATGAGCTGGTTGCTGGCTTGCATGGTGGCCTCTGCTCTGTGGCTGCCGTCAGTGTGTTAATGTGTACCACATGTACCATATGAAATGGTAAATGGTAAATTGTGCATTTATATCCAAAGCAATTTGCATTACATTCACCTACTCACACAAACATTTGCACACCGACGGTGTGCAAGGCACCAACCTGCTCATCGGGTGCTGTTAGGGCAGTTAAGAGCAGTGCAGTTAAGTTGCTCAAGGACACTTCAACACTAACCCATTACATGGGGAGCATTACCTCCTGAGCCATTGCCGCTACACATAATGTGGAACAGTGTTCTGCAGTTTGTGGTGTGTGACTGGGTTCATTTGTAGTACATTTGAGTGGTCTTAAAGACAAAATTGCTATTGTATATCAATGTAGTCCAATTACGGTTTATCACCTACTCTTTGTGGGTGTTCTGTCAGAAAATCATTTATCCAGTGAATTAGCCCCTTTACACTTTCAAATGTGTGCCACCTGCAGGAATTCACCCATTTAGATTGCATTAAAAGCTGAGGTGACCTCGATGCATAGAAATACTTGCAAAATCTTAACCTCAGATTTCAAGTTGTTGGTTCTCCAGAGAGGTGAAGTTTCTTTACAATACACATCATGTTAGCAAACTGCATTGATCTTAATTATAAATGAGGCCATATGAGTCCAGAACCCCTGGCATCAGTACCACACAATCAGAAGTCATTCTACCACACATAAGCATTGCTCAACAAGCAATGTGAATACTATCTTATTTCCTGAAATCACTAATTTATTGTACAAGTACTTACGCGTACGGCATGGATTGAATATACAGTATGAGTACGTTACATGGGCGTGTGGTGGTGTTTGTGTTTTGGATTGATTGAATGGATAGAGTATGGGTGGATAGATGTGCGTAAGGGGGGTGTAGATGGAGGAGGGGTGTGTGTGTGTGTGTGTGTGTGTGTGTGTGTGTGTGGGGGGGGGGGGGGGCTGTCATACATAATGAATGGTGCTGACAAACTTGAGGTGACATAAGAATGACAAATTATAACGTTTCAATCTGGCATGCTATCAAAGTGATAATTAATGACAGATTTGTATCCCAAGCATGACTAACTTTGTAACACTAAAATGTTTTTCTTTACACTCGATTTACTCTGATGTTTGTTGACAGGTTCACGCCATTTACTCTTACATATATTGCACTAGTTGTAAGTATCTGGATAAGAGCGTCTGCAAAATGCTTACCAGGTAAATTATATTTGTAACTCCAAGCTGGTCATTCTTTTTGTTGTAGATAATTTGTTGCCATTTATTTTTGCTTGATTAGATAATAGAGTGACAGGAAACTGAGGTCAGAGAGAAGGGAGATGTGCAAGACGCAACGGGAGTCAGATTCAGACTTGTGTCCTTGCGACTCACAAGGAGCATGTGTGGTCCATGCACTTGTAAGATAAGAGCGTTTGCTAAATGCCTAAATTATCATTAGGGGCTGGGCAGCTATGCTACAGGTCCCTCTTGTAGTTCTGATTGTTGTTGTTCTTCCAATCAGGAAATCTGCCTTCACATGCCTGAAAAGAAACAGAACTTTGCACACAGGTCCAGTCCTATGCCAAACTTCCTCAACTGGCACTGTGGGCTAATAGTCCAGTGCAGTGCATTACTGAATGGAATCCAAACCACATGTAGAGGACTGGTCCCATCATGTTGGTCCCTTTAGTTTGTATTTTATTGTGGGCTCGCTTCAGCAGTACGTTCTCCTCACTAGTTATACAGTATAGTATAGCATATTGGTATCTTAGCAAAACTTTGGCTAGTCATATCACTTTCACCTAGAAACTTATTTCAAACGTACTTCAAACTTACTGTTGATACGTGTACTTGTACTTTTCACTTTAAAATATTTTATAGTTTTTGAACTATTTAACTGAAGTTAAATCTTTCAAAAAGCACCCAAACAAGACTATGGGAAAGTCATTGTTATTTCATCTGAAGCCAATTTATTCTTTCACTTGTTTGCAGTCATGTTACTTCAGCCTGCTTTAACTTAGATTTAAACTTAAACAGGTAGACCTATCTCATGTCTTCCATTGGTGTGATCAACCTTTTGATAACTTTTATGCTTTTGCAGCTATCCCACTTCAAAGCACATGAGAATTTCACTGCCTTTTCGGCTTTTCCAAAACGGTTTGTAGAGGGGAGAGAGAAAGAAACTCACTGTGGCCACAATATTTACAATACAGATATGTTTTTACATCACCACGTTTATACGGGTCCACTCTGCGCTATAATCTAAAGATCTAAGGTGTTGATGTATATGTTTTGAGTTAAAGCCGTTAATATCAACCCTTGACCCTCTACACTATAGCAATTAGTACACCTGGTACGTGTTTGATGCCTAGCCTGTCAGTCATTTTAAAGGAACAATCCACCCAAATGCTATTGCTCATCAATATACTGTATACGCTGGTCAGTGGTGCAAAGTAACTAAGTACATTTACTCAGTGTTGTGTTCTAGGTTTTTTCGGAGGGTATACGCTACGATACGATGCGCGTGGCCGTGGGTATACGCTCTCGCGTTTTCAATGGATGAAAAGGTTATTAGACTGTATACGCTTCTTCCCAAAATAATCTGGACTGTGTACGACGTATGCAGCGTCTGACGGTAGAATACGCCACTGCATTTACTCAAGTACTATAAAATAATGTACAGTACTTTTACAATGCACAGTATAAATATGAGGTACCTTCACTTTACTTTCCATTTGTTGTTACTTCAACTCCACTGATGCAAATATTGTACTTTTTACTCCATTACAATTACAGCATTTGACAGCTTTAGTTACTAGTTACTTTACAGATTTTATTATTAATACAAAACGTACATTAACCACTTAAGTCCTAGGTCATATTTTGGCTATTCAAAAAAAAAAGCCGATCTACAATGTGATGCGTTATGAGCTTGTAGATTTACTTTTTTTGTTTTTAAACTTGACTATTTAAAAATATTTAGTACTTTTACTTCGGTACACAATACTGCCAATACTTTTGTACATTTCAAGTTCCAATATTTCAAAACATAACCCCACACAACTCAATTTGAATTGAACTAAATTTCTATTGTGGTGACTTAACCCCTTGATCACGAAGACAAGCAACATTTCAATTAGTCAAATGTACTAGATAATTACAGTAGTACAGCAATTGATAATGTCAACTGAGGGTGTAGTTGAGCTTTTCACCATGTATACAGTATACTGCAACTGGCTTGAGTAATGCTAGAGACTTGAAAGTGAAAGCACAACTATGCAAAAGTTTCCCACAATACACTTTTGCTTGCTTATATTTCTTCTCCCTAAATCCATGTATTTAACAGTATAGCTTGGAGTATCCCTGGGTAGCTCAGTCGGTAGAGCACTCATCTTTAAGTCACAAATTCTGTATACCAGGCACTACCAACTCAGCGTATGTGTAGCATCAAGCACAACTCTGCACATAGGTCCAGTCCTCTATGGCCCGGCCTCGATCATTGCTGCGCTATTAGCCATTATTGTACCTCCAAACATTCAATTCTGGTCTTTCTGTGTTCTTTTAAGATTGGGGGCATTTTCTTTGCTTTATTAGATTGTAAAGTGAGAGGAAACCAAGGTTAGAGAGAAGGTAGACATGCAAGACATGACAGAGGTCAGATTCAAGCTCGGGTCCCCACAAGTCACAAGGAGCATTTCGTCCATAGACTAACTGGCTGAGCCACCAGGCTAACCCATTTCTGGTCATTCCTACACATAAATACAGTACATCAAAGAAATGAGAATCCCCACAAGGCAGGCAAAGCATTCACTGTCTATTTTCTTGATGGAATTTGGCTTACGCATATCTTTTTTTGTGCTACAAAGGAACTTTAAATTTGATATTGGGCCTTCTTTATTAAATTAATTATTTTCTGTAAAAGATACTTATCCTCACATGCATAATCTCTCAAAGGAATGGTTATATTTTCCTATTTTTTACTTACCATATCAAAAGGGAATAGCACAGCTTGTGAAGTTTCATAGCACATGTTGGTCCAATGGCTGATTGCTAAACCATCTGCCTTGCAACCACAGGGTCGTTGGTTCAAGACCCACCTCATGCAGACTTCATTTCAATTGCATTGCATACAACATGACTGTATCAATGTGCAATTGTTAAATATAACATGAAACGCTTATTTTAAGACTCTGAACCCCTAATTGCTCCCGATGAGCAGGTTGGTGCCTTGCATGGTTTCCTCCGCCATCGGTGTATGAATGTGTGTGTGAATGGGTGAATGTAATGCACAATCTATGTAAAGCGCTTTGGATAAGAGAGCTATATAAATGCACCATTTACATACATTAATCAATAATCGCCAGCTGGCAGCAACTGTTAACAGAATTCACTGTCTGATATTCAGTGCTTCTTTCAAAGGGCCCCAAAAACTTTGATTAAAGTTAAAAGTTGCACTAGGATTTTGGAGATTGTGAATAACTTTAAATTGTGAATAAGAAAGGTATAGTGGTGTTAAAACCTGGCCACTGGATATGGTGAAGTGTTAAACGGATAGTTCACCCAAAAAAAAAAATGTTTTCCAATCGATTAGTCTTGAATTCATGGATCTTTTTAGTTTTTGTCGCATTCCTAAACCAATAATTTGGCAGCGGTTCTGGTAGGACAAAGGGTATCTTACCGGAACCGCTGGTCATCAAATTATTGTTTTAGGAATGCAACAAAAACAAAAAAATATCTGTGAATTCAAGTCTCCACGGGATGACTAATCGATAGGAAAAAAAAGTAATTTTGGCGGTGAACTATCCCTTTAATGTTTGTGGTTGGGTAGACTGGTTTCAGGGTGCAGCTGAAACCTGGTTTCCACTTTAATCATCATAATCTTCACACTGGGATGGAGATGATCAAATCACATATGTGTAGTTTGATTGTATGGCACAGTGGTTTGGTGGTTAGAACTATAGCCTCATCAGCAAGAAGGCCCTTGGATCGAACCCAATGGGTACCAGTACAGAGTTTGCGTGTTCATGTGGCTCACACACACAAAAGAAAACATGCATGAACATCCTGTCATTATTATTACTTACAGTTCACTGTGTTTGTGCTGGTGCTTTAACTGTCATTCAGCACTGATGCAGCATCTGTCACAAGCAGGTGTGGTGAGAACCCAAATGCAGACAGCCAGGCAAAGTGGTGCTCAAAACCCATTATTGGGTGTTTTAATACAGGACACAGGTGAACATGAACATCTCACAGACAGACTGAAACAGGTAACACAAGACAGGACAGACTGGGGAACAAGACTGATATACTGTACACATGAGGAGTGATTACAAATGAGATACAGCTGGAGCAAACAGAAACGTAGAACCAAGAAAACTAGACCAGGTAACAACATAATACATAGAAATACAAGACTTGGACACTACAAGCAATGATGCAAAAGTCTGTGACAGCATCTAATATTATTAAATGCCTATAATTCCCAGGCACCAAATATAGGTCATTAAAGTATCTACACAAACTCTTGGAAACCCAGGTGCCCCTTTGTTCAGCCCACATGAACACTTTTTTTGGTTTGTTTTGAGAATCTAAACCCCTTAAAATCGTTTGCTCTTTTATGGAAGTTTTGAAAATACTGCACTGCATGCATCCAAAAGAAATACAAACTATATGATTAAAAACAATAAGCAATAAGACACTGGAATGTGTAAAGGCCTTTCATTCGTTGATGCCATATTTATAGAAAACATGAGACTTGATGGGAAGAGATCATCTTTTTCATCATGTTGACTAGTTTTGTTATCCCAGGCATCTAACATTGATGAGGAATTCTGAAGGCAGCAAGAGTTTTCTGATAATGTGACCGGCGGCCCTGACCCCCCTAACAGAGTCAAAGTTGCATTGCGGGCTTCCTGTGGAGACAAGAATAAGCGTTGGACAGTGTAGAAAACAAGCTGCTTCACATGAAACCCTCTCATTCAACCTCTGCAGCCTTCCCTATTAGGCTTGCATCTTCAAAAACAACACGTTGCGGTTTGGTTGGTGTCTGCTTGAGCTAAAGGTCAGTGATCCAGCTGCAATTTTCCAACACATTGCTTGAAGCAAACCGTCTGGTTCCTCCGGTGGCATTCTTAGGGCTAGTACACGCTGTAGGATATTTGCTCCGATTATGCTGTCGGGGACCTTTTTTGGCGCTTGCCGACAAAACCCCCCGATCCACCGATAGGGTCGCTGCGTGTAGAGAGAGAGAGAGAGAGGGGTAGAGAGAGAGAGAGAGAGAGAGAGAGCACGGTGCAGGATTTTGCGGGGCCTTTTCCCTACCACAAATGGCCTATTTAAATTCCACCCGCGCCCGCAAGA
This sequence comes from Gymnoscopelus microlampas, assembly GCF_963454915.1. Classification (NCBI taxonomy): domain Eukaryota; kingdom Metazoa; phylum Chordata; class Actinopteri; order Myctophiformes; family Myctophidae; genus Gymnoscopelus; species Gymnoscopelus microlampas. Next base: position 18,212,116 of record NC_139955.1, on the reverse strand, counting down.
TTTGCGCTGGAACCTGCGGGTACCGCAGGATCCTGCTGCCGTTACAGTGCTCTACTCTCGGCGTTGAGTCCTGTAAAATATCCTGCAGTGTGTGATGATCCCTTGTCGGCGATCAATCGTCTAGTGTGAAAACCACAACGATATATGACAGCGGATTTCAAGAAAGAGACTTGTGTAGTGTGAAATGCTTAACGATCAGATGACTCCGCGACCACTTTAAAATTCTTACAGTCTGTACCTGCCCTTAAGGGAACTTTGAAAGGCTGAACTGATTGACAGGCTTCAACAAAACCATGCATAGGCCTACCTGGTTGATCACCACCTTTAATATGATCAGTGACTACGGCACCAGTGTTGTATTAGTCTGGCAATAGCCAGATGATTAGAAATATATACAGTGTAACGTCTGGAGCTCAACTACTGAGATGTGGTCAAGGACCAGCTGGTAAGTTGAAAAATAAACAATTCAGACCCTCCATTGCTGGAGTCGATGGTGTAAGACGGAGGGTCTGATCATTATCGTCCTTGCTGCTTTCTATTACCTGCCTTCCATGCCACTCATATTAAAGTAATGTACATGGATGGATGTGAATAGTCCTTGTGTAGGAAGCCTACCGATACGTCTGGTGATGTAAATTCAATGTAGGTGCTAAAACTGAGTGGACATTTATTAAGGCTGTACTTAATATGGGGACAGTATCAGAATTGGTTTCCAAAACAGCAAGCGTATAGGTTTGTTAGCAGAGAAACGTTTTGCCGCTTTTCTAGCCCCTACATTGAATTAAGATTTCCCCAGACATATTGGTAGGCAGGCAGTGATCTCTGATCGTCTGGCTACGCGAGACTAGCATGTGAACTACTGCACCTTTTGACAGGATCAATGATCAAACTGGGAGAGCAAAAAGGAGGCATATTTGCTATCACTTATACAGGCGGCATGCCAGCCAAGCATGATGGGAGATGCTTTCCATCCTGGACAAAGTTATTGCTCCCTAAGGCAGAGATTATATTTATAGGGCTATATGTTTTTCCTACCATTATAAATCTGATCCACTAAGAGCTTTCACTTTGAGCAAACGTCAGATACATCTTTACTGAATACTGGAGGAGCAGCAAGGCATTGGATACCTAACTTCCCCTGATGATCAGGTTGGTATACCATACATTGCTAGGTTGACTCTGCCGTTGCTGCGTGCAGCGTGAATGCGTGTAAGCAACAAGCAGAGAAAGGCTCTTCAGATAAAGGTGCTATAAAAATGCAGACCATTTATCGTTTTGGATAAACAATATCTGTCTTCTTAGATGTCTTTGAGATCTCCCAGCATCTACTGTATTTGTAATCATGAACCTGGATTACATATGGCTATTTGGAAAGACGCTTTGTTTGGAAGGCTTTATTGGTAAAAATGAACAGACAGAACAAGGAGACACAAATGTGGACTTAAGCACAAAATATGCAGCACATGGTGGCGCAGAATGTAGACAGACTGTGTTCAGGCACAGAAGCTGTTAAGTTGATTTAGAGGTATATATCTTTGCCAGCACAATGTCTCTCCATGGCATTGATCATCTGAGAACTTTTTGTGAAGGCCAAAAGAGAGACGAGGAAGGGGGAAAGTACAGGAGTCAAAATAAACTTTGCGTTGGAAGTTTGTAAATATATCCCAAAATACAGACTTAACAGATAGCTCTCTTGACATCGACCACAGCCAAAGCCCCTCTGAGGAGGGAGATATTTTCATCCTGAGAAAAGCTGAGGACCCTGAGATCTTTTAGTAAGGCGGAGGAACAGTCACACACACACACACACACACACACACACACACACACACACACACACACACACACACACACACACACACACACACACACAAGCCCATTAGAACACTGAAGAATATACGGGCTTCGGTGCAACTAGTGGGGAGAAAGCAACGCCCCTTACAGCATATCTGGAAATCATCTTTCTAGTTTGAGACCGACTCGTAATTGAGATCACATGATCATGAACGGCAGCTCGCTGCTCTAGCTGACTCTAATCACATGCACAAAGACTCTAATCGTGTGTTTCCGTCAAAGTGGTTTTGCCCGCTGAATGTGTGTACACCCAGTAATATTTGTAATAAAAAAACTTGTTTATAGCTCCTGCTTCCATTCAAAACATCATGTTGTAGGCTACTCAGGGCGTCCTTGCAAAAGAGAACGTGATCTCAATGGTCTTCCCTGATCAAATAAAGCTCAATAAAAAAAAAGAAAAGAAAGAACACTGATAAAGACTAGAAAAAGTGCTCCTCGGAGCACAGGTCTCCGCCAGGTCAGGTAAGCTATTGTGGCCTCCTGGTGGCGCTATAATAGGCCAACGTGAAAAGGGTGCCATTTCTTCTTAGGCCTTGCACGACAATCGGACACTGACTGCATTCATGATTTGAGGCATTTTGTTAAAAACATGTGTTTCGCTAAATTAGACCTGTTGGTGGCGCTATATCAGGCCAATGTTAAAAGGGTGGCATTTGTTCCTCAACATAGTGTGAATGTGCGTACAAAGTTTGAGCGCAATTGGACGGTGCGTTCATGATTTGCGGATTTTTGTTCAAAACAAGCCAATAATGCAAACTTTACATGTCAATCTTAGCCAATCAGTATGAAATATGAAAAATCAAACACATCCGTCGTGATCACATGACTATAGAGATCATGTGTACCGATTTGCGTGAAATTTGGATAAAATTGGAAGGAGTAGTATTAAAAAAATGTATTTTACATAAGTCGGCCTCCTGGTGGCGCTATAAAAGGCAGATGTGAAAAATGCAGGGCAAAGGTTTTTCCTTGACCTATAGGGAGTGTGCAAACAAAGTTTTACACAGATCGGTGCAATTATAGGTAAAAACACGAATCGGCCTGTTATAGCGCCACCATGAGGCTGATTTGAAAATGTCCAAATGGTAGTTCTTCCTCGGCCTAATGGGAATGTGTGTGCAAAATTTCACGGAAATTGCATGCTGTGTTCATGATTTGAGGCATTTTGTTCAAAACGGAGTATTCCTGCAAACTTTGGAAGACATTTTTAGCCAATCAGGATGGAATATGAGAAATCTGAAAGACCTGTTTCGTTTAATGACTATAGAGATACTGTGTACCGATTTGCGGGATTTTTGAACAAAATCTGTAGGAGTACTGTCAAAAAATGTGTTTTGCACAAATCGGCCTCCTGGTGGCGCTATAACAGGCCCCTGTGAAAAATTTGGGGCAGAGGTTCTGCTCTGGTATCCAGGTACTGGTGTGCACAGTTTGGCTGCGAGCAAGCCAACAGTGCCGGAGATTAGCTGTACACAGACAGATCGAATGACGGACGGACGGACGGACGGACGGACACACGGACGGACGGACAGGGGGTAAAACATACTCTCTCGCCATGCCTTTCGGCCTGGCGGAGACAACAAGGATGACTAACGTTCTGTTAGCCAGCTATGTTGCAGTTCCTTCTGCAAACTAATGTCAGGTCTGTTGTCTTCACCACTATATAAATACAGATGCCAAAGCCAAACCCATTTATGTTGAATATCAGTCAACGCTTTGGACAGGCCTCAGTAGTAATGAGATATGGTTCTTTGGCAGTGAAGGTTTGCCCTCAACTGTGCCCCAGTTCGGGAGCAGGGCTGTGTTTGCGCATAGAATCTGTGCCGACTAGATTATCAGCGTACTAATATGTCAAATCAGATCAATGTTACCCAATAAAGACAAATCCCAGTTGAGCTTTTATGATGTGGTGAATGTGCACAGAGGGACTTATTAGTACACATAAATATTTGGTTGAAATTCACATTCTTCTGTGAAGGGTACACATGTTTGCAGTTATAGGGCTGACAAAGCAATTGGACTTCCACAAAGATGTTGTTTTTTATTTTTTTCTGCCATTTAATGTAATATACTTGGTATGCAAGGTTGAGTCTGGGTGCATCCGTGTGTGCGTGAGCGTGTGCGTGCATGCATGTGTGGCACGCGTGCATGTGTGTGTGTTTGTGTGCGTGCGTGCCTGTGTGTGTGTGTGTGTGTGTGTGTGTGCGCTCGCATCATCCAGTATGTCAGATGTAACGGATGCCACTGCTGTGCAACAACAAACAGTTTATTCAGCCTGCCAGCAGATTCTTTTATCAATCCACATCCTGCATTCTGAGTTAACGTGATCCGTCTCCAAGCCATCAACATTTCATCAGATTTTACTACAGGCTTTTAGGCAGCCTCTTCTCAAGCACCAAATTCCATTTGAAAGCTCTGAATCACACAGAAAATACTGTGTCCTCTCTTCATGTATCTAGTGAGTCAGTTGATCTCTCTTTGGGTTGCTTGTCTTACTGTGTTGTGTCTGTTCTGTGTTGTAGGGAGGGTGATGTCTGATTTAAGCAGTCAAACCTGGAGTCAAACTAATCGGAGCTCTTATAGGTGTGACAACACACAGTACACACCTATTGTGCATCGAGACTTTTTGTGTCATCTTATTTCTTTGTGCCGTTTTCATCCTCCCCACCCTGCCCCCCCACAGTTTCATCGTGATGCTACCTTCGGTTCTGTCCCCCCCACACTTCTCTCTCTGTTCAGGAGGTGTGTGCTTATAAAGCCATTTTCTTAATTACAATGAGCTTAGGTGATGGATCAATGCCGGCGTGATAGTGATGAGAGACAGCACATTTTAAGGAACAGTGGTTTTTGGAGGGGTGCCTGCACTATAAGTGCACATTCATTCTCATTAAAATGAGGTGTTGATACATTTTTGGTTTGACATCATGCAGCCCAAGATTCTTGTCGAGTAGTTGAAAACAAAGGCCGTCATTAGCCAGTAGACAATGGTTAGCCAGTAGACACTGGCTAACTGAACCTATCTTTCCACTCAAACAGAGAGCGTCTCCTTTCAAACCCCAATGGTTCTAATCAGCCCCCCGCCCACAGGAGTAGCCCAATTCTCTCACAACTTGCTACAAAAATCCCTCATGAAAAACTATATAATCTACTACATTTCATTTTCCACCTTCACATGTGTCTCCTTCTCTAATAATCAAAAAGTGCTATATATTTCATCTCGCAATCTACTTCCGGATGGTTCGTTTTGCACCTTCTCTTGCCACATCGGTCACGGGAAAGAAATAAGCACTGCCGTGGTCTATGGAAACGACGAGCCCAAAAGTGCACCCAAATAAGCCCACAATCGCTTATACAAACAGTCAGACCTGGCAACGCAGCCTACGCCAATCATGCGTGAGAGATCTACAAGCTATGGGGCAGAGACGCCACCGTATCTTAGCAACAACTACAGCGCTCACTCTCATTGGTCGTGTCACGCTAAGAGCAGTCTCCAGACAATGGCATCTCAGAGAGCTTGCTGTAGTGTTTATATATCTATGGCTGTAGCCATCACAGTCTAGCCTGGGTGCCAGCCTGCTTCGCTGCGTTCGGCGGACTTTTTTTCACTCTCCAGAAAGAAAAAACAATCCGCCGAACGTAGCGAAGCAGGCTGGCACCCAGGCTAATCACAGTCAGTCGCAGCGACGACGGACAGGGCGCTGTGATAGCTGCCATGTCGCTAACGCTAACGTGGTTGTCATGCCTGCAGCGGCTGTGCAATCACTTTGTCAACAATGCACGTTCGTGTGGTGAATGTCAATATTGCTGCTCAGTTAGTCCATTGCAGATGGTGTATGTTTGTGTGTGTCTTCTGGAGAACTATGTCGCTCCACAGCAACTACAGTAACTAACGTAATGGCAGGACCGCCCCGTGCTACGCATGTGAGGCTGCATTATGGTCATGTAGTAAATTCAGATAATTTCGCTCAGATTAGATCAGTGCTTATCAACCCTTTCAGGCCGCCCCCCCCCCCCCCCCAAATAAACGTACTTGATCTGGGGACCCCCCCATTCTGTTTGACTCCGTTCCACAAGTAAATATTGTGAAAATAGCCGATCTACAAGTTCGAAACGCCTCACGTTGAGAGGCTTTGTAAGCTTGTAGATCGGCTATTTTCTACATGATTGCCTCTTTCTTAGATTATTTGACAATGTGGCCCATGTTTTTATAGTATAGTTTGTTGACTACTTTCGTTGCAGAAATGGTCATTTCCTTTACTTTCGTTTTTTTATTGTCTCCGCCAGGCCGAAAGGCATGGCGCAAGACTATGTTTCACCCCCTGTCCGTCCGTCTGTGATAGCTAATCTCTCACATCGTTGACTTGATCGCAGCGAAACTGTGCACACACACTCCCTGGATGCCAATTCAGAACCTCTGCCCTATTTCTTTCACATGGCCCTGTTACAGTGCCACCAGGAGGCCGCTTTTTGATAAACACATTTTCTCACAGTACTCCTACATATTTTGCCCAAACATCACGCAAATCGGTACACAGTATCTCCACAGTCATTAAAAAAAAAGGCTCTTTCAGATTTTTCATATTCCATCCTGATTGGCTAAAATGGCTTCCAAAGTCTGCAGGACTGCTCCGTTTGGACCAAAATGCCTCACATTATGAACACAGCATGCACTTTCCGTGCAACTTTGCACCCACATTCCCACTATGCCGAGGAAGAAATTCCACTTGAGATTTCTCTAATCAGCCTCATGGTGGCGCTATAACAGCCCGATGTGGAGAGTCAGTGAGAGCTGGATAAACGAGGTAAAATGTGTCAAAAGGAGTCTGTACGGCTGTCGATACATGAACACATGACGTCGGTCGGAGAGGAGATATTGTGTCTTTTGGACAAACAGCAGCGTGGTGCTGATGTTTGTTGTGTGAAGCAGCTTAATGTCAGAGTGTTTGTGTTGGAGCGCCTCAGTGCGGCTGCAGAGTTCATGTGCAACCTCTTCCAGAGAGAGACAGAGACACTAGAAACTCTGCTGGAGAAAAAAAAACACTGCTGGGCATTGACTTTCACATGGACATTGGTCTACACACTGCAGGTATATCTGCTACACACACAACATCAAACTAAACACTACAGGTATGATGCAGCGTTTGCATTCCAGCCAGCATGCCAGCGTAGTTCCCATATGGTTTCAAGGTGGGCTAAACCATATGGACCCCATGTCAGCAATGTCAGCGGCATCCACTTCAGTCCCAACTGCGATGCCCATGCAGGCTATAAGTAGCTTCTACCTGGCCCTTAGGTGGGCCCCAACTAGCCATGTTTATGTGGGACCAAGGCGGGTCCTAACTGGGTTTGCCCATGCAGGCTTTAACTGGGTTCTACCTGGGCCCTAGGTGTACCCTAACCAACCAGAGTGCAGTGCCCATCGCTCCAATTGTTGTGACGTCAGGGCTCTCAATACTGCACATTGGTGGAGGAGGAGGGGCCGCAGGGCGACCGCACACATCGCTGAACCAATGGTAGCCCACGGATGTTTCCTCTGGGGATTTACAATCTGCCCCTCTATGCCACATATCATCCGCACTACAGGGTCTTCACTGACCGAGCCACGGCCCCACTGGCCCTCATGACGCTACGCCACTTATATGAGTTGCCAAGTGGCCGCGGGCGCTACGTGGGCGTGGCCGCGGGCTAGACGCGAGCCCCCGCGTAGCGGGGGCGAGCTTCTAGTTCATTCAATTAGCATTGCTACAAAATGCTAATAAGCTTCCTGTGGACAATCCTCATTCACCGTATTGCCAGTTAGCTATTTAATATCTCCAGTTATTTCATATCTCTCAAGAGAAAATGTAGACCTTCAGGAATATTCGTTGATCTTCAGGGACCACCAGGGACCTTCATGGACTGCACACACAGTATCTGAATGAATGCAACACACAAGAGCCTGGATGAGACAGAAAGGGGCCTTATGTGTTGGTTCTTTACTACAGTACCATACAGTATCTAAATAATGGAATATGCTACCTCCCTTAGTACGTACGTATGTACTTACATACATACATACGTATGTATGTACATACATACATACATATGTACATACGCACATACTGTACATACATATATACATACATACATACATACATACATACATACATACATACATACATACATACATACATACATACATACATACATGTGTATGTATGTACTTACGTACGTACATACATTCATACATTCATACATACGTACATACAGTACATACAGTATATCATTAATACGTACTGTCTGTGACCACTGCACACAGCACCCACAAATGTACAGCAATGGTCCTAATGTAATTTCCTATGTGCTTTTTATAACTTCTGATTTCTATCTAAATTATAGGGAGTGCACTAAATTAAAAACAATAGAAGTTGAAAGTATCTCTGAATAGATCCCAGATGGCACTAATACTGGCAGGCTTATTGACAGTTTAGTGTAAAACCAATGGTAATTTGTACCAGACCACGGTCACTGTAGTCTGCCCTGGTTGTGAAGTCAGCGGGGAAGCCGTGCTGATCTGTTCTACATTAGGGTTTTCCTTCCTTACTGGTCTTAGGGTCGGTTGCACCAAAAGGGATTAAATAAAGCTTAGTTTAGGGTTAATCAAAGATTTGTTGATCTAGGATTTATTTTAATTCGAGTTGTGTTGCACCACTTAATTTTAAGCATTGCTTAACAAATCTGTGATCTAAATCCTTAACCTGTGATTAAAACTTTAAACAGTGATTAAAACTTTAAACAGTGATTATTTCATGGATTAAACTTTTTTAAACTTTTGTGTCCGCCATCTTGGATTTGCGCTGTAAATAAAAAGGAATACTGCATTCCTGTCACTGCCATGTTCAATTGCAGGCCCAATTTTATCAATTATTCTAATTACAGACTCTTTGCTGAATCTGTACCGCCTTTTAAATTCAGCATTATCATAACATTCGACTGGGTTTAGACGGTCCCTTATTTTTCTTTGAGCTACTCTTTCGTTTTCATGAAGCCATCTGATATATGCTGCCATGTTTACATTTAAACCACCTGTACTGCAAGTTTAGAATTAATCCCTTACTGACATTTAAATTGGAGTTTAAAGTAGTGGTGCAACAGGATTAACATTAATCCAGGTTTACTGTGAAAATAAAAACCAAGATTAAAGGATGGTTTAAAACTAAACCTGGTTAGTGGAAACTAGGTTTAAAGTTTGGTGCAACTGGATTAATAGATAAACCTTGATTTAAACCAGGTTAAAGCTTAATCCCTCTTGGTGCAACCGACCCTTAGTAAAGTCTCCTGTTAGCCCACTAGATTGTATCTCTACCATGTCTGTGGTATTTATCCTGACTCTCCTGAGAGGAGTTAATGTGTCTTATCTTACAGTTCTGTCCCACAACTCTAAAGGTTTATCACACAGTCATAAACATGATTGTATGATTTTTGGGGCTCTTGTTATAACCACCTCTTAACCACATCAAGAGGTTCATTTTCAGACATGCACCACCACGGCAAGTACCCTCACACTGCTTCTGGGGCCATTAAAGAACCAGCTCTGTGGGAAATGTAGGCTGGAGGAGTAAAGGATAACACATCTGCCCTCAAAACTACAGAAACCCCTCTGTTTGTTTATTGGTCTTTGATGACAGATGTTACAGAGTGATACATCCATGTGTTTGAAATACTGTAGAACAAGACTTGCATGCATACAACTTTCTTCTCTGCTGTAAGCATGCAAGCTCTTTTGGGAGTTTCAGTAAGTTGATGATCCGATACAGTGGATGAGAACATTTTGCTGTTATGCAGACACACAGTGTTGAAATTGAGCTCTCACCCAGATGCATTGCACACATTAACCATAGAGGTCTGCTTGCCCTGTAAGGCTGATTCAAGGCGTGTTTTCATTATGTTCGTTATGTCTCCTTGCTGCGTTCACGGTCATCTCCACTACAAACTTCCTTTAATATATGAACTTTTTTATTGGACTTTAATAGTTGTAACCCACAGGAGAGATTTTACACAGCCCAAAACTACAGTATGTGTTTGTGGATAGTGGTTTGTGGCACACATTTGTGGTTTGTCTTCTGTGGGATACAGCTATTAAAGTCCAATTAAAACTTCCATAAACAGGTCTCAAAATAATACTTTTAGTTTAGCCCTTAAGTAATGATGTTAATTTGAATACAGTTCTACCTACTGTGTATAACCAAGACTAGAGGGCTAGAGGTGCTAGTGGCCCCTAGAATCCGTGCTGTATCTTACACCAAACTGCACCAAAATGTTGTGAACCCATAGATAGATAGAAACTAGAAAAAGTGCTCCTCTGAGCACAGGTCTCCACCAGGTCAGGTATGTTAACAGCTGACTTTCCCCCATGGACTGCTACTTCTACCTCTACTCTCTGTCAGCATATAATATGTATCTGTCTTAATTACGTACCATACATAGACGTTCTTCAGTCAGCATTATTATTATTGTACTGTCAGTCTGTCATGTATACATATACATACATACGTATAGCAATGCCCATTTAGGATAACATCTCTGGGTATAAAAGTCTGACATTATACCTCAGAGAGCTTCTGCCCGGACGGGCTGCGACCCTGCTGGGGCTCGAGGTTGGTGGACTAGGGGTATGCTGCTATGATGCTGTTTTTATGCTTGAATCTACTTCAATAAATATTCTACATCATTGGTTCTCAAAGTGGGGTTCGGGGACCCCCCGGGGTACCAGGGGGTCCCCAGCAAAATGTGTTAATATAATAGCGTCACAATCATTGTAACCACTTTAACCATATTTTATAGTTTGGCTATTAAAAAATAGCAGATATACAAGCTCATAGCGCATCACTTTGTGCCGTGCTATGAGCTTGTAGGGGGTCCTTGACATGAAAAAGTTTGAGAACCACTGATCTACACTTCACCCTGTCTGGAATATTAATACTTTCCATAATACCATACTAAAATGCTACTGTTCCCATTAGTGGCTTGCTACTAATGCTGCACACTGTTAAACTTGCTCCCACTGTGTATTATCAACGTTCCAGTCCCCTGTTCCCCTGTTGCTCCTTGTGTGGTAGCTTGATAAACACATCTGTTCACTTCATTACTGATGGTCTCTAATACCAACCAGGGAACAACCGGAAATGACGTTTGCTCGCCTGGGACATTGGTGGTAATTTTTTTTAATATGGCAGAGTTCTCTGTGGAAGTCAACTCACTCCACACAATGTATTTGGTTGACATACTTTGCTGTCTCCCCAGAATTCTCCACAGTGCAATTGTGTGGTTGACCTTCACCATATCCCCAGTTGAGCTATACCCAAAACCCAAGAACAGTGTGATATCAGGACAAAGTACCGTGGGAGGCTTTCTTGTTGCCTTGCCTACGCTGGCCTTATGTAACGGAGCATCAGGAAAACCCTGACAGTGCGTTCAAGATTCAGGATCAGCTTAATTGTCCTACAAAGTGGAACATTTGGCTTGGGCTTTCACCCGTACCGCAAAGATGAACAAGAAAAGATGATGGTATATAAAAACATACAGCAAGGTTCACTGTGCAGCAAAAGCACCTAGACAAAATGAAAAAGAACCACGTCAATAAAAGCAAGGATCTGGACAAATCCATTTGAATAAATACAAAGATCCACCATGAAGTGTTCATCCTGGCCTTGTGGTTTTCCTAGCCGAACCTATTTAGACCTGAGGCCAATTCTAAAAAAAAAAAAATCTAATCTGCAACAAGGGGCCCTGAACCTCCTCCCAGAGGGCAGCTGATATGCTGCATATAGGATGGGTCAGTATAAATATCCTATTGGATCCTATGGATTCATATGTAATATGGATCTATATAATGATACATTTATTGATGATTTGTGGGATTTTTGTTTTATTTACTTGACTCTGGAACTTTTTGTCTGTTTGGTTTGTTTCCCGTTCATTTACGTTCACAGCAACTGCTTTTTGTCAAACAAAATGACATGGACGAAGGATAGGCATACAGTATAAGCTTTTAGCTTCAGCCTATATCTTTTTGATCACCTTAAACTGTGTTACAGCTTAAATCGTGTTACTGTATGTAATGTTATGGATACTGTTGAATAAACTAAACTAATCAATAAACTATTCATGGCTTGCCTTGGGGTAGTCTGTTTGTAAACAGACTGCAAGGATGGATATCGTCTGCACCCTTATACCCTTCCAAGCAGTCTGCATCAGTTGGACCAGCTTGGACTTTAGTTGCATGGTGAAGTTACCAAACCATGCTGTGATGTTTTTTATAAGGCTCTCTGAGACTGTCCCCTACACACAGACATGCACACACATTTGCACCAAATGCTGTTGCTATGTTTACAGTTTATAGATTAAATGCTTGTAGTTGCTAGAAGTACTGTATATCAAATTGTCCTTTGGGGCGGCCATAGCTTAGTGGGTAGAGAGGCAGTCTAGTAAGAACGTCAAATGGCACACATGAGTCAATATTAAACAGTAATCATCAAGAATATGAGTGTAAAATAAATAAGAATATGCAAAGATTTAGATAAACTAGAAGATGCAGAGAGTAAAATAAATAAATAGATACAGAGTGCCGATGTAAACAATATGCAGAGTGCAATTAAGTAAGGTGCAGACTGCAATTTTCAACTGCTTGGTGTCTTTTGAGTCAACTGCCAACAGTTTAGGTGGCCATTTTGAACTTCTTCAATAACTAACTTCCTGTTTAAGAGTTGTTGGGCACCCCTTCTAGTGTGACTATGACCTATTGATTGTTGATTAGGGTTCATGCTCACTCTGTTTACTCTGATCTCACACTTGCAAGTCACTATGGATAAGACGCCAAATGCCTAAATTGTACATTGTAATTAACAGATGAGGCTATACCGTAGTAAATGCTGAACTAAAATCTACAAATAAAAGATGTACATATAAGGTATCCTGCTTAGTTATCAAATGTACGAAATGGATATTGTCCATTTCTCTATTACACCTATAGGCAAACTTAAAAGAATCCAGTGAGCAGCTGACTTTCTCAAAACACATAACTCAGAGCAAGTAGTCTTTTCTTTCCATTTCCTCACAGAATTCTTCTTTGGGAAGAGCATAATAATAGAGTTTTTCCAGGTGCAGGGTTTTTGTTTTCTTAAAGTTATTAATGTCGACCATAAAACCACAACATCACACTGCATTGCATGAATGGGCCTGGTGAGAGCAGGGGACTGACCTCTGTCAACGAGCTGAGCACCCAACTGAAGCATACTGTAAGTCATAATGGTTAGAGAGCCAATGACGGAGACTATATAGTCTGAAAAACAGCTTTACTTTATGATGTTAGTGTACTCATCTTTTAAACTATATATGGTAAGATCAAGTGGTACAGAGCATAATGCCCCTTTCATCTGTGTATTCTCTGCAGAACAGACAGCTGTGTGGCGGCATCAGAATGCTGTGGTGCACTGCAGACCTGCAGACCTGCAGACCTGCAGAACTGCAGAGCTGCAGTGCTGCAGAGCTGCAGGGCAGTTCATAGGAGTTTGGCTCAGGAACCACAGGTTATATAAAAATGATTTGTTGCTAATTGCCTTGATTCAACTATTTGACAATTGGAAGAAAAAAAAATCCCACTTATACTGTACGCCAGGCTGCCATGCTGGGGGGTGCGGGGGTTATGTTATCGCCCCTGTTTGTTCATGTGTCCGTCTTTGATTGGCGTGGAACTTTGCATGTACTGTAGTGTACAGTAGGCCAAGGACGAACCTCCACACCATATTTTTCAAATCAGGCTCATCGTGGTGCTATAACAGCCCACTTTATGTTTTGACCTATAACTCTTGGACCGTAGGTCATATAGGCTATACCCATTTCTGCCTAGTAGATTTTCTGCCATTTACATTTTCTTTAAAACACTTTTTGCTGCTACTACTACTCACACAAATAAGTACACATTATCTCTGGAGTCATTGGATAAAGATGTATCATTGGGATTAGCCATATTTCATTCCGTTTGGCTACGATTACCTTCCAGAGGAGGGAGCAGCCTATTACAATAAATGAACAATGAGCACAGCATCCATTCTCCCCCAAATTTTGATCATAAGCAACACCAAAAGTGATTTCACTTACACCAATAGGAGGCCCCACAAATACTACAAATGCACTGTTTGTTTCTGAAATATGACGGCCCCCCCTCATCGAATTAGGAACAAATGATTTTGTGAGTCATGTGACAATGACCATCAAACAGGGTTTTGATACCATACGTTTTCCTGTAATTATATTTCACAAATGTATGGGCGAGGCCTATTTATTACAGAAAAAAGCTATATCACAAGCGCATCCTCCAACAACCCCAAATTGCAGGGCCTCTATAGACTTTCACTTCTGCCTATAGGGGGCGCCACAAACTCTATTTCCCCCTGCAGATTCCTCGCACCCTGTTGGCTGCACCCCACGATTGACACAGACCTAGGCCTAGGCCATCCAACCTGCCGGAGATATGCAATTCGACAAGTGCCCCTTTTCTGGTTTCATATAAACTAAAGCCTCCTCTCCAATGATGCTGACAGTCAATATGAACTCACTGGTGTTGATGGGATTTTAATCATGCTTTTCTTCTACATGCATTCTTTTCTTTTTTTCATTCCACCAAGCCCGACAGACCAGCTTCAAAGTATGTTGATTTTCCCTATCATGTCCCATGAAGCATGACCAATCATACATTTTGATCACCATTTCCATGGTTACTGTGGTTAATTGAAACATAGTAAGCAGTTATTTACATGCATAATTTCCTCCTGACATTTTTGAGTGTGGGACTATGAATACAGATATATCTGAGTTTCATTTCTGTCTGTAGTTTGAAGAAATGAACATCAAGAGAGCTAATGCCTGATAACTGAACTCATACACATAACACAGTAATCAGATTATATTCTGCTACATAACACAGGCAGATATAGAAAGCTATTTATTCCTTTAAACACTATTATGGTGCTCTGGTTACATGCCTATAGCCTGTACTGTAAGTATGGGAACAATTTATTAAATAATCATATGCCCACAAGCTGAAGTTTGTTTTTCTTGGACAGCATGTTCTAGTTCGTTGTCTTCACGCCAATCCAAAAGGAGGAAATTATGTCTTTTTTTTGTTTGTGCTACAGTGCATACTGTATGTAAAATATGCTGCCCCAAAGGGAGGTTTAAATTTAGATTTTTGTTTTCCAAATATATTGAGCAGGAATGTAGCCCTATTAGCAATCAGGAAACATACTTTTTTTTCTCCACAGCTGTCTCAATAAATAATTAGCCTCTCAAAAAGATGTTTTCAGGCAAACCTACAGTATATAATAATGTACTGTTTGTTGTGCAGTATTTTCATGGTCTCCCTGGTTGTGTAATTTCTGCAATATGTGCAATCTGTGGTTGTGATTTTCTTCAGTGTGTACTTTGTTTATATGTTGTTTTTATTACTAATACAAACTACTACTACTATCCTACTACGGAGGCAGCTATATTTGTCAGGCATATAAGTCCAAGACAAGTTTCTACACTTTCTAACTATATTGTATCATATTTATTCTGGGTAAATCCTCCTTTAGACTGCTTGCAAATATTCTTATTGTCTCCGCCAGGCCGAAGGCATGGCGAGAGAGTATGTTTTACCCTCCGTCCGTCCGTCCGTGTGTCTGTGTGTGTGTCCGTGTGTGTGTCCGTCCTGTCTGTGTGTTACCAGCTAATCTCCGGCACCGTTGGCCCGTTCGCTCCGAAACTGTGCACACACACTCCCTTGATGCCAATTCAGAACCTCTGCCCCAATTTTTTCACATGGCCCTGTTATAGCGCCACCAGGAGGCCGATTTGTGCAAAACCCATTTTTTTACATTACTCCTACAGATTTTATCCAAACGTCATGCAAATCGGTACACAGTATCTCTATAGTCATGTGATCAACACGGATCTGTCCGATTTCCCTTATTCCATCCTCATTACCTATGGTTGGCTTCCAAAGTTTGCAGGATTGGTCCGTTTTGAACAAAAAGCCTCAAACTATGCACGCAGCTTGCGATTTCCCTGAAATTTCACACGCACATTCCCACTAGGCCGAGGAAGAAATGCCACCCTTTTCACATTGGCCTGTTATAGCGCCACCAGCAGGTCTAATTTAGCAAAACACATTTTTGGAACAAAATGCCTCAAATCATGAATGCAGTGTCTGATTGCCGTGAAAGACCTAAGAATAAATGGCAGCCTTTTCACATTGGCCTATTATAGCGCCACCAGGAGGCCACAATAACGTACCTGACCTGGCATACTTTGCTGTCTCCCCAGAATTCTCCACAGTGCAATTGTGTGGTTGACCTTCACCATATCCCCAGTTGAGCTATACCCAAAACCCAAGAACAGTGTGATATCAGGACAAAGTACCGTGGGAGGCTTTCTTGTTGCCTTGCCTACGCTGGCCTTATGTAACGGAGCATCAGGAAAACCCTGACAGTGCGTTCAAGATTCAGGATCAGCTTAATTGTCCTACAAAGTGGAACATTTGGCTTGGGCTTTCACCCGTACCGCAAAGATGAACAAGAAAAGATGATGGTATATAAAAACATACAGCAAGGTTCACTGTGCAGCAAAAGCACCTAGACAAAATGAAAAAGAACCACGTCAATAAAAGCAAGGATCTGGACAAATCCATTTGAATAAATACAAAGATCCACCATGAAGTGTTCATCCTGGCCTTGTGGTTTTCCTAGCCGAACCTATTTAGACCTGAGGCCAATTCTAAAAAAAAAAAAATCTAATCTGCAACAAGGGGCCCTGAACCTCCTCCCAGAGGGCAGCTGATATGCTGCATATAGGATGGGTCAGTATAAATATCCTATTGGATCCTATGGATTCATATGTAATATGGATCTATATAATGATACATTTATTGATGATTTGTGGGATTTTTGTTTTATTTACTTGACTCTGGAACTTTTTGTCTGTTTGGTTTGTTTCCCGTTCATTTACGTTCACAGCAACTGCTTTTTGTCAAACAAAATGACATGGACGAAGGATAGGCATACAGTATAAGCTTTTAGCTTCAGCCTATATCTTTTTGATCACCTTAAACTGTGTTACAGCTTAAATCGTGTTACTGTATGTAATGTTATGGATACTGTTGAATAAACTAAACTAATCAATAAACTATTCATGGCTTGCCTTGGGGTAGTCTGTTTGTAAACAGACTGCAAGGATGGATATCGTCTGCACCCTTATACCCTTCCAAGCAGTCTGCATCAGTTGGACCAGCTTGGACTTTAGTTGCATGGTGAAGTTACCAAACCATGCTGTGATGTTTTTTATAAGGCTCTCTGAGACTGTCCCCTACACACAGACATGCACACACATTTGCACCAAATGCTGTTGCTATGTTTACAGTTTATAGATTAAATGCTTGTAGTTGCTAGAAGTACTGTATATCAAATTGTCCTTTGGGGCGGCCATAGCTTAGTGGGTAGAGAGGCAGTCTAGTAAGAACGTCAAATGGCACACATGAGTCAATATTAAACAGTAATCATCAAGAATATGAGTGTAAAATAAATAAGAATATGCAAAGATTTAGATAAACTAGAAGATGCAGAGAGTAAAATAAATAAATAGATACAGAGTGCCGATGTAAACAATATGCAGAGTGCAATTAAGTAAGGTGCAGACTGCAATTTTCAACTGCTTGGTGTCTTTTGAGTCAACTGCCAACAGTTTAGGTGGCCATTTTGAACTTCTTCAATAACTAACTTCCTGTTTAAGAGTTGTTGGGCACCCCTTCTAGTGTGACTATGACCTATTGATTGTTGATTAGGGTTCATGCTCACTCTGTTTACTCTGATCTCACACTTGCAAGTCACTATGGATAAGACGCCAAATGCCTAAATTGTACATTGTAATTAACAGATGAGGCTATACCGTAGTAAATGCTGAACTAAAATCTACAAATAAAAGATGTACATATAAGGTATCCTGCTTAGTTATCAAATGTACGAAATGGATATTGTCCATTTCTCTATTACACCTATAGGCAAACTTAAAAGAATCCAGTGAGCAGCTGACTTTCTCAAAACACATAACTCAGAGCAAGTAGTCTTTTCTTTCCATTTCCTCACAGAATTCTTCTTTGGGAAGAGCATAATAATAGAGTTTTTCCAGGTGCAGGGTTTTTGTTTTCTTAAAGTTATTAATGTCGACCATAAAACCACAACATCACACTGCATTGCATGAATGGGCCTGGTGAGAGCAGGGGACTGACCTCTGTCAACGAGCTGAGCACCCAACTGAAGCATACTGTAAGTCATAATGGTTAGAGAGCCAATGACGGAGACTATATAGTCTGAAAAACAGCTTTACTTTATGATGTTAGTGTACTCATCTTTTAAACTATATATGGTAAGATCAAGTGGTACAGAGCATAATGCCCCTTTCATCTGTGTATTCTCTGCAGAACAGACAGCTGTGTGGCGGCATCAGAATGCTGTGGTGCACTGCAGACCTGCAGACCTGCAGACCTGCAGAACTGCAGAGCTGCAGTGCTGCAGAGCTGCAGGGCAGTTCATAGGAGTTTGGCTCAGGAACCACAGGTTATATAAAAATGATTTGTTGCTAATTGCCTTGATTCAACTATTTGACAATTGGAAGAAAAAAAAATCCCACTTATACTGTACGCCAGGCTGCCATGCTGGGGGGTGCGGGGGTTATGTTATCGCCCCTGTTTGTTCATGTGTCCGTCTTTGATTGGCGTGGAACTTTGCATGTACTGTAGTGTACAGTAGGCCAAGGACGAACCTCCACACCATATTTTTCAAATCAGGCTCATCGTGGTGCTATAACAGCCCACTTTATGTTTTGACCTATAACTCTTGGACCGTAGGTCATATAGGCTATACCCATTTCTGCCTAGTAGATTTTCTGCCATTTACATTTTCTTTAAAACACTTTTTGCTGCTACTACTACTCACACAAATAAGTACACATTATCTCTGGAGTCATTGGATAAAGATGTATCATTGGGATTAGCCATATTTCATTCCGTTTGGCTACGATTACCTTCCAGAGGAGGGAGCAGCCTATTACAATAAATGAACAATGAGCACAGCATCCATTCTCCCCCAAATTTTGATCATAAGCAACACCAAAAGTGATTTCACTTACACCAATAGGAGGCCCCACAAATACTACAAATGCACTGTTTGTTTCTGAAATATGACGGCCCCCCCTCATCGAATTAGGAACAAATGATTTTGTGAGTCATGTGACAATGACCATCAAACAGGGTTTTGATACCATACGTTTTCCTGTAATTATATTTCACAAATGTATGGGCGAGGCCTATTTATTACAGAAAAAAGCTATATCACAAGCGCATCCTCCAACAACCCCAAATTGCAGGGCCTCTATAGACTTTCACTTCTGCCTATAGGGGGCGCCACAAACTCTATTTCCCCCTGCAGATTCCTCGCACCCTGTTGGCTGCACCCCACGATTGACACAGACCTAGGCCTAGGCCATCCAACCTGCCGGAGATATGCAATTCGACAAGTGCCCCTTTTCTGGTTTCATATAAACTAAAGCCTCCTCTCCAATGATGCTGACAGTCAATATGAACTCACTGGTGTTGATGGGATTTTAATCATGCTTTTCTTCTACATGCATTCTTTTCTTTTTTTCATTCCACCAAGCCCGACAGACCAGCTTCAAAGTATGTTGATTTTCCCTATCATGTCCCATGAAGCATGACCAATCATACATTTTGATCACCATTTCCATGGTTACTGTGGTTAATTGAAACATAGTAAGCAGTTATTTACATGCATAATTTCCTCCTGACATTTTTGAGTGTGGGACTATGAATACAGATATATCTGAGTTTCATTTCTGTCTGTAGTTTGAAGAAATGAACATCAAGAGAGCTAATGCCTGATAACTGAACTCATACACATAACACAGTAATCAGATTATATTCTGCTACATAACACAGGCAGATATAGAAAGCTATTTATTCCTTTAAACACTATTATGGTGCTCTGGTTACATGCCTATAGCCTGTACTGTAAGTATGGGAACAATTTATTAAATAATCATATGCCCACAAGCTGAAGTTTGTTTTTCTTGGACAGCATGTTCTAGTTCGTTGTCTTCACGCCAATCCAAAAGGAGGAAATTATGTCTTTTTTTTGTTTGTGCTACAGTGCATACTGTATGTAAAATATGCTGCCCCAAAGGGAGGTTTAAATTTAGATTTTTGTTTTCCAAATATATTGAGCAGGAATGTAGCCCTATTAGCAATCAGGAAACATACTTTTTTTTCTCCACAGCTGTCTCAATAAATAATTAGCCTCTCAAAAAGATGTTTTCAGGCAAACCTACAGTATATAATAATGTACTGTTTGTTGTGCAGTATTTTCATGGTCTCCCTGGTTGTGTAATTTCTGCAATATGTGCAATCTGTGGTTGTGATTTTCTTCAGTGTGTACTTTGTTTATATGTTGTTTTTATTACTAATACAAACTACTACTACTATCCTACTACGGAGGCAGCTATATTTGTCAGGCATATAAGTCCAAGACAAGTTTCTACACTTTCTAACTATATTGTATCATATTTATTCTGGGTAAATCCTCCTTTAGACTGCTTGCAAATATTCTTATTGTCTCCGCCAGGCCGAAGGCATGGCGAGAGAGTATGTTTTACCCTCCGTCCGTCCGTCCGTGTGTCTGTGTGTGTGTCCGTGTGTGTGTCCGTCCTGTCTGTGTGTTACCAGCTAATCTCCGGCACCGTTGGCCCGTTCGCTCCGAAACTGTGCACACACACTCCCTTGATGCCAATTCAGAACCTCTGCCCCAATTTTTTCACATGGCCCTGTTATAGCGCCACCAGGAGGCCGATTTGTGCAAAACCCATTTTTTTACATTACTCCTACAGATTTTATCCAAACGTCATGCAAATCGGTACACAGTATCTCTATAGTCATGTGATCAACACGGATCTGTCCGATTTCCCTTATTCCATCCTCATTACCTATGGTTGGCTTCCAAAGTTTGCAGGATTGGTCCGTTTTGAACAAAAAGCCTCAAACTATGCACGCAGCTTGCGATTTCCCTGAAATTTCACACGCACATTCCCACTAGGCCGAGGAAGAAATGCCACCCTTTTCACATTGGCCTGTTATAGCGCCACCAGCAGGTCTAATTTAGCAAAACACATTTTTGGAACAAAATGCCTCAAATCATGAATGCAGTGTCTGATTGCCGTGAAAGACCTAAGAATAAATGGCAGCCTTTTCACATTGGCCTATTATAGCGCCACCAGGAGGCCACAATAACGTACCTGACCTGGCGGAGACCTGTGCTTCTAGTTGTTTATATATTAAGTCAAATGTCTAACAAATGAATGTCCTTGACCACAAGTGTAATAGTTCGAATCTTTGCAGTGTGTGCATAGTACTGTAGCTGGCACAGCTCTGAGCATCCTGCAGTCCTGGTCATGTGTTAGATGAGATGATATATGAGCATGTGTCATTTCACTAGTAAGAGACGTAGAGATCACATCTCTACTTAGGTTAAACAAATGTATTGAACAAAATGAGGTGGATGTGGATTGGGTGAGGAACCCAAGGTAGGGTGAGACTCAGGGTGGGGGCATAGTCGTGGGTGGCAGCGCCAGAGCGTGAGGCCTGGGTGGGCAGGGTCGCACGTGGTCCGGGAGAAGGAGAGCCGGGACGCTCTGCACGGAGGTGAGCAAGCAGGCGGCAAACAGATCCGCCTTCCGGTCAGTGCGTTGGAAGGGGGGGATTCCCCTTGCTGTGAGCACCAGCTGCAAGCCGGCAACTGTCCAATTGGAGATGGAAAGGAAGGGCACGGTGTGCCCATGCAGATGGCCGGAGGCACGTCGCGGCGAGAGGCGGACCGGAATGCAAGGTGGACCTGCTGGTGTTCCCCTTGCTCGACGTCCCGCCTGAGCCGCCTCGGCTGTGCTGGGGGGAGTAAACGCTTGCGGTCCGGCTGGATTCCAGTATGGTGGTCCAGGCGGGAGAGGAAAGCAGCTCTTCGTCGGAAGCATTCAGAACGAGCTCCTGGTTATACATTACAAGCACTGCTGAAAATGAACACTTGAAATGGCAAGCAAAACTTTACAACAATGCTACTGTATGTTTAGCGTTTTGGCTAAAGAGACAAACAATCAATGCGAGAGGAAACAATACCTTCAGTGTATATTTCGGATCTACGTTAAGCAGTACACAGGCTAGTGAACAATGAATCGTAGGTATATATATACTGTGGTGATTGCAACAAGGATTGGCAGTGAGATAAGTGAAGGCAGGTGTAGTTGATATTAGGTGAATTTTACAATTTTCTCCCAATTTAGTTGTTGCCAATTCCCATGTGTGCTGCAGTCCCTGTTGCTGTGAATCCATTACTTACTTGGGTATATTTTGGATAACAAGCCATCAGGAGAGAGTATGGCCCCCAAAGTAGTTTCAAAGGTAAATCAAAAAACACATTTTCTAGCTAGAGTATCCAACCTTTTAAATATAAACACCCAAAGAATCCTGGCTGGGGCTCTTGTACATTGTCACTTTGATTGTGCCTGTACATCTTGGTATACTATCATTTCTATGAGCCTCAAGAAGAGACTTCAGACCTCTCAAAATTGGTTAGAGTGATCCTTAAGTTGCATCCTAGAACTCATCTTCTCCCTGCCCACTACACCAGCCCCGGGTGGCTTAGAGTGGAGGAGAGAGTATCCCAAACACAATTTCAATTGTTTGGTTTACAGGATTAAAAATAATGTAGCACCCAAATATTTGCTTAGGTTAGTGATACTCACAGGTATTCCACTAGAGGTAGCTCTACTGATTTTGTGCCCTGCCGTTTTAACAGCAATATGGGAAAGATATCTTTTTTCCACTTGTTCAGTGGAATGGTTTACCATCCAACCTTAAGTTGATCAGTTTGTTTGAAACTTTAAATTCTCATTAAAAAGATGGTTATCCAATAATATGATCCCTGCCCCCTTTCCCCAAAAGGACCACAATGGAAACAAGCCTTCAGGTTTTCTTGTGTATTTATCCTTTAGAATTCATTTTCAATGAAGTGCTCAATCAAACCCCATGAAACCCCTTCAAGGACCCCTGGGGGTCATTGAGAAAAATGTACAGTAGAAGACAAGCACTCCCCACTGTTGTCCTGTGGAGGGAGAAAGACAACCACATGGAGTCAGCAGATGCTTCTTTTCAGCTGACCGTAAGGAGTTTCACCAGAAGGTTCATGGCATCTCTCCCACTGTGTTAGCGCAGACTTGTGTGCATCAGTGTATGAGTGACCGTGCATGTGAGAGAGAGAGAGAGGGAGAGAGAGAGAGAGAGAGAGAGAGAGAGAGAGAGAGAGAGAGAGAGAGAGCCTATTCTAATGTAAGTTGCAACACCCAGAATCCCATAAACATGGAATGTTTACTAAATATAAATACTTGAATTCAGTAATTTCTCATTGGAACTGAGGGAAGTTCTTAATATAGGGTGATGCCTTGATGTGTTGTTTTGTTGGACTGCGAAGAGTGGTGGGCCATCCGAGGACATCACTGGCTGTTTTACACCATCCGTAGCAGAACATCTCATCACAGCATAATCGCAGAGCAGAGGTGAGGTGGAGGGTAATGCTCATCATTGGCAACCATCACAGCAGCACACCAGTGGGACTTCATAATGTAGCATGGCTTGACAGGTTTATTATAGAGAGGGTAAGATGGTACTGGGGTAGATGTGAAATGTGCTGTCATGAGGCTGTCTCTTGAGAGTGTGGGGAGGGGATGGCTGATTTATCCTGTTATGAATCGATCTAATCGAAGATGAAAAGAGACATCTGGTGACACCACAGGACAACAGTGGGGATAGCTGTTTTCTCTCTCCACAGGACAACATACGGAATGGTTGTCTTCTACTGAGTTCAAAGTCCAATTAGTTTAACTTAGGCCAGGTGTGACTACTTAAATTTCAAAAATCAGCCACACTAGCCTTGCACATTCAGATAGACTACAAACTATACCCTTTTAAACCTGTCCTATAAGAATAGATGTAGACCCATTTGACGGTGCAGAAACATAATTGCCTTCCTTGATGTATTAATGAGCGTCAACGAGCATCAGCTGGGCATGCCATAGATACACACGCCTGCAGTGCACTAAACTGAAAGTGACTGGAGTCTGTCTCATTTCTCTCCATAAGCCCTTGAATATCATGGAATATGATAAAGGATTACTGTGATGTTTTCAGTGGCGTGCACAGACATTTTGAGGGGCCGGTGCTCAAGTAAAAAAAAGAGGCACCTTGCGCGGTGTGCGGAACCGCCGGCTGCCCTTGTAGTGTGAGATTTATAGAAGAAAGTTGCAATGCACATTTTGGGGAATTGTTAATATATTAGAAGCTTTTAATCCAGAATTGATCGATGTCACCATGGGCTACATACTGTAAACTGGGGGGAAAAAAAACATATTTTTTTTCAAAAGGGCACTTCTGGTCAAAAGGGCAAAGGGCAGGTGGTCTATCTGTGCACGTGATGGTAAGCTCACATTTCATATCACACAAAAACATTTTTTTTTTTTTTTCTGGCCCCCCAACAAGTGGGGGAGCCGGTACTGCCCCTTGGCTCCATTGGTCAGGCGCTAGTGCACTAGTGTGACTTATAATGCAGTATGGCTTGGTAGGTTTATTATGAGGGTAAGATGGTACTAGGATAGATGTGAAATGTGCTGTCATGACAGAGGCAGTCTATTGAGAGTGTGGGGAGGGGATGGCTGATTTATCCTGTTATGTATTGATCTAATCGATGGTGAAAAGAAGCATCTGGTGGGACTCCACAGGACAACAGTAGGGAATGGTTGTCTTCTACTGAACTCAAAGTCCAATTAGTTTAACTTAGGCCAGGTGTGACTACTTAAAACTTCAGAAATCAGCCACAAGTAGCCTTGTAGAGATAGCGATAGAGATAGAGATTTAGATAACTTATCCACACAGTAAACTATACCCTTATATTATTCCATTTAGTTATAGTGGAATTTCACTTCAAAACACTTGTCTATTTGGGCTTTTGTGCACACTCACACTCAAGTAGTTTAATTTAATGTTTCATATTAGATATTAATTTAATCAGACACACCTCTCCTATATACTGTAAGTCCATTCAACTTGAAACTCTATGTTAGACTCATTGAAAACACACATCCCTGTTTCTGGTGACTGATATTGTTGTTCTATATGGGAAGACCTTCATTTTTCGATTAGTTATTATTTTCATTATGTTCATATTTTCCATAATGTAATGTTGCATCGAGGAGTCCTGTAATTCCATGCATGAAATCAATTAAGTCCATGCATAAAATAACTAATCAAAAAATGTATGTCTCCCCAGTCATTAGGACAATATCAGTCACCAGATTTCAACATGGAGTTTGAAGTTGAACTTGGACTTACATAGGCTGGGGGCATGTCTGATCAAATTAATATCAAATATGTAAATATTATCTAAAGAAACTGAAAATTGTCTGGGGTGCAAAAGTCAGAGTAGATGTAGAAATTAAAGTGAAATCCCGCATACTGAGTTGCAGTCAAATTCTCTATGGACCAGATCACTTACATTCTCAACTCAGTCATGACTTGGTCTTAATCAAACAATGCAATGTCTGTTGCCAGAACCCTCAGTGTCTTCTTAGATAATAAAAAATAATTCATATTTCCAGTATAATATCAATTTTGTATTTTACTGACATCAAAATCATTATACATACCCTTTTTTATTTGTGCCTCGACTATTGCAATGACGTTTTAACATGCCTTAAGCAAAAAACACTCAGTAGGATCAAAATCTTTTATCCTATCGCTAGACGTTAAACTAAAACGGGAGAAGAGAACATAACAAGATTTAAAACGTTTTAAACGTTTTTCTCAGGATTCATATCCATAGAGCAGGACCACACACCCCTCCGAAAGAAAATTCAAGATAGACTGACTTCAAATATATCTTTTTATTTCATAGTTCCACGAAAGAACAAGGCATTTCACAAACGCTTTGTCACATTCCTTTCTAATAAAAGGAATTGCTCTCATAACTTAATAGTGGACTGCAAAACAAACCGCCCTCCAACACACAGCTCAGTCAAGTGATTAATTAGTCAATAAGTCAATGTTTCACAGGCTAATATATCCTAATGCCCCCCCCCCCTCCCCACATGCACACACAGACACACACACACACACACACACACACACACACACACACACACACACACACACACACACACACACACACACCAATAGTTGGTAAGATGACCTTCTCAACGCCAACAAATTAAGTGTGGCTGCTGCTTTTGTAATAGTCAATTTCTTTTTTAATTTTGGAAGAGTACTTATATGGATGTGAAACTTGAGAAGAAGGTTTAATTTGTTTTCTATTCTTGCCACCGCCAGCACCTCCCACGCTGGATGTGCACGACTGCTCTCTAATTGATTGCCTGTCTGTTGATTGATTTTAATATTTTACTGATTACTTTTAAGGCAGCTCATGGCCTGGCTCCTAATTAATGTTTTGCGCTATTGACCCCTTATGAGCCTGTATGCAGCCTGAGGTCCTCCGGCAGGAACCTGCAGGTTGTTCCAGAGTCAAGGCTGAAGAAAACTGCTGACCGTGGCACCGTGCCTTTGCTGTCAGGACTCCTTGGCTCTAGAACAACCTGCATGAGGAACTGGCGACTTCCTTCTTGAATTTTATAGTATTATGTCGAGCCTTGATTCTTACCAAGGAGGTAATGTTTATCTTCATAAATAAAGTTAATTATTATTAGATTATTATTATACTGTATTATTCAATTATTTTGGCTGAGAGGGAGCTGGCACTAGACATATACATAATGTATTGATAGCTATTCAATATGAACTCTAACCTTTTTTGTTGTTGTTGAAAGTATTGTATGAATAACGGTTATAATATTTAAAAATGGAAGTGAACACTAGAACTAAAGCTGAAAGGCAAAAAAACAAACAGGAAATTCTCTCTGGAAACAGCTAGCTCTGTTGTATTTGTGTATATATTGTATACCACTTATCACTGCCACAAACACCCAGCCAAACCTCTACGATGTACATAAAGCCGATGCTATTAATTCCCCTTTAATGAGAAATCAATACAGTATTTCACATTCTAAATGCTTATGTGTCTTGACAACAAGCAGTTGAATGTTACATAACATGACAAAGAAGGATAGTTACTTGGAGCAAATTAGGGGAAAATAAATATGACTTATCGATAGAAAACATCATTAGACTGCTCTGTGTAATCCTTTAGTCTCATTTTCTAGAACCTTTTTGGGGCCAAAACGCAAGATAAGTTAAATAACTATTTAGTTCCTGTCTGTTGCCATTCATCAGTCTGACATCCAGCACACAGCACTTTAAAACTATTAACGATTAATAGTCTTATTTATCACCTACCTACCTACAACTATGCAGACTGGCTATGGTCTATGCATTAGATAATCCTGTGAGACAACACACACACAGACGCACACACAGTACAGTACACATGCACGTACGCACATACTCGCGCTTGCACGCACACACACAGACACACACGCGCGCACGCACACAGGCACACACACACACACACACACACACACACACACACACACACACACACACACACACACACACACACACACACACACACACACACACACACACACACACCCCATTGGCACAAGGCTACACCACTGTGTCTTTTGGCAGTATAGCTGCAGGCCTCTGTCTGCCTTAATTACATTCATTATAGGAAATCGTACAGACAAGCATTTGCACTGTTATCTGCCCAGTGCCCATTTATTTAGAGTTACACACAGTGCAGGAGGAGAGCTGTTCCCATGGGTCCAGGCACCTACAGTAATGAAACATTCAGTTAGCTCCGGCCTGAAGCCTAGGCTGATGACTCAAGTGCATAATTACAACGAGATCACGACATAATTAAACCTTCCATTAAAGTCTGAGTATTTAGTTTTGACAAAAAAAGCTCTTAAGCTAGAAAAACATTATTTGTAATTTTCCTCTTAGTCTACCAACACACGTTATGTAGCTGCAAAGCTGCATTACTTAAAGCAGCCTCAAGCGACATTTCAATATTTTCAACATGCATTCTATACACTATGTAAAATTGGCACCCTTTACAAAACTAAGCTGATGCCCGTTGGGAACGACGCCTGTTGGAAACGCATGCCCGTCCCATTATGCAATACCCGTTGTACCCATTGTAGCAGAGTCTATTTCACCCACACAATAGCACGGCCAGTGCTGGGTAAAAGCTTGAATCCACTGTTCAACACACCGCAAAGCGAACACGCTGGCTCTGTGCATAACTGTAGTCCCGGGTTTCCAGAAAGTTCCCAGTTTCCTTTTCCGGTTCATTTTCCCATAGCTTCGTTTGATTGGACACATGACACCTTCAAACATGTGTTCATAGTTCAAATCTGCTGCTGATCCACCACCTTCTGGAAACCTGGGACTACAGTCATGCACAGAGCTTATACCCGCGGCAACACCGGGAAAGCAGCAACAAGGTAGTGTCACAAGGCATGTTCTGAAGTTTATAGCCTACAACACACGCCACATGACGGTGTCATGGCCATGTGAGTCATGGCTCATACAGAAGCAGACAAGATGTTATGAATAGGAATAGACAGAAAACATGTTGTTCTAACAAGCAGGTGACAGTTGTACATCAACAGTGACATCCTGTATCCTCGAGCGGAGCGTGCAGCATCTTGATAAAGAGCACATTGTTTGAGAAACACATGCTTACACAGCTTAACCACTTTGAACATGGCATGTTTATTTTGGGCATGTCCTTGTGGGTAGGAAAAGCATCGTAATCAATTATTTAAAATAAAGATGATGATGTGTTGCAATGTGTTGCAATGCTTTTAACCAGAATATACTGTAGCTATTATTAATCAAAACTGGTAGAATAGAATATATTATTATGACAGAAAAGAAAGGAGGTACAGTGATACATGTCTTAAGTTGATCTCTTCTTGTATGGTCACAGACAGGACGTAGAACTGTCTGATCTCCCTAGTAAATAAAAATCCTTCTTAAAAAGAAAGAAAAGATTCTTATAGGAATGTCATAATCCTATGAGATTATATTGGAACGTTGGAAAATCCAAGGATTTTCCAATGTTACACGATATGCCCCAATTTGACAAGGGGCTTCACAACAAACGGCCCCCATTATACCATCGAAGCTACTTGTTTATACACAACATGACCCCGGCCATGTTTGAGATAGTTTATTAATAATAATAACTAGATGTCAGGGCTGCTTCGCGGCCCTCACATCTAGGCCAGATCAGAGGTTGGTCCAGTCACTCTGCACTGGCCTAGTCACTCTGCACACACGTCATGCGAAGTCCGGCCCCTCTGGCCTCTCTTCTCGGCTCCTCTCCTCTCCTCTCCTCCCTCCCCGCTTTGCTTTGCGGCCCTAACCTCTAGTCCCAACCTCCCAACCTCCCAACCTCGCTCATGTGATAAAGAGATCAGACTTCCTGTATCTGGTTGCTATGGCAACCTGCCAGATCAGGCTGAGGGTCTGATAGGCGAATCAGAGAATCAATCAAACCGAGAGTCCGATCACTGATCGAGGTGGGGTAAGATGCCTAAAACATAGCCATAGCTCTGATCAACAGTCTGTGACGGGTCTTGGAGGCATGTGGAGTGATCCTGTGCTTGCGAATTGCTGCCGAACTTCGGAGCTTTTGTCAATTATATAGTAGTAAGATAATAATCCTACTATAATTCTAGTAACCTCTGTCTGTAGTGGTGAGTAGGTGAGTACGTGAGTACGTGAAGCTACCCGGTTCTCCTCAGTGGCTGGAGCAATTGCTCTGATTTGCACACAGCCATTGACCATTACCATCTGAACTTAACTGTGAAGCCCGTTTTTCACTTTCATCAAATCTCAGCTTCTTATTAGCGTTTTTGTGTCAAACACTGTCGCCATGGTTACGGGGCTGCCCAGCTATGGGACGAACTGCCTCCCGGGTTGCCAGATCATGTGCGCATATCCCCCCACGGATGCGTCGACCGGGTAGGGTCTAGTAATAATAATAATAATAAACTTTATTTTTATAGCACTTTTCAAAAACAAGTTACAACATGCTTCACAACACAAACCACAACAAAACACAGTGTGGGGAAAGAAAAACTAAAACAAAACACAGACAGTTCAATTAAAGCAAGCAACCAAAAAAATTAACAGAAACAACAAAATAGAGGCAATACAAAAGAGGCCTCAAATGAACATAGAGTCCAACAATATTGACATATTGTTAATCAAGAATGAAGTTGATTAAATCAATGATTAATGAATTAAACAAAAATAATGGTTGCACCCAGCCAGACTAACAACACAAGTTATGTGGCTGCATTACTTTGAGCAGCCTCAAGCGTCATTTCAATATTTTCAACATGCATTCTGCACTATGTAAAATTACCACCCTTTACAAAACGAAGCTGATGCTGGTTGGGAATGATGCCTGTTGGAAACGCATGCCCCATTATGCAATAGCAATACCCGTTGTACCCATTGTAGCAGCTTCTATTTCACCCACACAATAACACGGCCAGTGCTGGGTATAAGCTTGAACACACTGATCAACACATCGCAAAGCGAACACTCTGGCTCTGTGCATAACTGTAGTCCTGCGGGTTTCCATGAAGTGGAATACCCATTTCCTTTTCCGGTTCATTTTCCCATAGCTTCGTTTGATTGGACTGGCAGCAAGTTTTAAAATATGACACCTTCAAACATGTGTTTATAGTTCAAATCTGCTGCTGAACCACCATCTTCTGGAAACCTGGGCCTACAGTCATGCACAGAGCTTATACCCGCGGCAACACCGGGAAAGCAGCAATAAAGTAGTGTCACAAGGCATGTTCTGAAGTTTATACAACACACAAATAGTATATACATTTGCACACACCACATTACGTTGCCAGAAGATATGTGAGTCATGGTTCATACAGAAGCAGGCAAGATGTTATATGAATAGGAATAGACAGAAAACATGTTTTTCTAACAAGCAGGTGACAGTTGTACATCAACAGTGACATCCTGTATCTTCTGGCGTGCAGCATCTTGATAAAGAGCACATTGTGTGAGAAACACATGCTAACACAGTTTAACCACTTTGAACCTGGAATACTTATTTTGGGCATGTCATTATGGGTAGTAAAACAATCTAAATAAATGATTACATTTTTTTAAATGTGTCACAATGTGTCGTGTCGCAGTGTGAGCTTGTAGATCGGCCATTTTCGCTATCCGTTGTACGACAAAGTATAGGGATTAACTGGTTAAGAGTGATTAAGTTACAGTGTAAGATTATGTACAGATACTGGGGTGTGGGTCAAGCCTGGTGCATATGACAACAGAATGGAACTCAAACCACAGGGCCAAAAGATTATTTCTTACTTATATACAGTATACAGTATGCCATTCAATCACTCAGCTTTGTGTGTGCATCTCATTTGAATCCCCAACAATGAGCCCTGAGTGTTTCCAGCCTCCTTATAATAACAGCAGCTTCAGAACGGATGACGCAGAGTGATCCACATTAAAAGACATAAGACTATAAGATTTAACGTTTTTTTGGGGTGGCAATAAAAAAAGATTACAGGTCACCTTTAGTCATTTTCTCAGAAGTTTGTAAACTAAAAGTCTAAAGACTTTTAGTCTTTAGAAGTGTGTGCTCGCATATGCACTGCACATAATGTGTTTGTGTACGTGTGTTCAAGCGTACGTGCATGTGTCTGTATGTCTGTACGCAAGGATGCATATGGATTTAGGTCTTTGTGCACGCACCTGCAGGTGCACGCCTAGTCGCCTACATCTATGTTTACAAGTATGTATACATGTTCTTTATTGTCAACATGACAGCTATATGGACATACATTTGGAGAAGGTGCATCACCTGGCCAGATAAACAGTCTGATGTGTACTGAGTGATCTTTTGAAATAACATGCATTATGGAGCTGTTTTTTTGTGAGACATTCTCATACTCTCGAGGTCTTTATGGGCAATAAAATGAGCCAAGGCCTCAACATATTTACATTCCCAACATTTTGTACTCGAGGTTAAGGGCATATATTTTCTCAAAACATCTAAACAGCTCAAACCTAATTTAATATAGAGGATTTTAATAAAAAGGGGCTTTGCTTATTTAAGCGCTGTTTGGCATTACTGTTTTGGCAGCCACTTGCAAAATGCAACCTTTTTTTTCTTTCTAAAAACTTTTTCAGAAATTCTTGTCTGGCATGTTTTGACTACATGTAACTTAAAAATAAATAAACAAATGCGAATGATTTAAAATTGACTGAAATGTTAATTTTATATTTAGGTAAATCTCAGGATCAAGAGGTCTCCCATAACAACATAATATGTAAATTTAATCCAAACCCGTGGCCATATAGCACAATAATTAAACACCTAGGAGGAAATTATGTTTATAAATTAATCAGGGCCAGATGAAAATTGTATCGCCTCTCACTCACTCAAAAACTGAAAATATGCCAACGACGAACAGGAAAGAAGAAAAAGGTTTGCTTCCTTTAACCATTTATCCTTAAGAACTTTCATTGAACTCTTTGTGAAGGAAATTGGTTCTTCAGACCAACACGTTTTAATTACTACTCCATCATCATGTGTCAAAGAACCACTTTTAAATGCTGTTTAAAAAATAAACAGAGACTCACAATCACAAACAAGGCCACAGTACACTTTTAGTTTTGAAACATTTAGACCCCAGCCAGAATAAGTAGTGATGCAATAAGCTTGTAAACTATCATGCATCATTAACAATCTCTCTTTTTGGCAACTTTGTTTAATACAACAAATGGAAAAATCAACATAGAAAAGCGTTGTTTGGACCGATTGTCCAAATAGGAGCACAAGTTGTTTGTACACCTCAAGGGAGTTTTGTGCTTATAAAAAAAAAAAGTTGTTCTTTAGGGGGCAGCCAGCAATTTGTCCACCTCTCCCTTTTATTCTAATGTCTTTTTAACTGCCACCATTTCAAGAAGAGAATAGCCTGCTGATGTCACACTTGACAGCCTGTTTGTGTTTGCATTGTCATCAGGATGCATAATAGAACTGTTATTCAAATTCCATAGCCTGTAATTCACTTGGATGTGTGGATAATTTGTCACCCACTGAAAAAGAAAAATTGAAGCCATTACGTCAGTTTTTGTTAACCCAAGCACTGCAAATAATGAGTGCTAAGTCTATCAAAAAAAGAAACAAAGAAAGGAAAAGAAAAAAAGATAAAAAGAAACAACCTTGGCTTACAAACAAACAATCTAAACAATCTGGCCACCATGTCTTAAGTGGAAGTATTTTGCTTCCAGTAATTGAAATGCAACAAGCGTCTGTGAGAAATTCACTGGTGATCTTGGTCAACCCGTGGCCAAGTGGACCACACAGTTGCAACGGCAGTGTTCCCAAGGAGAACGCAGTGGCAATGAAAAAATGCCTCTCCCGTCTACAATGCAGTACAATGCTGCACAGACGCCAGGGGAGATTGCGTAAGCCAGGAGTAATTGCAGTGATTGGCCACCCCTTCTGGACCGGTAAACTGATTGATTGCACAAGAAAACCCATCAACATTCAGTGACACAGAGAGACAGAAAGAGGGGAAGGGAGGTAGAGAGTGTTTGAGAAAGACAAAGAGGGGGAATGGGGATGAAGAAAGACAAAGAGAGAGAGAGAGAGAGAGAGAGAGAGAGAGAGAGAGAGAGAGAGAGAGAGAGAGAGAGAGAGAGAGAGAGACTCAGACGATTTTATCTTACAGAAGTTGAATCCTTTCTCTATCCAACCTGAGTCCACAGGGTTCTTGGCAGAGATGTAGCTTTTGAGTTATATATTTTCCTAAGAAATATTTGAGTTTCTAGCTGCATTTCTGACCCTCATCCAGAGACACTGCAGCGTTATAACATAAAGTGCATCAGACGTAATATGATCTGAGACTGAAATACCACAGCTGTCCTCGCAGGTAAATTCTTTTCCACTGACATTCTGCATTCCCTCTCTGACTTCCCAATTGTGTCTAGTCGTGCAGACCACATTCCTTCCTGTCTTTGTTTTCCTTCTCCAAATGAATTCAATCATTATCTGATGCATGTGTCCAGACCCATAAGACATGATGACATGAGGGAAGACTTCTCAAAAAACTTGGATGGTGTGAACATTTTCAAGTACAATTTTTTTTTTACAGTTTCCTCCAGTGAATTGAATATTATTTGGACATACACGTCAGAACTGCAAGTAATGTTGCAGGCAGCTACATACAGTACAGTACGTCATACACGTACACCGGTTGATATATCTGAGAACTGACAAGAACATTGCTTTTTAACAAGTCCATTTCTTTTTAATAATTTGAGTTTTATTTGGACACATTTTGTCTTGTAGGTAATTTAAGGACACCAACTGAGACGTGTGAACAGACATAAACAGACACACAGACATAAACATGTCATGGTAAATCATTATGAAAAGCCCCATGCAAATGTTTTGTCTGAAAGCTTTTCAACAACAAACACATCATTCACCGTCTAAGTACCTTTTTAAATGGATCTTGATTTAACCTTTTACTGAGGTGTTGCAGTGAATCATGACCCCAGCAACCGCTTCAAAAGGTTCCCTCCATATACTTTGACCTGTGGGTTTGCCCCACTGATTTATGTCCCTGGCTGGAGTTTGAAACAAACCCCCCCCTCCCCCCATCCCTACTGTCTTTCCTTACTGCTTGATGTAATTTTACCACTGTACTAGAGAAAGTAGAAGAAAGAAGAAAGAAGAAATCAAACCAAATCAACGTTTATTTATACAGTATAGCACATTCTATACTGCAATGCAACTAAATGCACATCACAGAACATTATTATTTAAATTAAAAGTAAAGAGGCAAACTATAACAATATATAAATAAATAGAGGCCGTGCAGCACGTAAGAGTCATGATCGGATAACGTCAGCACAAGGGATATCGACAAACTGAACAAGGTAGTGATAGATAGACTTTGATTAGAATTTGTTCACTCGTTCACTCATTCAGAGATCCTGTGCAGACATCTAGGGCCAGTATCTTATCTTATCTTTATTTTTTATTTCATATTATTTATCTTAGTTTTAGTTCCTGGCTCTTTCTCTTACGTACCTGTCCTGTGCTTCTTTCTCAAAAGCTTTTGCTGTTGACACATGCATTCCCCTCCAGATATCGATAAAAGTTGATCTTAGCTTATATCTTAGCTTAATATCTAAGATAAGTTCAGTTTATATTTGGCTGCTTGCGCTAATATTGCTTGCACTGCTCATATGCCGTACCACTCACAGTACAGTTTGTGACATACTTTACTGTGAGCCTACCACACGCAGTACCACATGCAATACACACATGTGACAAATAAAGTCTTGAAATTGAAAATGCTCTCAACGGTGGGGGCAGTAACTATTACTATGCCTGAGCTTCTGCTGCCTCCGCTCAGTGATTACATTGTTGTCCACCTGTCGCTCAAAGGTCAGCTCTTGGGCAAAAACAAGATGGATGTCTATAAGACAATGAGACCAGTCATTAATGGACTGGTTAAAAAAACTTGATAAATAGTGTGCACAGCTCAATGCTCTTGTGCAATTATGAATTATGATGTATTATTTATGCAACACACACACACACACGCACACGCACACACGCACACACGCAGACACACACACTGTAACAGATTAGACCACAATTTTTCTCATGAACCTTGACTCATGCTGCTTAACGTTCATGACTCTCGGCCTTGGAGTGTTTCACAGCATTGTGGCCGAGTCAGACTATGTCTGCTGGAACGGAATCAACAGGAAAAAAACAAGTAGATAAAGATGACAGTGGGCTTAACCAATAAGACAGAGGACATAAACCTCTAACCTGCTCCCACTAAACTCCCTGACCCCTCAACTCCGTCTAATTTATGTTATGAATGCCTTATTTCACTATAACATGTGGACACTCTTACAGTAGGCCTGGCATATAGCCTAAATATTAATCCAAATCCAAATGCATTTTTGGCTAATATTTTCTGTCAAAGAATCGCGGTCAGTCTGACATTGAACACTGAAAACTTCCATAAAGATTCCAATTTGGAGCATATTAGACCTTGGGTTCATATGTCTTAGCTCCTTGTTATTGGATATTTGGTTGAAGGAAACCTGAGCTTGGATGGATAATTTTTCCCATACGTGTCCTCAAGTGGTCTCGTGTTAGCAGCAGGGGTGGCCTGGCCGTGTGAGAAATGAGAACAGGATTTTGTTTCCCAGTGGGGGGAGAAAGAGAGAGACTATGTAGAAGGGAGCTGGTTCTGGATCAGGTCTGCCCTTCCTTGTCCATCCCTGATCATCTCTCATTTCAGGGCATGTTTATGTTTATGCATTTTTCCACTCTGATAGTGCCGAAGGGGAATGAACTCATGAGAATGGTGTTGCATGAGTCTTCCTCGTCCTACAGGGCGGCTCCTCTCTCTTCAGCTCAGCCTCAGCATCATATGTCTCTCGATGTCCATATTTAGAGCACAGGCTACTACCATGTAAACAATACAAATTACGCAATCTGTGGTGGTAGTATTTTTTTGAGCATCTCTTAGGTCATTCTCAAGAGAGAGATGTTACTCTACAGGTGGTCTTGGGTGGGTTTCTTCCAGAAACACTCACGGTAAAAAAAAGAATGTGGCAGGACTCAAACAAAAGAAACAAAAGACACCCTTTTGCCTAAGGACATCAGGAGAAATGTCACAGTATCCTTGTGGTACAGCTGCACATCCCTGTGTCTGTACATAGTGTTATAGTTACACTTAATCACTCTGTGTGTACGTTTGCATATGTACTTTTCTACTTATGACATAACTTTAACCCAGCATAAAGTTTGTACCGCATCTCTCTGTTCCTGTTCCTGCCCTGCCTCGCCTCGTTCTGTATCTGTAAATACTCACATATCGTCCGGCCACAATGTGGCTTGTGCAAATGTGTATTCTCTGTGTGCTTAGTAAACTTGAGAACATGTCGAGTGACACTGCCTTGGCATTATCTTGTTGTCTCGCTGCGTGCTTCTTGCTGAAGGGTAATTCAATCGAATGACCAGTCTCCACCTCTGACTCACACGAGAGAGTATTACTAAATCACCTCAATGCTGCAAAGTAAATTGATGTGGCAGATCAATATCTGCCTCAACGATGAATCCACCTCCACCATGACGTGAGGAGACCTTGTTTGTGGGTGTGAAGTGTCATTATCTGCAACATGAAGTATCATTTCACAATCTTAAGTTATGCACCAACATTCGCCGCACTCAAGCCATACATCCAGCGATAATCCCTCTCATCTGTTCATTCACACTCCGTCTTTTCATCTATCCATCCCCCCTCATTTCCTCTGCAGACGTTTTCCAATCCTCTCTCAGTCTTACTTCTGTCTTTTCAATCTCTGTTCCTCTTTCTTGCTCTCGTCCTCTTTCCAGGAGTACTTGTCTTGGACGCATTTCCGCTCTCAAACTCCCCATGAGTTCTGAGTTCTGACCTCCCTGGTGAGATGTTATTAAGAGGGGATGGGGGGGGGGGGGGGGGCTGTGGAGACCCACTCCCAGGAGGGATGACGGTGGGAAGTGGCGAGCCGGGGGAGGCGGGTCGAGCATGGGGAGTAGCGACCATAAATCTACCATACATGTACTGCACACGCACATGCACACGCACAGAGAGAGAGGGAAACAGAGAGAAACAGAGGGAGGGAGAGCAAGAGATTTCTGCTCCACACTCCATATACAGGCATTGTTCATTCAGCTGCGGACCCCCCACCCCCACACACTAACCCCCCACCACACACACGCACGCATGCACTTACACACGCACGCACACACGCACTCACACACACGCACGCACACAGGCATGTGCACACACACGCACACGCACTCACACACACACGCATGCGCGCGCACACACACACGTACGCTTGTTCACGCACACACACGCACGCACTAACTCACACTCAGGTCTCGATAAGGTGTCAATCGAGACCTTTATTTAACATTCTTTTCATGGTAGTCATACTGATCAGACTACGTCAGGATGTCGCTTCTAAGAACATGTCTGATCTTCAGTGCAGTAAAGAAGTTAAGTGGCGTCTGGATTTTCCATTGTAGGCCTAACCTGTCTTACTGTAAGTCTGCAGTCTGCAGCCACGGCGAAAAAGCAAAGGGCAGATAAAAACAGTCAAATTAAAATATTTACCTTTGGGGAGGCATACTGTCTCTCCCTTTCCATTAGGTCATGTAACCATGACCTCATTTAAGCATAAGCTAATATGTTAACTTAATAAACATCGCACGCAGACACTCAGAGGTGATATTATCACAAGCTAAAAGTAAACGTGAAAAATATCTTCTTAATATATATTAAAAAACGTAGATATGTAGATATAATAAATATTTTTCTTATTAAACAAAAATAAATGAAAGCAACTGATACTGTAGAAACTGTCTTCACACCACATTTATGTTATACACAATAATTACAACCAACACGACAACCAACATACAAACTGAAATTGTTGAAAGTCCAAAAGTCAACTAAACAAAGAAAAACAAAAATTAACTGAAATATACAGTAAAGTGGAGCTGAAAATAAACTGAAATATACAGTAAAGTGGAGCTGAAAATAAACTGAAATATACAGTAAAGTGGAGCTGAAACTAAAACAGACATAAAAACTAAACCATAAAAACTATGACACAAAGACGCTAACACACACATTACCTGTACATTACCTCACAGTAGTGATGCGGTGATATGGGTAGGATATGGTTAGAATGTGCTTTTTGTGGGAGTCAGGGAGCATCTTCAAGAATGCTTTTGTCTCACATTCCTAGCAGCAGCTGGTTCCTAGTTCACTGGACAAACACTGCAATGTCGAGGTCATTCAAGGAACCATTGAGCTCTATGACAACTCAGCAATGTTTGCTTGAGTCTGCTTGCATCTGCACTATCTCATATCAATACCTTCACATTGCGATGTCTGTGATGGATCACTTTATGAAACCCAAACTGACGGATGTATTGTATTACACCAAATCGTACCAGATTCTCTCGACAGACTGTGCTCATCTGTGTTTTACACTTCACCTGAACTCTCGAAATCCATCTTTGCCCCGTGTGCCTAGGTTCTGGGTTTGTCTGTAAATGGAGTTGACCAGGCCAGGCGTCAGTAACCTCCTCCTTGTTTTTCTAAAAAATGAGCCCCAGGACTCTGACCTCTGGAATCCACTTCTCCTTTTTCTGTTCCATTTCCATTTTTTATCAGACATCAGCAGAACTCACACAGTCATGCATTAGTCACTGTTGGCATCTTGGCTTCAGACCAGCCCCATTCCTCTAGATTGTGAATGTCATTTTTAAAACTTTATCTGGATCGCAGATTGACAGTGGCTCCAATCGGAGACCAAGCAGGGGGTCAAAATAAACACTAAACAGGCTTAATTTCTTTCACTTGAGCAAAAGTTGAGCATATAGAGAAGGCTTTAATGGGGCACTTGCTTCTGTTGCCTGTCTGCTGTGAAGGTTTTCATAACCTCTCCTTCGGTGAACTGTGTTTATCAAATCCATTGGAATGTGTTAAGTGAAGTGAAGTAAAATCTAATCAAAGCTGGTCCTTCAACCTTTTTTCTGAGGCACTGTGTAATGGATATAAAATGCAATTCTCTGTCATTTTAACCATTTTCCATAATGAGAAATAGTTTTAGTCTTGCGGGAATGAGAAACAACCTGATCAAACAAACATAAGGCAGCTTCCAATTTGTTCAATTTTATAGATAACCAAACACTTTTTTCCATGAGATGTGCAAAATTGGACAAAATGAATACAAACTGTATTCCCATAATGAGACAGATTTGATGTGCACAGGCAGAATGGTTTATTTTTTTATCCACTTTCCAAGAAAGCACCCAAAACTTCAAGTATGACGAGGACTCTCATGAAACCATGACATTTCCTGTTTAAGTGTGTGTCATTTCCCTCTGGTCACGTTGGTACTTTCCTATAGAAAAAAGCATACTTTTACAATAAAGTCAATACTAACATCATCTCAGTCTGAATGAAATTAACAGGGTTTTTAATTTATTTGGTCTCTTGCATGATCAAAACATACACCTCATTTATAGCAATGTAGGATTGGTCAGCAATCAGAGTATTGAACAGCATGACGGTGAAGTTGAAGAAGTTGAAGACCAGCTAAATTTAGTCATGTCTAGAATCGACTTATCAACTTCCTTTGCAACAGTAAAGAACAGGAACCACAGATAGGCTATATACGCTGTTGGGGTGGTGCTTGTGGGCAGAAATCTATCATTGTTTATATCGGCAGCAGTGTTTGCTGTATTTTACAGACTCCCACATGCATCCTTCATATTATCTTTTCATTTCTATCCTCATCAAAGGTAAGTCAATAGCCCACCTTTTTGTTGGTGTGTGTGTGTGTGTGTGTGTGTGTGTGTGTGTGTGTGTGTGTGTGTGTGTGTGTGTGTGTGTGTGTGTGTGTGTGTGTGTGTGTGTGTGTGTGTGTGTGTGTGTGTGTGTGTGTGTGTGTGTGTTAGGTTCAGAGTTATGCCTGATAGACGTTTGCTGGTGTCACACAACAAAAATAGCAAATCTACAAGCTCACAATGTGTTGTGCAACATGACCTTGCTTATCGGGGGTTAGGACTGTGGGTGTACAGATTTTGGGACTGCTATCCTGATCCTCATCTGACCTGACTGTGTTTGTTCTCTCCCACAGTGTGTAAAGCTACCTCGGTAGTAGTTGGCAACCATGGACACAACATTACTCTGCCCTGTAGCTACGACACACACACTCATGGCATGCTGCCAGCGTGCTGGGGACGAGCGGAAGTCCCCGTATCCAAATGTTCCGACACCGTCCTCTCCTCCAGGTATGGGACTGTAGATTTCCGTCAGTCCCCCAGGTACCAGATCCTGGGGGAGAGAGAAGGAGATGTGTCTTTGACCATCGTCCATGCCCATGCGACTGACTCTGGGATGTACGGCTGCAGGGTGGAGGTCCCGGGCTGGTTCAATGACATCAAAGTTAACATCCTCCTGATAGTAGAAGGTAATGTTCAAATCAGTGTTTCAAAGTACTGTGTTTAGTGCTACAGGTGAACTTCAAAACATTGATCCATTAGGTTAACCCTTGTGTTTTTAGCAGCTCCAATGGAAGAGGAACCCATTACACAGGATTACGTGCTGCCCACTGTCGCAGGACAAGGTGAGCTCGTAATCATTTAGAAAGTAACAATTGTGACTGCAGACTAGTACAATTTTCTGCACAATTATTACTTTGTATCTTAAGCAAACTTCAGTGACCAACCGTATCAAACCCCTACAGAGATATTGACAACACCAGTAATTGGAACAGAAACCTCAGATACTTCTAACTACCCCGTGATGGAATTTGTCAAAGCTCAGGTATATATTATGTTGGTGAAATGAACAAATGTATGTCTTTTTCTGTTTGTATGCATATGTTTGTTTTTGTGTGTGTGGTGATGGGGGAGCAGTTCAACAAAAAACTGCTCGCTCTGATTGGAATTCTATGCTGCAGTTTTAGGCTTTGTGTCGCATAGAGGTTCTACAAGGAAGTCAGTACATCCGTGGTTTCAGAGAATGACAGGGTTCTGTAAATGCATTGTGTAAACAATACATCAATGCATTGATATTAAAAAGACAATCTACTTTCGAATACTGAACTATTTTTTTTCTATACTTGACTGAGAAACTCACTTGTAGTGAAGTAATATCTGACCAGGAGTATCTATACTTTTACTCAAGTACTGTAATGGGATTGTGTACTTTGTCCACCACTGTGTGTGTGTGTGTGTGTGTGTGTGTGTGTGTGTGTGTGTGTGTGTGTGTGTGTGTGTGTGTGTCGCCTACTCTATTCTTTTTTAAATATAAGTCAGTGCACTTTATTTATTCTACATGCTTTGCTTGATTTATTATGGGCCCATTCATTCATAATATTATTCGTCTTCAATTCAGGGAAGGTTCAAAGACTTTCTGGAGGTGGGGAACCTTGGCAGATTGGCAGCAATTTTCTGCACCACCATCATCATAATCCTTGTCCTTGTTTTTGGTAAGTGGAACGGATTATAGTTTGTGACTCATGTGCCATTTAACATGTGGATTTTACAGTTTGAACATGCACAGGCCTCTGTTCTCTTTAAGCAGCCAGCTGCAGTGCGTGGGTCGATAATTTTCCCTTTTTAGACTGCTTACAGTGGGGGATTGTAATTAAATGTCCCTCAATGTTTACGTTTTTTCTACACAGGGAAAAGACGCGTGAACAATACAAGGACATCTGAGCATGCTGAGAACATATATGAAGATGTCCAACTGTATGCATGATGGACAGACAGTCGTGAACGAGAGAGGTGTTGTGTCTACGAGGTGTTGTTGGATGAAAGGGAAGCTCTACTGAAGGGGGGGGGTATCATTGAGTTCATGGGGGAAATTGTTAAATTCCATGCTATAGGAGGTCACACTTTGTCGTGCAAAGCCCTGCTGTGCAGCCTTACTCTGTATAGAAATAGAAGCATTTGATTTGTAGGCTTTGGCAAAGGTCCTCCTGAATTTATAGTTTGTGAGCTGAGTTGGAATTTAGCTCAATCATGAGCCTTCTATATAACTTTATCTTTGATCCTTTTCCTGACAGTCACCACCATGGACTGGTGCTGTATTTTATAGCCACAATGCCACCTAGTGGACTGAAGGCATTATTGACCGAATCAATGGTTTGACAAATGATTTATTTCTGGCATTATCCAATACTGTCATACATTATGATATATTATAATGTACACACTCCCAAACTATGGAATGAACTCCCCATTGCAATTAGAACTGCAGAGTCACTCC
The DNA here is from genome assembly GCF_963454915.1 of Gymnoscopelus microlampas. Lineage (NCBI taxonomy): Eukaryota > Metazoa > Chordata > Actinopteri > Myctophiformes > Myctophidae > Gymnoscopelus > Gymnoscopelus microlampas. The sequence continues at coordinate 18,169,189 of NC_139955.1, read as the reverse complement.
CAATCTGCTGCCGTAATCTGAAGATTTACCTCTTCAGACTCGGGACCTCAGCCCGTAGCACTTGCCCTAGCCTCGACAACCTTGCAGGCTTATGCAAAGGCTAAAATGTAATTTAGATAGCATGTTATGTTGACAGATGCCAGGTCATTGTTGACCTGGTATCCTATAGTGTGTATAGTTTCAATGTACAGGCTGGTGATAGGTACTTGGTTTACTTATGCATTTGTTTATTGTTAGATTACTATTTCTATGCATTTGATGTATTACCTTGTGTTGTCATTGCTTACTGTAAATCCCCCTGGATTAAGAGTGTCTGCTAAATGCCTAAATTGTAAATTGTCTAGAATGTACATACAATGTACAATACTAATACAAAAATGTCAGCTACAGTACACTCTGAAATAGTTTGTGCCTTCTAACATATCTGTGTTAGGTGTGGGATGTCATATGTGTTTGCTGGTTTTCAACACAAATACTGTAATAGTGTGTCAATGTGTTGTTCCTTTTTAAGAATGCCTTTTTAAAGAATACCATCACTTCATCCCTCAGATCATGATGACAGTGGACTTTGGTTTCTAGAATGCATATATTTTTAAATCATTTTTATTATAATTTTTGGGGGTGGGGAGGTGGGTCTTCAGAGTCCTTTGTCACTGTCAAGTCTGTCATAACTCCATTTGTGTTTGGATGTGGATGATATTATGCTATTTTCTGAGGTTAAGCACTAAACCTATTGTTTTGATGGCAGCAGTGGAGTGGGAAATTCTAATGAATTATGAATTGATATTTCATGAGAGCAAACCCCCCAAAATGTTAAACCTTTCTGAACGTGTACTCATGTAAATAAAGGCAGAAAAGACCAAAAATATCTTTATCTCTAAAAAAGAAAACTTGTGAGAAAAAAAAGTGAAAACTAATGATTCTCAGTTAACGATTAAATCAGTGAAAACAAATTATTCTCAGTTATCGATTAATTCGATGAAAAATCCAAATATTGAGCTATAGAACATTACTTACAGCAGCATAATCAATATGTCATTGTACCATAACCAATAAAATGATATACCGTAGGAACTAACTGCATGAGTCTGATCTTCCCTTCATTCTTCTCTTCTAGTTAATTAGTCAATTACTGCATAATATGTCTCTTGGAATAAAAAATATTTTCTCTCTTTTTCCTTTTAAACATTAACATTCAATATTGTGCACATGGAAAATAAAGTAAACATAAGAACGTAAAGAGAGTCCTCAAGGTAGGTTATATTACTGCTCTTGGGGCCTCATTTATCAACACCCAACCTTTCTTATTCTTATTGGTGTGATATGACTGTTCCATAAATCACATGTGGGCCCTGTCGGGAGATGTTTGCAGCGGTCGGATCTGTGCTGGTTTCTACCTATTGATAAATGAGGTGTTATTCTGACTCTCTACTACTTGACTTTCTATTGAGCTGGTTTGGTTATATTAGAGCCCTTCCATATCTTGTGTGTATTGGCTTTGGACTCTGTGTTTGTTTCACAGGGTGGTGTGGTAGTTTCTGCTGGGTCAGTGTGACTCTTACTGTAGGCCTAAGTGAGTTTCATCTTGAAGTTGTGGCTCAACAAAGTGAATAATTGTTTTAATGCTTTTGCTACATTACAGTCATTTAGCAGACACTTACAATAAGTGCATTCAACATAGGTAGGGAGTGAAACTACTAATCACCAGAAGTCTTAAGTGCATTCTCTTCTAAAACAAGCAACTAAGAGTATATAGCTAGCACTAAGGTAAAAGTGCAATATATCAGCTTCCTACTTTCTTAAACAGATGAGACAAATAGGAAAATCAAATGAGCAAGAGCTAGAACAAATAAGTGTATCAAATAAACAAGATCCAATAAAACAAAAGCTCTACAAATAATTGACAACAAGTAGGCAAGGCTAGGAGGAAGGGTCAGGGTAGTGTTTCCTGAAGAGGTGGGTTTTCTGGCCAAAGATGGGCAGTGACTGCTGTCCTGACATCAGTGGGGAGTTCATTCCACCACTTTGGGGCTAGAACAGGAAAAAGCTGTGACCGTGTAGATCGGCCAGAAGGACCACTGAGTGACGAGGCAACAAGTCGCCCGAGACGGCAGACCGAAGTGGTCGGGCAGGGGTGTAAGCCTCGCCCATAGCCTGGTGCTACTTTTCTGTGACACCGTAGTGTGTGACAAAGTAGGGCATTCATTTCTGGGGGAAAAAGAGATCAAAAGTTGAAATACAATCCGATTTCTGCCCTACAGCAACGATATTTGGGTTGTACTGTATAGCTAACGCAGATGGCTCCTGCAACATCTCACCTGGGTGCCATTTGGTATTTGGACAATGTAGCTTTTTTTTTGTTCAGCAGAGTTACATGCTGAAAAATCTTTGTCTTAGAGTTGCTGGTTACTGGAGATATTGCTATGTGGGCTGACCACTGTGACCAGAAGTAATCAAATTGCAATGTGACAATGTCAAGTTAGCTAGCTGATGAAGTTTAATTAACCCATTGAATATGTCTCCATCATTGCAACAATTGCCTCCCTGATAGATTTGTCAGGTGCCACCATTGGTTGTGTTCCATTCAGGTCAAACAGAGTCTGGGTGCTGCTATCAATCTAACATTACACAACTATTTGTGTCAGCAGGGCTGCCATGAAATTCTGCCTTCTGTTCTGCAGGTGATTGTATAGTTTACTATCGATGACTACTTAGAATTAGGGACATATGAAGCATGGTGGTTTTGAGTGATGCAAGAGGAAGCTCTGCAGTGTATGGTTACTAAACATCAACAAGTCAGCAGACCCAGATGTTTGCTCAGCAGTCTAAGACCGCTATGCAAATAAAAGCCCTTGGATAAACCAGACCGATGGTGACTGGGGGTTACTTTAAGTTACTGCTGCCTAGCCCAAAACAAAAAGTCCAACACAAAATGTACCAACTCGACGCCAGGCACCTCACTCCCTCAGTTTGAAGTCAGTCAGACGTTTCTCGAGAACTACAGACAGACAGAGATTTCGCACATTTATAGTAGGATTGTTTTATTAATTGTTTATTTTTTTTTGTAATGGATTACATCAATGTGTTTGATCTGTTGTACCCCTTGTCACAGTCATGACCTCTGCCCCTCTCCAGTTAGTCCCTGCATGTGTAGGCCGAAAGGCATGGCGAGAAAGTATATTTTACCCTCCGTCCATCCGTGTGTGAGTGTGTGTGTGTGTGTGTCCGTGTGTGTGTCCTGTCTGTGTGTTAGCAGCTAATCTCTGGCACCGTTGGCCCGGTCGCTGTGAAACTGTGTGCACACACTCCCTGGATGCCAATTCAGAACCTCTGCCTCAAATTTTTCACATGGGCCTGTTATAGCGCCACCTGGAGGCCGATTTGTGCAAAACCCATTTTTTTACATTACTCCTACAGATTTGATCCAAACGTCATGCAAATCGGTACACAGTATCTCTATAATCAACACGGATCTGTCCGATTTCCCATATTCCATCCTCATTGGCTAAGGTTCGCTTCCAAAATTTGCAGGATTGGTCCGTTTTGAACAAAATGCCTCAAATCACGAACGCAGCTTGCAATTTCCGTGAAATTTCACAAACACATTCCCACTAGGCCAAGGAAGAAATGCCACCCTTTTTCACATTGGCCTGTTATAGCGCCACCAGCAGGTCTAATTTAGCAAAACACATTTTTGGAACAAAATGCCTCAAATCATGAATGCAGTGTCCGATTGGCGTGAACGACCTAAGAATAAATGCCACCCTTTTCACATTGGCCTATTATAGCGCCACCAGGAGGCTACAATAACCTACCTGACCTGGCGGAGACCTGTGCTCCGAGGAGCACTTTTTCTAGTTCCCCTCTGTTCTTGCCTCCTGTGTTTGGTTTTGGGTTTTGAGTTCCTGCTTTAGGATACTGACTTCATGTTCGAGAGTCATTCCTGACACCCCTATTTGTGAATCTAAGAGCTCTCCTCTATTAAGGTGGTGACTTCATTCAGTTGAATTACTCAACTGTAAGCAAGCACCGAGCTAATAGAACAAGATGACACCAAGTTGAATTACTCACCTGTAAGCAAGCACCAAGCTCATAGAACAAGATGCCACCTAGTGTTAAATGATGTTCTGAAGTTTATTAAACACACACAGATAATACATTTGCTCAAGCCAATATACTGTATGTGACCGCCATTATGTGAGTCATGGCTGATTTGAAGAGTACTTCAACAGTGACATCATGTATCCTTGAGCCTGCAGTATCTTGATAAAAGAGAGCACATGGTGTCAGAAACACATACTGTATTTGCCTATACAGCTTAAGTGTGATTAAGTATAGTTATACGATTATGTATGCCTACAGATACCGGGATTTGGGTCAAGCCTTATATTACAAGAGGCGTTAAAAGACATAAAAGGCATGTCAAAGTACAATACTGTAGGAGGAATAATATAGAGATTCAAAATAAGCAGGCAAAATATTAGGTCAGGGTATTTGTGTTTTTTACTTTTTACTTAAACCATAAAAACTATAACATATCATTGTGTGTTTCATTTTAAAGACGACAAAATGGGATGGTACATTTATGCTACTTGCTAACTCTCTCTCTCTCTCTGTGTGTGTGTGTGTGTGTGTGTGTGTGTGTGTGTGTGTGTGTGTGTGTGTGTGTGTGTGTGTGTGTGTGTGTGTGTGTGTGTGTGTGTGTGTGTGTGTGTGTGTGTGTGTGTGTGTGTGTGTGTGTGTGTGCGCGCGCGTGTGTGTGTTCATCATAGCACAAGCTTGCTTGCCCACTGCTGAAGAGATAACATGTTTATCAGCACCTTTCATTCTCCTTCTTCTAAGAGTCAAAGGGAACCAAAACCACAGAAAAGGAAACAGCCCCTCTACATAACATAATTGTTGGTGTCTGCAACAGTCATGTGATTTGGACTGGATTCAAATTTGAGCCACCCAGTCTGGTTTAGTTTAATGTTGTTTTGCGGTTGGTGAGGTCAAACCGTTTTGAGGTATTCTGTGATGAGAGATCTGAAGAGCTTGAAAATGAATACAGATGCTGGCTGCAGATGGCTGTCCAAGATGATCCTTTGTGTTCTTCTAGGTAAGACATCCAGCATAATAATTTGCGTCTCACTTCAACAAATGTACATTTAACCACTTAATCCCATACTTTGTTGTATGTCAATAGCGAAAATACTGCTATTTTTGCTAAAGGCTTGTGTATTTTCGTCAAATGTTTGGCTATTTTGGCTGATTATTACTTGCCCAGAATAGGGATGCTATGGTTTGTTTATGTGGTTAAATAGAGTAAGTGGAATGTGGTTATGACTGTGATTGAAATATTTCGTCAGTGTGTGAATAATAGTCACCTGTCCTTATGTGCACTACAGCCTATAATACATGTGTACTGTATGTACCTCATTACCAACCAGGGCTGGACTTGGGGAAATAAATTGGCCCTGACATTTAACATCTTGTCCAGTCCACTTCAGATGTGGAAATAAAAAGTGGCTTACCTATTCCTAACTATTTAAGCACTATATACTGTGCTGTACACCAGATAGCGTACAAGATTAGATTATGTTCCATTTGCTTCCATGTGTATTTTTGACTGTCTATCCAGAGAGTAAATAGCCTATACACACATCCACACCAGGTATTAGCAAGTCTACTATTTACTATTTAATATTTATTATTTACAACACAATTATAAAAACTCTGAAAACTCAGAAGAATGGAAGTCTGCACAACAGCTTTGCTCCTCAGTGTTTTGTTTATTTAAAACACTGACATTTTAAGCAAAGCTGTTGTGCGGACTTCCATTCTTTTATACTGTTATTTTGTGTCCAGCACCAGCAAGGAACTGGATGTGCACAACCCACTTGTTTTGAACTCATCATGGTGATCCCTGTACCAGGCAACAGACACCTCTCTAATTTGTGTTTGCGCAGGCAGCCTCTGCACAGCCTGATACAGTCCAAGGGCGTTTTTAAAGCTTGCCTACCAATTCAAGCAGATATAAACTCAAATCTAGTGGCTTTAATGAATAGATTAGTGATCAAAAAGACAATGGAACACTGTTCCACCTATGTCTGGAAAAAAGCCATGACAAATAATGGCCTATAGGCTCACAAGTTTGGTTATTATAGGCTGCTGATCTTAAACTGTGTAAACTTAGACTAGTAAAAAAGTACTAAACTATGACCACAGAAGATTGACTTATTCCAGCTGTATATTGGGTGTGCACCCACACACCCGCACGCACGCGCGCGCACGCACGCACGCACGCACGCACGCACGCACGCACGCACGCACGCACGCACGCACGCACGCACGCACGCACGCACGCACGCACGCACACACACACACACACACACACACACACACACACACACAAGCACATGGGTGGTACAGCAGCCAACAGGAACCACAAAGCAGTGAGATGAATTGACAAATATCATTAAACAAAAATACAATAGAACCAATGGAATTGATAAGAGAATAACGAGCATGTCCTTGTCAGAGGACCCAGAAATAACTTTAAAAAAATGTATTATAGTAATCACACCCTCGATCTGCAGCTGGGCGGTCCATAGTCCATGGAAGCCTGCGAAATGGGAGTCAGAGAAACTCCGGGGAAGGGGTCCCTGGATGTTGAGTTAGTGAATGTCCTCAATGGGACATTAAGGCCTGTCAGATGAGAGACAAGCTAGTGGTTTACTGCTCTGTGGGGCCAGTCAGCCAAGGACAAACTCACTATACACGCACACGCACGTGCACACGCACACACACACACACACACACACACACACACACACACACACACACACACACACACACACACACACACACACACACACGCACACACACATGCACGCACAAATGCACGCATGCACGCATGCATACACACAAACACAGCCCTCTACTGACCCATGGATAGACCAGCCCACTGAGAATTCTCTCTGTAGCCTAGTCCCAATGGTCTATTCATAATAGCAACAAATCTCTCTGCCGTTTTAGGTGGTGCATGTGCAGAGGAAGCCACAGTGGGAGAAGATGTTACCTTGAATTGCCAATATGATGCCCAGTACTATGGCAGGCTGGCTGTCTGCTGGGGCCGAGGGGCCATCCCTAACAGAGGCTGTGGCAACGAGGTTATCAGGGCCGATGAGAACGACGTGACCAGCAGACTGTCAGAGCGTTACCTGCTCATGGGTGACTTAAACCAGGGGCACGTTTCCTTGACCATCCGGCAGGTCCAGGAAAGTGACTCTGGGATTTACGGCTGCCGTGTGGACATACCTGGCTGGTTCAATGACCACAAGCACGAGGTGACCCTGACTGTTGTACCAGGTGAGACGATCAGTGACTGCCTTCACAGTTTGTGAAAAATGCATGTGCTGTGTGTTAAAAAATGCATGGTAATTTTTCAAACCTGGCATTCAAGTATTTCAAGGACTAAATATATCCTAATGACATGAACATTTTTTGCATTCTTTTCATAGTCTTTGATTAACCTTTTTTTTTGCACTAATGTTCTTGCCATTATTTCCCCCTCAGCGCCTCCTCGGCCGTTGAGGTTGGAGGTACGAGATGTGAAGGAGAGGACTGTCACTGTTCGCTGGAATCCTGGATTTGATGGAGGCCGCCCCCTCACATCCTACACAATCGACTTCAAGAACAAAATGGGTAAACACCGTTTCATACTCATGTGTCAACTGACATAAAAGTCATGTTTTCAACTTAAAAATAAGTGCCGTCTGACGTGTTTGATGAAGTATTAATTAGTCATAATCCTCCATATTCCAACATGAACCAGCATATTCATAAAAGAGCTTTGAACATCAGGTTTAGCATCTTATCGAGTTGTACTACACACAGCCCACACGCTATTGGTGTGTTATCATGTTGATTCTCTTGGTGCAGCGTCCTGGGAGACTGCAGTGACAACTGGAGACATCAACCCTGAGCTGACTCAGGTCACTTTGCTTGATATGCGTCCAGCTAAATCCTATAACATCCGTATGTTTGCTGTGAACAATGTGGGCATGAGTGAAGCCAGCAATGTTGTTACCGTCACCACCAAAGAAGCAGGTATAACTTGTATATCTGATAAAGATGTTCCGATTCCTCTTTCAAAAGAGATTTGAATGTAAGTCAATGTTGAACAGATTCCTCTTAAAAACTTGTTGTTTCCTTGTAGCACCGGAAGGTCCTCCACTGGATATACGCCTTGATGCTCTTTCTTCTCGCAGTATAAAAGTCCTTTGGAAAGTAAGTAAAGTAAATAATTTGTTGAGCCGCAAGCTGATTGAGAAACTATCGTAATGAGGCAATGAAATTTCATGTATTAGATCTCTAACTCGATATCTGACAAAGGTCAACGGTCAAGATCAGATATTGATTAAAACATTGTCGTTCATAACTTCTGACATGTCATGGTAGAAGGATGAGACTGAAAAGCTTGTCTCATGAAATATTTTACTGTTCTAAAAATGTAAACGTATGTTTTATGTCAACTAGCCTCCCAGGACAGACCTTCATAACGGGGTTCTCCGAAGCTACAGCATTAGCTACAGGGAGTATGACTCAGTGAGCAGACAGTACGGGAGGTGGCACCACCTTAGTCGGACAGCCACACAGGAGCTGGAAAGTGTCATCTTGAACAATCTGAAGCCATCCACCCAGTACAATGTTCTTATTCAGGCTAAAACAAATGCTGGGATAGGGCCTTCAGCCCCTGGAGTCAGCGTCACACTGGATGAGGGTAGGTTGACACAATTATGATACATGACACCTGTGTTTCAATATAGAAAACAATTGTTGAACCTTATCGAACCTTGTCATGCCTCATTGTTGAAGGGCAACAAAGAATGCTGGGGCTAATACATTTTTTTTAATAAGCCTTAATTATATTTAAAAAAAGCAAGAAAATGGCTTTGATCAACACTTAAACTTAAACAGTTCACATATTCAACAAAGAACTCCCACGAGTGAACAAATGGCATAGTCCTGCTCAAGGCCCAGGACCGGGAGAGCTGGTTGAAGCAAAAGTTGACAAGTGGCCAACTCTGGTACCGCAGGCTTTACTGTCATTGGAACGTGTACGAACGTGCTCTCAGTTCTCACAGCTCAATGGTCCTTCTGGAATTCCCCTACAGTCCATTTGCAATAGTTGCAAAGTCCCTGACTGGCATATACTGTAACTAGGGAAGTTACTACAGCAGCTGACCAGCGCAGGTTTTTCGCTTTCAGGTTCCTTTCATCATTCCCCTCCCCTCACAACTGGATTGATAAATACTAGTATATATTCTATATTATTTGATTCTATTCTCTATGGTTCTTGACAGTGACTGACATGTTAACCTGTCCTGAAGCCGATTCTTCACAAATGCCTTCTAAAATCAGTAGTTGTCAAACGTTTTTGTGTCAAGGACCCCCAAAATGATGTGTACTGTATTTGGCCACGGAAGCCCCATCTGAAAATATTTTGTGTTAAAAACTAAAAAAGAATTCAAAAGGTTTCAAACACTTTCAAGATTTTTCTAAAATGTTCAAAAATAGCAGATGTACAAGCTTGCAGCGTGGCACGAAGTGACGTGCTGTACATCTGCTATTTTTGAGAACCACTGTTCTAAACCACTGTTCTAAATCCTAAGAGTTTTCTGAAAAACGTATGTTGCTGTAGCCTATATAGCTAAAATCTAAAATGTCACAGATGCTTTACCGGTTTTAATGGGTTAAAGCATAAGTGAAGATTCAAATTTAAGTTTTGCAAGTTATATTTCAGTATATATGAGGTGGACATTCACAGAGATTGGAAAATGTAATAATTGTCTGCTATCCCTCCCAAGCTCCCTCAACGTCAACAGCTGAGACTACACTCGCTACCACAGCCTGGTGGGAAGAAACCACTGCAAGCCTCCCCCCAGGTACACACGTTTTAGGTTTTACACTTTTAAATATTCTTAATCTAAAAAAAAAAAACTGCATGAATCATCAATCATTATCTTAACTTTCTATTTGTATCTTCTAGTATGCCCTGACCCCCCACTGGTGGAGTTAATAGAAGTTAAACATAAAACTGTCACTCTCCACTGGTCTGCTGGGTTCGATGGAGGGAGCCCCATCACTTCTTATGAGCTGGAGTACAAAACCCTAAACGGTGTGAGAAAATAATAAATGCTCAAAATAATCGTTTTTCTTTAAAGAATGCTGTCGATATAGCCAGCTGAACCTGGATGTTACTATGGTGTGTAGCATTGAGTGCGTGTGAACGTTTCATACCACAGCCTCCTGGGATTCCACAAAGCTTTTCGGAGACATCAGCCCCAACTGGACAGAGACCACTGTATTAGAGACACATCCTGCCACCTACAACATCCGCATGTTTGCCAGGAACAATGTGGGCCTGAGCGACCCTAGTAATGTCCTGACAGTTACCATCAGTGAAACAGCAGGTCTAGTTTTAATGGACTCCAACAATTATGTGTTTGTTTGTTTGTTTGTTTGTCTTATATTATAAGACAAACTATACATCTCATATTGTTTATCTACAGTACTTGTGGAGGTTCTGGCAATTTAAAATTAATTTGAACTTTTTTTGTACTTTAACAAGACGTACAGTAAGTTTGATTCAATGTTGGATGCAAATGAGAGCGTGAAAACGTTACACTTTGACGTACGATGGTGTATAAATTAAGCATGTTTCCTTTTCTATCTCCCTCTACATTTAGGGACAGCTACAATTACAGCTACAACTACACCTACAACTACAACAACTACAGGTATACATATATTTTAAACTTAAATTCTATATACTTTGTTGACTGAGGTCAACAAAGTAAGGGTCTACACTTTGTCCCAAGGGGTCTATACTTGGTCCCCTCCTTTTTTTGCTTCAACACCAAATCTCTTCACAGAAAATACTACAAGCTCACAACGTGTTGCAGCTAAATGCCTATTATGACATGGCCATGATTATGATGCTGGATTCATGTGGTTAAAAATGAAGAAGTAAAGCAACCTCTAACAAAACAGTTTCACTTCCATAAGACCACCACATATATGTGTACTCTATACCGTTTCTTTTTTTTTTACCCATTCTAGCTATGCAGCTTGTGTAATCTTTGTTAAGCGGCACGTATGTTGTAAACTTCCTCGGAAACACTTCTTGTTGTCTGCACTCTGTAGGTCATGAGGGGGGGCAGCTCTCAACAACAACATCCACTGACACCCAGGCTGCTGTAAGTATGAAGCCAAATGGAACCCTTGTGTGCCCTTGTGGAAAAAAAAAAAAAAAAAGGGGGAAAAAAAATACATCGATATTCAATTCTTCATTGCCATATCAACATGGTTGAATGAAATTTGTCTTAGTGAGCTTTTTATAACCCTGTTCAGATTAATAGCAGTACAAAAAGTTACATTTACAAAACAAACCCTTCCCTTTACATAAAAAACAAGAATGACAAGTCATAATAAAGCCGCATGCGGCAGGCTTTTTTGGCCCCAATCTTGTCAACAACACAACATTTAACTATAAAGAAATGAAGATGACAAAAGACAGCTAATGGTTGTCAGGTGATGGACAATTAACACGTTGCAGAATGAATGAAAGATGCAATCAGAGTGATGCACAGCGAGCCACACAGTATAGGCAAAATAATAATAGTATTGAAATAGTAGCTTTAAGGCTACTAATCATTTATAGAGTTCTCAACGGGCCTGAAAATGAAGGCTCGGCCCTAACTGGGCCCGACTGGGCCGGCCCGGGGCTCGGCCCGAACCCGACTATTGCCATCATGTTAGGCCCAAAACCCGAAAAAAAAGAAAAGAAGATTTTCGATTTTTTGTTTTATTAAATATTTTTAATATTATTATTCTGTTCTGAATATATATGTATCTATTATGAAGATGGCGCTGACGGCAGCGGACATTAACTTACACTGTGCTTACACTGTGCTGATTTAAATGAAGTTAAATCCTTATCTTGCTCACGCACCTCTGTGCAATGTGATGCATCGTCTGCATTTCTCTGCCTCTCTCGACCGAGTCTTTGTCTCCCCCCCCCCCCCTGACTGTTTGAGACCGACTCGAGACTGTTGTTAACCTATTAGCTTAAGTTTACACGCGTTGGGTGAACACTTTTATAATACTGAACTAAACGCGGGTGGATTACATTGTATTGTGAAAATCAGAAAGCACCGTTTCTGCCACTTGTGTAACTTAACACAACACGACGGCATAGAGCACACCGGTCAGTTATCGTAACTCACAAAAACACATTCAACAGCCTGTTATACCTTCAAATTAAAACCATCTGAAAACGTCAACAACGACACATGTGTAGTGTACTGCGTGTATGCACGTTCTCGCGCGTGGCTTGCTATATATGGAAAACTCGCTCCTGCGTTCTTCAATTGATTTCTGAACGAACCTGACCACTGAATGTACACTATTGTTGAAGGCTGGTGTACTGTAGACCGAAATTGCCGTGGGTTTTTGTATTAAAAGGGCCCTTGATATGGATGCATCATGCGGAAGGCAGTAGCCCTGAAACATGAATGTGAACCATGGCTACATATGCGGAAATGGATTACAAGAACGCTCGTCCCCAAACACACTCGCCCGGGTCTAATCCGGCGGCCTCTGTCCGCGAAATGAATGGGGGTGAGTGTGTTTTGGGGCGAGTGTTCTGTTTACCTCGCCCAGAATCGCTTTTTTTTTACTCTCTCTCACATGGTTAATACATTTGATTTTGGGATGTACAATACATGAAAATTACGGGATTAATAACGCAACTTGCGTCGAGAACTAATGGAGAGTGGACATTACCGCGTTTGGCTAAAAACAGTTAGTAACATCATACAAGCATACAAGCTAACTATTAGCCAAATTCGGCTAGCGCTCAGACGAATCCACTGAGAGAGGCGTGTCTAGTCCCATAGCTTGGGAGGACGAGTATCCCATTGGCTTAAACGACAGCCAATCACGCAAAGAAAGTGTTGCAAACATGAAAACATGTCGGAAATCTGTCGGGTCAGAGTCAGACTGAATACAGAGCCGCTATGCTTTTCAGCATGCGGCTAAAAACTGCTCACATAAAAGACAGAAAAACACTCTCTCATAAAAACACATAATACATTAAAAAAGTATTCAATATCCAACCCATTCAATGAACATAAAAACATACAACAAACAGACAGTTGCACATACTAGTGACCGTGAGTACCTGGGGTTGAATCCGTCCCCTTCCGTTTCTCCGATCTCTCCTTGGTTTCCTGTTTCTCTATACTGACCTATCTGAAAGAAAGCAGGGGGGGGGGTTTAAAATAATAATAATAAAATCCAACATGAATGCTATTGATAAAACACTAGCATGTGTAGGGAAATTAGCATCAATGTCAAATGGCCCACTAGTTAAAGTGCTTCAAGAGCTTTAAAATCTTCTGCCCTATTGCACAATGATTGAACCATGTGGCCGGGTGGCCTGCAGTGCTATAATGTTAGTGTTAAGGAGGCGGACAGTTTCAGGAAATGTCCAATTCTGGAAGCTGGATGTTCTGCTCTTAACGCTCCTTAGAGAAGGAAGGAAATGAAACTGTTGGTCAGCTCTCCACTGCAGGTCTAACGTAAATTTAGCCTTATAGTAAAATAGCCTTTATCTACAAGCTCACAACGCGTTGCAGCAAAACACGCTGTAAGCTTGTACGGTAGATCTGTAAGTTTTATATAATGACATGCCCAAAATAGGGATGCCAGGTTGAAAGTGGGTAAAAACAGACATATTGGATGCATAATTGCTGACAAAAAAAAGTCAAATAATGGCCGATATATATTGACCAGACCGCTATGTCGGTCTGGCTCTAATCATTTCTGTTATTTTTCTTTGCTAGACGAGTGGTGACAAGAGCCATGCTGGTAATGTGGTTGCATGGGTGGTTCCAGTGGTGGCATTGGTGGTAATTGTTGCCATAGCAATTACATGGCAATTAAGACGTGAGTACGACTAACAATAAGGTTTGTTTGATTTAAGAAGTCTGTTAATGTTTCCCCATTTTTTATTTCATCGCTATACCTTCTCTTTCCACAGGCATGAAACTTAAAACGGGCAGCTTGTCAATGTGAGTATTTATTTATAAGACGTGGTCTCATTGGGCATATCAGTAACACTCAACTGCCTTCACTGGAATTGAATAATGATTTTGTCTTTTGTTTGTAGAGCGTGGCTAAAGAATGGCTCCCAACGTTACAGAGACTCTGAGCCAATCACAGAGCTGTAGGTTGCTGAGTTACCAGAGCAGTGGTTCTCAAATTTGTGTACTAGTGGGTACAGTGTGTACCCCTGCTACAATATGTTTTCAGCTGAGTGACCCCTTCACCAGCACAAAACATGCTTCCTGACAAATGTTTGGCTTTGAATTGATTTTCTTTTCTTTTCTTTTTTTGGCCACTTATCTATTTGTTTTTTTATTTTATTTGCTTTAATATTCAAAGCTCAATTATACAAGATTTAAAAAATGATGCAGAGCTAGATGGCAACTGGTGGGTGGCTGACGTATATTATATTGGCAATTTGTTATATTAAAATATATGGCATATACATTATATGGTTCTTCATACATGCATATATTTTCCAGATTCAACTTGGAATAAAAGAACCCAGGAGTGCCACAAAGTAATCATGGGGTACTATTAGCTACACCCATTTGAGAAGATTTTTTTTTTTTGCAATAACTGAGCCAGAAAGCCTTTGGTGTAAGCTATTTTACAATTGTGTAAATAGTAAGTATAAGCCCTGTTGATTGTTTTCTTTACATTTAGATTTGACTGGGTTTCACTTCATTATCAGGATAAATCTTCTGAAATGTGTCTTGCGTCCCAGGAAGTACATTGTTTCACATAACAAAACTTAACCAAACAACAAAATAAATACTATATCAGACATTATTATGTGGCTGCAGTGCCTCTATTTAATCATTACGTGCTTAGTCCACACAGGAATACTGAGGCCTACTTATATTAGAACCCAGATTCTATTTAACAGTTTGATAGATGGACAAAGGCGTTCTGCAGTCTTCAGTCACGCCTGTGGGACTCTAAGGGCGGATTCACACTGCGGCCTTGAACCAGCCTTGAGGCTGGTTGGAAGGAATACCTGGGAAGGAATTGGTAAAGCTAGCATCTATTATAAGTGTACTTTGTGAGAAGTTTTAGATTTTTGGAATGGTATTAGGTAAGGGTATAGCTTTTTAAAAAACATTGCAAACAAGTTAGACTCACCCCCTATTGAAAACCTTATAAAACTTCTCACAAAGTGCACACGCTTTACCAATTCCTTCCCAGGTATTCCTTCCTACCAGCCTCAAGGCTGGTTCTAAGGCCGCAGTGTGAATCCGCCCTAAGTCATGTTTGATGGCAAAAGATGATGTTCTTCAAATAAAATATGAGAGGGGTCGGCATAACATTTACCGTCCAGAGACAGCATTCTTTTATACTATGCAGTTTGAAAACTTGACTCAAACGTTTGACTCGCATTGAGCAATGCTCCCAAGTCTCAGGGCAATGATTCAACGGAAGGATGAAATAGGAAGGAACACTGACAAAGGCTAGTCAAGATGTTTTTTTGTCAATTAATGCTGTTTCTCAATTGTTCACAGTGTGGTAATAGTTAGCTTTTCATTCAATAACAATGTTAATGTTTTATTTATGCAGATTCTCATTGCAAAACAAAACAGTATGGATTTAATATCATGTGATTTAATTTGACAAAATCTCAAACTTTCAAACATTTCCATTTATCATTAGTGCTTTGTACTTTTAAATGTGTAAATGTTTGTGAGCACTTGTGAGATTCAATTCTGCAACCATTTTTTCTATTTGTTTTTACCATACCCATATTATTTTGTTTGTGTACCTTGCTACATTTAATTGATCTACAGACTACAACTTGTGTAACCCCTCTGTCTCATCCAGTGTTCATTTTGTCGACTAAAAAAACTATGACGAATCATAGTTTTTTTTATGTTAACTTGAAATACAATGCAAGCTAAAGAAATCACCTCTGACGTGTACTGATTAGAGAAGTGAAGTGAATAACCCAGAGTTGCTTATCTTAGATCGTATCATAGTAAATTAAAAGAATGCTTGACATGCTGAATGAGTGTAAAGTTCCCCTGACCTAAAATTGAAACAAATATGGACTATAAAGAACAATGCACATTTGAGAATCATTTAAAACAATGCATTACACTTTACTATACTCAGGCCTACTCCAAGGGGGGAATGTGTGATTCTAATAATCTGAACATGAAAATGAAATAATAAATGTGTCTAGGCCTATGCCACCGAGACTAGGTTGAAGTGATGTCATTCCATATAACTTTTCAGTTAAATAAATAAATACATACGTAATGCCCGCCTGGGATTCAAACTTGACTGTGTTCTCTTTGTTTGGTACAATTGAACAAAGTCTTTATCTAGTTGTTAATTCATTAATATAAAGTGTGCTTGCTTGTCATTTGTGCGCAAGATCCAAAGGGGCAATATAGTCTTTAAAAAATATATAATTTAAAAACAATAAATTGAGACACAACATAATGTGTTATTGTCAGATACTTCCTAGAAAGTAGACACTGTGAATGCAGGTTATTGGTAGACACTCCCTAAGCAGGCTTTACGCGGGTTCTTTAAAATCCTCCAGTTGGCCCGCCCCCTTCCTTCACACACCTGATTTGTAAACAGACCGAAACAGACAGAGGTCTCTAGCAAGCTAGCTCCGTGGTGTTTGGAAGTAAAAAAGAGTGAAATAAAGAACTTTGTAATGTCCCACCCTAACTCTATGGTCCCACGCACCTCATGCATGGAAGAGTAGAGTCGCTGCTTTGTTCGTTTTCTTTCCAACTGTGTTTATTCTGGTGAGTTGAGTTTGTGTGTGTGTGTGTGTGTGTGTGTGTGTGTGTGTGTGTGTGTGTGTGTGTGTGTGTGTGTGTGTGTGTGTGCGTGCGTGCGTGCGTGCTCGAGAGAGAGAGAGAGAGAGAGAGAGAGAGAGAGAGAGAGAGAGAGAGAGAGAGAGAGAGAGAGAGAGAGAGAGAGAGAGAGAGAGAGAGAGAGAGAGAGAGAGAGAGAGAGAGAGAGAGAGAGATATTGGTGTGTTGTGATATTGTGTGAGTGATATTAATTGGTGCTTGGAGGTGCTGTATGCATTGGGTCCTATATACTTTTATTGCCTAAATACACAATGTTTAGTTGGAGTGTCGAAGCACATATAGATTTCTATTTAATCTCTCATTTCAAGGCATAGCCAGTCTGGTTTCTAGTGTAGTTCTTTTATAATGTGTTTTAATCAATATGTGTAGTAGGGAAGAGAAACATGTTTACTATTATAGCCAATTCATTTGTTTGATGAAATGAAAGCATGAATGCATTTTTCAAGGTCTGCAAATGATCCGCCAAAAGGCGGAATTGATTTTAGCAATGTTTCTGAGCTGGAAGAAGCATGATTTGTCACTTGACACATCTACATAATGTCTACTGTATGTGTACTCTGCTCAATCTAGGCATTAGCATTAGCATTTTCTTTTGTAAGTGCAGTTCAACAGTAATAATTACACAATTTACAGTAATAAAAACATACATGTAAAATACTAAATTATATTCATGCAAAATAAAATATAAAAATATAAAGGGTGTGCTCATATCCCCCTGCACAATATAGAGATTGTTGAGCGTCAGTATATCATTTGGAAAAGCAAATGACAAATAAAGTTGAGTACTTTTTTGATGGCAACTAACTTTGCTGCAGCGTCATTGACTGTATGGCAATGAATCATGTTCAGTGACTGTACCTGACTCTGGAATACTGGGTACAGTATGTATGTTGTTACAGTATAGTGTACTTACACCAGGCTGTGTGTGTTGTGACAAGTTACAGCATACGTATACTAGGCTGTGTATGTTGTGGCTACTGTTGAAGGTATAGTGAGTTGTTGTGACAAGGTACCTTATACATATGTGGCTCTTGGTCACTTCAATTTCTTTCTTTCTTTCTTTCTTTCTTGCTTTCTTTCTTCACTCAAGGCTTATGGTGTTCTTCCCTACCTACTGGCCTGCACAACATTGAGCTGGACATCTGGTCAAGTTTGACCTTGGCCATCACTTATACAATTGATGAAGTCAAGCAGAAGACGCCTCAAGGTAGGAGCTTTTTTAAATTGTCTTTGCTGCTGCTTGTAAATGTGTTGTATGCTGTGTGTTCTAATGTGATTCAAGCTGTTTTACTATTGCTGTCATTTTGGGACCCAATGGCCCAACTGTTCAGCGACTGTTTCTGGCTCTGGAATTGAATGCTGATGTGAATCCGTTTAAATCCAGTTTGTATGTTGTGTTGTGTCTGCCATTGAAGGTAGTGAGTTGTAAGAGGGAACGGTATATGTGTATCATATCATTGCTGTGTCATATATTGACCCATGTTTGAGTGAAACAAATGCGATAAATGTAGCTTTTCAGACCTGTTGCTGTCATAGAGCTTTATATAAAAACGGTTGCTGTACGTTCCCCAAGGGTATTTAAGTGACATAAGGACTGTTGTTGGGTTGTTGGGTTGTTTGTGGTGCACGGTACGTCTTTATCTTCTTCCGTATTGACAGTGATGTCGCGAGGAAATCCAGCACAGTATACTGTAGGTACATTATCATTTTGGCCATTGCTTAGAAAAATCACAAGGCTAAAAATGCATAAAGTATTTTGTGAAAATATTGTAACACACGATGATGTGAATATATAATAGGCTTGTGTTGTATTGTGTTATCCCCCATCATTTGAATCTTCAAAATGTGATATATTTTATGATAATACTGTACTGTACAGCACAGTCATATCTTAAATCCTATACCCGTGTTGGCCTAACTGAATTGGTTTAGACATTCTCTTTTATTTATTATTATTTCAACTAAAACTAATGACAAAAACCTTTTGAGTTTTCGTCGACTGAAAGAATTGTCCAAAAGAGTAAGACAGACTAAATCTAAATTAGCTGCCAAAATTAACACAGAGTTTTGCAGATTCTCTTTGCACAACCAAACAATATGGACTTAATAGCTATAGCATGTGATTTATTTGACAAAATGTTTGTGACCACTTGTAAGATTAAATTGCACAACCATTTTGTTTTTCTATTTGTAACTTTTTACCATAACTCACATTATTTTGTTTGTGTAGCTTGTTTGTGTAGCTTGCTACATTTAATTGATCTTATTCTATAAGACTACAACTTGTGCAACCCCTCTGTGTCATCTTAATCGACAGCTACCTCTGTCGCTAGATAAAGCTGTGGAAAAACAGAAATCATGCTATTGTCCAGTCACTGGACCAAAACTTGGCTTCATATCTCTGACTACATCCATTGACCAACATTAACCAACAATATCCATCAGCAGCCACAAGAGGGAGCCAGAGCCCCACCATGTGGCTTAATGTAATGGCTCTCACACAGCCCTACACGATCAGAAACATTCCTCTGGGGGCAGGCTGCACAGCCAGCTGGATTTCCATCCATCTGTCCTGTAAATCTCTTAATTGTCCTAATTAACGAGGGAGAGGAGGAGATGTGATACCTCTGTGGTGCTTTGAGGCAGCTGGCGGCAAGGGAGTCCCCTATACTAATGGGGAAGCACAC
The DNA here is from genome assembly GCF_963454915.1 of Gymnoscopelus microlampas. Taxonomy (NCBI): domain Eukaryota; kingdom Metazoa; phylum Chordata; class Actinopteri; order Myctophiformes; family Myctophidae; genus Gymnoscopelus; species Gymnoscopelus microlampas. The sequence goes on along the minus strand of NC_139955.1, from coordinate 18,149,517 downwards.
GGGAACACCCAGACTGGGGACTGCATGGCACAGCATAGATCAGTGGACACATACCATAGATGTTTACAGTTTGATCTGTGATAGAAAGAGTTTGAGTTTTCTTTTCTGCTTGGGTTACAGTATGCTGTTCGTCCAGTTATTCAGCTCATGTAGTTTATTTTAAGTGCAACCGCCAAAGCAGTGGTTTTCTGAAGGTCTCAGTAGGCTGGAGCACAGGCTGCATAGCGTGTTCTCACACGACAGTGTCATCTTTCCTGGGAATGATGGACTAAATCGTCCACAGTGGCATAAACAGCATTTGATTGTTTGTTTGCGAACCGGATGCTCCCGACACACACAAAGCCTCTGTGTTGTCCCGTGACAGTGGCTTTTAAACAGACCTCCACCACATCCCTCCTCTCCGGACTCGCTCTTCCTCTCATCTTTGGTCCCCTTAACTTCCACTCGTGTCCTCGCCCTCGCCTTCCACCACCCCCTCACCCTGGTTTGGTTCCGATTAGACCGCTGTTTCTCAGGGTTGGGTCTGGGAACCACCAGGGGTCCAAATGGACCTTTTATGGGTCTGTAACTAGTCTGAGAGTGCACGAATGGAGTCTATTCGCACACTCTCAGAGTTCAATAAAAACTGATTTTACGGTGTAGATTGGGGTCCCAGAGATGAAAGCAGTCGTATCAAATGCACCAAACACACCGGAGCCTTTCCACTTCCAGATCTATCTCCATTTCTCCATCTCTCCGTACCGCCCTCCTTCCGTACAGGCCCCGCTGATTACGCTGCATGGCTGTTAAATAAACAGAAGAATAGAGGGAGGGATGGTTGGGGAGGGGGTGACTTTGATGAGGGCGCTTTGATTGACCACACGGTCATAAACCAATACCCCCCAATCCCCTCAACCTCCCCGGACCCCCCTGAACCCGACAGGGAAACAAACTACCGGTCAACATCACGAGCACGGAAGACAAGGAGTCAAACACAAACAGTTGGGGTTTCTGTGCCCCGGCCGTAACCCCAAAAAAACTTCCGTCTCCTAGTTCACAAAACAGCTCCCTGGGCCTCTTTTTAAACATCTTCCACCCAAACCACACAACACAGCGCTCCCCTGTGTGTTCGCTCTGTGTGTGGAGCTCCATCAGCTGCGGCCGGTAAAGGCTTCAGACTGCAGGTGGGTGATGGAGGAAGGAGGAGGGGTGGGTTGGATGTACGCTCATAATAATGGCAGTATTAGTGGCGGGGACGGAGTTAGTGCTGTAATAAATCATATGGTATGACTGCACCCACATCAAGGCAGCAGCGCTCAGGAAGTGGAGGCTCTGTACTGTAACGCGCACGTACACACACACACACACACACACACACACACACACACACACACACACACACACACACACACACACACACACACACACACACACACCAAAGACTTTAGCTCCGCAGGAGGGGCTGGTCCCCAGGCCTCACTGCCCTACAGCGGATGCATGTCCCTGGACCCAAGGAGTTGCCAGATGTAGGCCCTTCTGGAGGTCTGTATGAACTTCAGAGCAGCGGAGCAGATGAGTGTATTGAAGGAAAATGAACAAGAAAGACCCGGGTGGGGTGGGAGGGTTGTTAAAGGCACGCAGTGTTGAAGATCTTTTTATATGATGAAAGAAACTCTAATTGATTCAAGTCTTGATATATGAGGCAAACTGCTTGAAAACTGAAAAAAGAAAAGGGCAATTCAAAGGGGAAATGTCATCTTGAGACAGCATAGGCATGTGTTACTCAGTGAGTTACTCAGTTAGTAAATATGTTACTAATTATCAGATAATGCACCTGTATTGTGTGTGAGACAGACCCAATTTTGTCTAAAAATGTGTCCAAGTGGCAATGAAGTAGCCAAAGCGGAAACAATATACAAAACATGAAACAAAAATGTGTTTATTCATGAGTAATTAGGACTCTGAAAGTGTGTGTGTGTGTGTGTGTGTGTGTGTGTGTGTGTGTGTGTGTGTGTGTGTGTGTGTGTGTGTGTGTGTGTGTGTGTGTGTGTGTGTGCTCGCGCACGCACGTGTGTGTGTGTGTATGTGTGTTGATGTGATTAGCCAACCTGAGCCAGATGGAAGGCAGTACACATGATTGAAGGTCAGACATAACAGTTACCATGGAGACATCTCCAAGTCAGACTAAACCAAGTAGAACATTCTCCTGTGCTGTCGCTACCCAGAGGGATGTGCATCAGCCTCTATGTGTGTGTGCGTGTGCGCTCGCGTGCGTGCGTGCAGTCTGGAGTGTGTTGTTTGCATGTGGGTATGGACTTGTAAGACTATACATTAGTACACGTACTGTATCTGTGCCTGTGTGAATGGCCCTGTGTTTGATCTATACTAACAGTTCCAACATTACACTGTACATGAAGATATCAACATTCCTTTTTAAACTGTTCCTAAATTCTTCAAGTGAAAAATCAGCTCAATTAATCAACATAATAGCTGAGCTTCATTCTTCAGAAGACGAAACGGTAAACTTGAACTTGATCACCTTGAACTTCGAAACTTTTCTGAAGTTGTCTGAGAACAATCCTAAATTATTGTTATGGGCATATCGGTTTGGTTGGTAGTTCTGGACAACCGATGATCATCCGAGCGACTCGAGGCCAAAACACACACACACACACACACACACACACACACACACACACACACACACACACACACACACACACACATACATATTTTCAGTATTTCAGGATTATTAGTAATATTATTATTAGCATTGGCACGAAGAAATCGTCTCAACATCGATTCACATCAGTCCTTGTCGGCAAGCAACACAGGCATGCGATGGATACAAAAATTAAGCTTTAGATGCTACAGAAAAGTGCTTTTCTGCTTGTGAACCTCACCCAGTTTAAAGGGTTTTCGTCCTATGTGCTGTTTTCGAGCAGATCTTTACACAGTGGTAAATTCTAACCGCATCTCACAGGTCTAAGTTTCCATAGAAACACACTATAGCCGTTATACTGATGTAGCTAGTTTGTCAAACGGTGGGGGAAGAAATTCATTTGGCAGCAAGTCATTGAGGACAGAAATAGCAAAACTGACACGCTTGTTACTTCCCTTTCACACACCCCTAATCCTTAAAGCAGATATTTATTTTTTTCATAAACGTTTGAACATTCAAAGCTGATATCTCGTATGATTTGTATCACACGTCACCTCTCATTCAAGCTGCGTTAAGAGTCAGCGCTTTGAACAGGGAGCATGGGTCTTAATCTGGTTACACGAACATAAAGAACACCAGTGATTTGTGTTTTCTATGCACCTGCCCTGAGGCAAGTTGGGCCAGTATGGAGACTGGCACTAGTCCATGATCCTGGCAGTGGAACACAGTGGAAGTCTTGGATCTGTTGAGGGGATTGGCCCAGCTGAGCTCAGCCACTGGAGACAAGTGGCTGGTTCTGTACTGATGGGGAAAGAACGAGTGACGAATGATGGAGAGAGAGGGGGAGAAGCAAGTGGGGACTGGAGGGAGGGAGGGAGAGAGAGAGAGGGAGGGGTAATCACATCAGGGGATTAGCGGCTGTTATTAATGTAATGGAGGATGAGGTGCTCAACTCTCTCTCTCTCCCTCTCTCTCTGTCTCTCTCTCTCTCTAGCTCACTCATCATTTTAGTATTTTAATATTATTTTGCTGCTGTTTTGTTCCTAGCTACACCTATCAATCTACTTGTCCCTCCATCCATCTGTCTACCTGTCTATCTTGTCTGTCTTGTCTGTCTGTCTCTCTGCATTCCTGTCTGTCAGATGTTAATTCTGTTACACAGCTGCCTCTGTTCTCCTCATGCAACCTCTGGCCTGCGGCAACGCGTTATGATTTTGGTTTGTAATATTCTCACTACCTTTTTCGCAAGGGAGAAAAATGATCTGTTGCTCTGTGTGTGTGTGTGTGTGTGTGTGTGTGTGTGTGTGCGTGTGTGCATGTGTGTGCGTGCATGTGCTGGCATACAGCCCTTTGAAAGATGGCCATTCAGTGTTGAACAAACAAGACATTTGTCTAAAGTCTTGCATCACCTCAGGGAAGAGTCTGTGGAACTGTGCTCTGCCAGGTTAAGCCGGAGTTATACTTAGTTGCGTGTGGGTGTCGTGCAACCGAAAATAGCCGATCTACAAGCTCAGAACGCGTCGCACTGCGATGCATTGTGAGCTTGTAGATCAGAATTATTTTTTGTGCGCAACACCATCGCGCAGCCCAGTATAAATCAGGCAGGCTGTATCTTCTCCTGCAAGATCCCACTGAATTATTCTCAGTCTATCAGTGAGTCACAGGATCCAAACTTCATGGCAGGCTGTGTGGAAAAAGTTCTTTCTGACACCTGTCTGTCATTTGGACCAGGGACACTTAGATATAGTCTGACATCTTTGTGCAAACTGGCTAACCTGATTCCTCACTCCAGTGAGTGCAAACATGCATACATGGCAGAGCGTCATGTATACATTCTGTCTCTCTTTCTCTCTCCTTTTGTGTGTGTTTGTGCATTGTGCAACTGTGCGCCTCTCCCATGGTGGGTGGGTGTGTGTGTGTGTGTGTGTGTGTGTGTGTGTGTGTGTGTGTGTGTGTGTGTGTGCGTGTGCGTGCGCGCGCACACATACTTATTACTATATTTGTACATGGCCAAATGTCCCCACTAGTATAGTAGAATTTGTGAAATATAATATATATATGTTTAGGCTATGCTAATAACAATTAGGAAAAGATTGTGGAAGTTAGGATTATGAATGTAGAGGTTAGGTTAAGGGGTTCAGTTAGAGCCTGACACCGTTGTCGGTGTCGTGGAACAAAGTACAACTCAGGCTTTAGGGTTAGGATTAAAAATGGCGGTAGAGAGGTAGATTTGGAATTAATAAAATTGTCATCCTATAATTTTTGTCCTCACAACTATATAGTAGTTGTGAGGAAATACACACACACACACACACACACACACACACACACACACACACACACACACACACACACACACACACACACACACACACACACACACACACACACACACACACACACACACACACACACACGCACACACACACACACACACACACACACACAGGCAGATGACATTCACAACGGCTTCTCAGTGAGAAGATATATGGGCCGCGGCTAAAGACACACATTTACTGGCTCTTTCATCAGCGGGAAAATGCCTCAGCCTTGCAGAGAGCCACATAGACACCAGCGTCCCACCGTGAGCCAGAGACACAGCTGCACTGCAGTTTCATCATCTGAATGGAGTTTCACAGCAGTGGCAGGGAAACTGAAGTCGCAGAGCCGGTCTTATAGCCCAAGGACCCTGAGGTGAGCTGCGTGTCACGGGAGCTGAGAGGCGACAAAAATAAGCAAATAGACAGAATCCACATGCGGAAAGCAAGCCTACCGGAGGGAGGGATGGAGCGAGTTTGAGAGGCACTCAGCCGTTCCTTTTGGCCAAGCGGAGAGACACAGCAAGCAAAAGTAGAGAAGAATATTAGGATAATGAGCTTGATATTTTGTTTCCGGTCGGGTTCACGTCGATGAGAGCAGAACTTCTCCGTGTTGGAACGGAGTCTGTCGGCTTTCGTGCAACAAAGTATCAGTTTAATTACCTTAAATAAATTTGTGCTTTGTATAGTGGGTATATGCATGCACACACACACACACACGCACGCACGCACGCACGCACGCACGCACGCACGCACGCACGCACGCACGCACGCACGCACGCACGCACGCACGCACGCACGCATGCACACACACAGTCTGTGTGGACAGCTCTCCAACCTTCTACACGCCCACCCCTCCATTCCTCCACCCCTCCAACTTTCCACCCTTCTATTCCTCCATCCCTCCATCAGTCCACACCACCCCTCCATTCCTCAACCCTCCACCCATCCACCCTTCCAATCTTCCACCCTTCCATCCCTTCTGTCGTTCCACACCTCCACCTAGGACAATATATAATACTAGAGTTTCGGGGGGCTACGCCCCCCTCAACCCCAGCCGCGCACGGGGCCCAGCGTGGCCGTGTGTATATTGGGGGACCCAAATCGCCGGAGTGAAACTGGGGAAAAGTTTTTTTGAAAAAGGAAAAAATTTGAAGAAATAATATTTGTTATGTTTCAGGGGGTCCTCAGGGGGTCCGCGGACCCCCTGATGGTCCACTGACCCCCTGTGGAGTGTTGGGACGCGCGGGGACACCCCTGGAACATTGCGGACCATTTCGGTGTTTTTTTTTTTTTCATGAAGGTGGTTGCTTGTTTCTGGCGCAGGCTGTGCAAACCTGGCAACCCAGCGCATGCTGCCGCACGTTTAAGTGGCGTAGCGTCATGAGGGTCAGTGGGGCCGTGGCTCGGTCAGTGAAGACCCTGTAGTGCGGATGATATGTGGCATAGAGGGGCAGATTGTAAATCCACAGAGGAAACATCCGTGGGCTACCATTGGTTCAGCGATGTGTGCGGTCGCCCTGCGGACCCTCCTCCTCCACCAATGTGCAGTATTGAGAGCCCTGACGTCACAACAATTGGAGCGATGGGCACTGCACTGTGGTTGGTTAGGGTACAGCTAGGGCCCAGGTAGAACCCAGTTAAAGCCTGCATGGGCAAACCCAGTTAGGACCCGCCTTGGTCCCACATAAACATGGCTAGTTGGGGCCCACCTAAGGGCCAGGTAGAAGCTACTTATAGCCTGCATGGGCATCGCAGTTGGGACTGAAGTGGATGCCGCTGACATTGCTGACATGGGGTCCATATGGTTTAGCCCACCTTGAAACCATATGGGAACTACGCTGGCATGCTGGCTGTAATGCAAACGCTGCATCATACCTGCAGTGTGTAGTTTGATGTTGTGTGTGTAGCAGATATACCTGCAGTGTGTAGATCAATGTCCATAGGAAAGTCAATGCCCAGCAGTGTTTTTTTTCCCCAGCAGAGTTTCTAGTGTCTCTGTGTCTCTCTGGAAGAGGTTGCACATGAACTCTGCAGCCGCACTGAGGCGCTCCAAGCCAAACACTCTGACATGAAGCTGCTTCACACAACAAACATCAGCACCACGCTGCAGTTTGTCCAAAAGACACAATATCTCCTCTCCCACCGACGTCATGTGTTCATTTATCGACAGCCGTACAGACTCCTTTTGACACATTTTACGTCGTTTATCCAGCTCTCACTGACTCTCCACATCGGGCTGTTATTTTCCTGCGATCAAGTCAACGATGTGAGAGATTAGCTATCACAGACGGACGGACAGGGGGTGAAACATAGTCTTGCGCCATGCCTTTCGGCCTGGCGGAGACAATAAAAAACCGAAAGTAAAGGAAATGGCCATTTCTGCAACAGAAGTAGTCAATAAACTATGCTATGAAAACATGGGCCACATTGGCAAAGAATGTAAGAAAGAGGCAATCATGTAGGAAATAGCTGATCTCCAAGCTTACAAAGCCTGTCAACGTGAGGCGTTTCGAGCTTGTAGATCGGCTATTTTCACAATATGTACTTGTGGAACGGAGTCAAACAGAATGGGGGGGGCCCAGATCAAGTACGTGTATTTGGGGGGGGGGGGGGCGGCGTGAAAGGGTTGATAGACACTGCTCTAATCGGAGCGAAATTATCTGAAATTACTACATGACCATAATGCAGCCTAACATGCCTTGCACGGGGCGGTCCTGCCATTACGTTAGTTACTGTAGTTGCTGTGGAGCTAAATAGTTCTCCAGAAGACACACACAAACATACACCATCTACAATGGACGAACTGAGCAGCAATATAGACATTCACCACACGAACGTGCATTGTTGACAAAGTGATTGCACAGCCGCTGCAGGCATGACAACCAGGTTAGCGTTAGCGACATGGCAGCTATCACAGCGCCCTGTCCGTCGTGCTGCAACTGCCTGTGATGGCTACAGCAGTAACAGCAAGCTGTCTGCGATGCCATTGTCTGGAGACTGCTGTTAGCGTGACACGACCAATGAGAGTGAGCGCTGTAGTTGTTGCTAAGATACGGTGGCGTCTCTGGCCCATAGCTTGTAGATCTCTCACACATGATTGGCGTAGGCTGCGTTGCCAGGTCTGACTTTGTGTAAGCAATGCGCGGCTTATTTTTGCGCGCCTTTGTGCTCGTTTGCATTGTGCGCACGGCAGCGCTTGTTTAGCGTACGTCAGCGCGACGTGGCAACGGACGTGGCAACGTGAAAGGTGATTGGCTGGTGAAAAGAAACACCCGACGTTACACCAGAAATGGTGCCTGGAGAAAATGGTGACCAAAAAAAAAGTTTTGAAAAAAAGGGAAAAAAAACCGCAGCGGCTGGCTGCTGTTGTGGTGATGAGGGCGTGCGCACGGTAAACGGTACGAAGCGGGCTCCCCTTCCGTTTTGTCCGACATTTGGTGAGTAGAATTAATTATGTTGCGCGGTGGAAACGGTGTAGTGAGCAGTGAGATGTCCCCTACGCGAGGCGTAAATTCAGCGCGGCCGGCGTGGCGAGTCAGTAGGCGACATGTGGTCTGGCGGTGCGTTGTTTAGTCGATAACAGAGCTGTGGGGTGTCACCACCGAGGGTGCGGAAGTTGCTCGCCATTTATATAGTTAGATATAATTGTCCTATAGTTAATGTTGAAAACTGGGACATTTTAATATTTTAGAGATATTTGTAGGGACTCGGGACACCCAGCAGGAAACCGGGACAACACGGGCCAAACTGGGCCGTCTGATCACCGTGCCTCCACCTTCCCTACCCTCCACCCCTCCTCTGTAGAAGGAGAGGAAGGAGAGATCTCTCCATGTGCTCTCTAAGATTAAGGCTTTGTGCTACATGTGTTATCGTTGCTTCCCTTCGTTATCACTACGCTTTTGTCTCAAACTCCCTGTCTAATTACAATCTGGTCCCTTTCATTCCTCCCAGTGCCTTTCTTCCACCTGTGAGAGCGAGGATAGGAACGAGCAAAAAGCAGAAGATGAAGGAGGCGAGGAACGGGTGGAAGAAAAGATGAAAAGCGCGTCACGCGGAGCGAGTGGTGGAAGGTTCTGGAATGTGTCGTCTGAGGGGAGGATGAAGGAACTTGTCACGTCTCATCTCACCATGCGTGTGTGCGCGCACGCTCACACACGCACGCGCGCACACACACACACACACACACACACACACACACACACACACACACACACACACACACACACACACACACACACACACACACACACACACACACACACACACACACACACACACACACACACAGAACACACACACGTGCATGCAGTGCACCGCCGTGGCACAGAGACTCACAGCCCCACTGAGCTGTGCTTTGAAAAGAAGAAAGAGCAAGAGAAATTAAAAAGAATGAAAGGCGAACAAGCAAGCAGGAGCCACCATGTTGGATGTTTCATTTTGACCCATATTTGTCCTGACGCATTATTAAAACAGGCACTGAGAAGACGTTAGAGACTATATCTGAGCACATCCACATGCCACCGCTGACGAGCACCGCAATGAACAACCATGAAGAATGAGTACAGTACAATGCAATATGTAGCCTAACAACACAACCTTAAGTCATTTGGGGTGGAGTGGGTAGAGAGGTCATTTGGGGTGGAGTGGGTAGATAGGTCATTTGGAAATCAGAGGGTTAGTCGGTTTGACCACCAGCTCGCCCAGGGTCAAAGTGTCCCTGAACAAGACACCTCACCCATAACAACTCCCACAATGAGCTCTGCCTCTGAGATCAGATCTGAGCCATTTGCTGGGTAAATGCAGAAAAGTAATCCCCCCTGGTGACCAGTAAATACTCCCTTTCCTTTCCCTAATGCCCCTGTTATTTCTGAAACGTATTAAATGATTGCCTTATTTATCTATTATCCCCTACTGTAAAATCCTGAGTGTTAAATTAACTCTGTGTGTAAAAATTGAACCCGTAATGTCTCTCTCAAATTACCAGTAATGTAAGTACTGCGTACTCCCTCCACTCATCTTCCCTTCCCCCTTTACAAACCAGGCTCAGTCTGTCTGCTGGCATGGAGTCTGGCCTCCTTGGATGTTTGTATGAGGTGAGGGCAGGCTGGCACTGGGCCCATGTATGTGGTCAGTCCGTGTTTACATCTGTCTGGGCCTGGAGCCTGGGGCCTGGAACCTGGAGCCTTGTGCCACTGACTGCAGCCTGGACAAAACCCAGAAAAATTGTGGCAGGACCTGGGGACCAACTCATACACCCGGGTCAGGTTTTGTAGGGCTGGCTCCTATCATCTCACACAGCCATGCATGTCCAGGGCGGGGCAATACATTGTGTGAATAATGCACATGGGTGACAATGGCTCAGAGTGGCTGTCTGGGAAGCGGCAAGTCCATCTGAAAATATGTTGTGTCAGGGAACCCCAGAAGCAAATATTTGAGTAAAGATGTTCGCTGAAAAAGAACTTGTATTCAAAGGTTTGCACAAATGTTCAAGATTTTAAAAAAATTGCCAAAATATTAAATATGACTAAAATCTAAAATGCAAATGCATTTAAGCAAGACACTGGAGCCCTAACTGCTCTCCCAAGTGCCCTAATGGTTAACCACTTGAACCCTAGCATTCCCATTCCCTGTCATAATTGGCGAACATTTGGCGAAAGTAGGCGAGCATTTGCCGTTCACCCATCTACAAGCACACAATGCATCGGAATGCATGGCATTGTGATCTTTAAGATCAGCAAGGCAAGTGGTTAAGATGGGTCGAATGCAGAGAACAAATTCCTCTGCTTAGATCAATACAAGTTGCCATTCTCCAAGGTCCACACTGAGCCTCTTCTCCTGCTGCATGTTGCTTTCCACATCTAGATGCATGGTCTGCGACTACTACAGTACCGAACTCTGCACGTTGGCAGGATGCCGCGCGTCTGCATGTAAGACAAAGCACTTTCTCCTGACTCGTAAGAAACCATAAACTCCAGTGCTCTGATTGAATGTCTATACTGTAAGTATGTTGGTGCTCAGGATTTGTGCGTCTGAGATTTGTTTAACACGCGTCTAATCCGCCTGAAGCAAAGGGGGTAAAGGATTGAATGACGCTCCAGCTGCGGCACACGACGAAGCGCAGCGCGCCTTTTGTTTTTGATATCTGATGAATATGCATGGAGGCCTCGGGGGGGGTTTGGAGGGGTGGGTAAGATATGGTGGGGGGGCTCTCGGAAGAGATTGTTTTACAATGGAATTACATCTCTGACTTACATTCACCGCGAGGCTGGGATTAAACACACCACCGAGAAAGGAAGAAAAAAAGAAGAGAAGAGAAGAAAAGGAGAGAGAGAGAGAGAGAGAGAGAGAGAGAGAGCGCAAGAGAGGCAGAGAGAGAGTCAAGTGATAAAGAACAGATTTTGTCCTTATCTACTGAAGAAGCCAGGGCCCTCAGGGAGAGGAGGGAGGGAGGAGAGGGAGACACTGGTGATAGTGGTGGTGAGGAGGAGGAGGAGGAGGAGGCGAAGAGGAGGAATAGTAGAGCAGGCCGTCAATGTGATGTTTAATTTCTTCTACTGTTAGTGAGTCATCAAGGGGGCCCAACAGTGGATCAAATGAACGAACAGGAGGGTAAACAAGAGAAAAGGCAGATTAACCACGTTCAACCTGGCATTCCTAGTTCGGGCATGTCATTATAGATTTTTCCAAAAAATATATATATAAAAAAAAGAGATTAAAAAAGCAGATCTACAAGCCTATAATATTTCACGATACGCCTATTTTCACCGTGCTTAAGTGATTAACACAACAGAACAAAGACAATCCCTCTCCTCCTGTTACCATGCTCATCTCTCCAGCTCTGACCTTTTCTAATCGAACACAGCGTTCATAAACACCAGACGGACATACTGTAAACCATAGGGCGTAGGTATTACTAAACCTTTCATGTGACCAAAAATGACTTTTTAAGATCACATCGTGTGGTGTGACCAAATCCTTAAAATCTGGCTAAACACTTTCACACGACTGTCAGCTGGCGTATCCACTGTCCCATGTAGTAAGTAGGAGTCTATCTCCTGTTTCTGTAGCATGAGGCAGCTGGATGTACAAGTACACACTCCAGCTGGGATGGGCGGGGTGTTAAGGACAATTTACCCTAATGCAACCCTTGATGCTGAGTGCCAAAAATCCTTGTTTAATAGTTTTTTATTTTATTTTTTTGAACCCTGACCTCCCAATCTCAAGGCGGACACTCTAACCACAAGGCCACTGAGCTGTGGTATTGCCCTGGTATAGAACTTCTAATAAAGTTCTAATGAAAACGGGAATGAAAGATATGAGCACAAACAGATTCTTCTCATTGCAATGGGACTTGTGGTGTATTCGACTGGGCGGAATCGTAAACATGGAGTCAGTTTATAAGACAAAACCCAGAAAAACTGGCAGGACCTCGGGACCAACTAATACAGTACTCGGGACCAACTAATACACCGTGTGAAATTTTGTAGGGCTGGCTCCTATCATCTCACATAGCCATGCATATCCAGGGCGGGGCAATGCATTGTGTGAATGCACATGACAAGTCCTCGTGGCTTTGTGTCGAATTGTCTTAATTAAGACACTGAACCCCTAACTGCTCTCCGAGTGCCCTATACTGTAGGTGTAGGTGGCTGCCCACTGCTCCTAATGGTTAACCACTTGAACCCTAGCATGTTGGGCGTGTCATAATAGGCGAACATTTGGCAAAAGAGGGCGAGCATTCACCAATCTACAAGTTCACAATTAGGGATATCCGATGTTCGCTTTTTTACCGAAGTCCGATTTTCCGATATTGTCCAACTCTTAATTTCCGATACCGATATCAACCGATACCGATATATGCAGTCTTTTTCACCAAAGGTCAACTAATTGTCAGGTAACATCATCACATATTTAATCAAATAAAGTGGCAATAATATCAATATAATATCTAATGAATATCTAATAAATCTTATATAATACAGTGATGTTGTTAGGTTTTCAATTAAGTGAGTCCCGGGACTCTTTGGTGGTCATTTGAATGAGTCCCACTAATCTTAGATTAGATGTTGGCCTATTTTACAGCGCAGAAGCATAATTGCCTTGATGCATTAACGAGTGTCAACGAGCGTCAGCTGGACACAGACACACACACATTCCCTTTGTAGTGCTCTAATTTGAAAGTGACTGAAAGTCTCATTTCTCTCCAAAAGAGATTAATTTCTCTTGAATATGATGTAATATGGTTAAGGATTACTGTAATTATGGTAAGCTCACATTTCATATCATACACACATACCGTTTTTTTTAGTTTTTTTTTAACCGATACTAATATTACATTTGTATGCTAATATTGGGCCATCCCTACTCACAATGCATTGTGATCGTTTAGATCAGTAGGGTACCCATGCATAGGGGTTTAAGACGGGTCAAATGCAGAGGACGAATTGCCCTGCTTAGATCAATTCCACACTTTTCCAGCCCCTTTTCCTGCTGCATGTTGTTTTCCATATCTAGATGCATGGTCAGCGATTACTACTGTACCAAACACGGCCAAGGATTGAACCCTGACCTCCCAATCTCAGGGCGGACACTCTAACCACAAGGCCACTGCAGCTGTGGTATTACCCCGATATAGAACTACTAAAAAAGTTCTAATAAAAACGGGAATGAAAGATATGAGCACAAACAGATTCCTCTCATTGCAATGGGATTTGTGGTGTATTCGACTGGGCGGAATCGTAAACATGGAGTCAGTTTATACATTTTCATTGGCTCCCTGAGTGAGCTCAGGGATGTATATGTTTATAGCGATCTGTATGTCTATATTCTGGCCACAGAGCTGTTCCATTTGAATGGCATTGATTTGTGGTGTCTGAGGGATCTTTATGCAGTATTGGTGTTGGCCCTGCACAGCTGGATGTGTGTGTGTGTGTGTGTGTGTGAGTGAGAGAGAGAGAGCAGCGTTATGGTCCATATGTGAAGGGTGTCTCCTCAGAGTGAGACAGAGGTGTGTGTGTGTGAGAGAGAGAGAGAGAGAGAGTGTGAGTGAGCGTGCGTGCGTGCGTGCGTGTGTGTGTGAGTAAAAAGGACAGGCAGGTTCTTGGGGGTTTACAAGGACCTGGGAGGGTGTTGTGGTGTAGCAGGGTGGCAGTGAAGGGGAGAGAGAGAGAGAGAGAGCGAGAGAGAGAGAGAGAGAGCAGAATCTCTCATATGTTTGTTGTAGCTGGACAGTCAGCGCGTCTCGGCTGCCTTGGTCTTTTGGATCGTCGCTCAACCCTGACCTGACCTGGCTTGGCCTGGCCTTGTTTGACCTGGCCTGGCCCCTACAGTATATCCACTCTGGCTCCACACACGCACGCACGCACAAGTTGTGTGTCTGTGTCTGTGTCTGTGTGTGTTTACATGTGATTTTACTCCCCTCTGCGTGTCCCCCAATAAACTAGAATGAACCACAGAGATGACAGAGTGAATCAGTGTCCAGCCAAGCTCACGGCTGGTTGACAGTAAACATTGACCCCGGGTGTCTCGCTGTGGACAGGAGGAATAAACCCAAGACTTCCAATGTCACCTCCACTGGGCACATACACACAGTAGAGCCCAGTCGCTGGCAGAAATCTTGACCCAACCGCTGACCTTGGCCTGGTATTTTCTCATCCTCTTGATGGTTAAGGTCAGGGTGTTGGACGGTGGGAACCTGCTCCCCAGATCAGCGGCCCAGCTACAGGTGATGGATGGCAGTGAGATATTTTCACTGATGCTATAGTTTGAAGGTGCATTGTTAACTGCTCGGTGCCAAACAGCTGGAACAAAGCCGAACCGCCGGCGCTGCATGACTGTGACCTTGGAGCTTTGAGACCCACAGTTCTGGGAGATTATGAGACGAGAAGAAGAGATAGAGAGACAGACAGAAAGACAGAGGGGCACAGTGAGACGGTATGACACAGAAAGAGAGAGTGGGGATACAGAGAAAGAGAGTCAGAAAGAGAGGAGACAATGTGTGCAAGAGACAGAGGGGGAAATGGAGAGGGAGACAGAAAGACGAGAGGGAGACAGAAAGACGAGAGAGAGAGAGAGAGAGAGAGAGAGAAACATACTGTATGTGTGCTGGTATATCAGTGTGCGTATGTGTCTTTGTGTGTGTTTGTCAGCACAAACACCTAACATTGAAGGAGACAGGCTGCCTCCTGACGGTTATTTGCTAGTTTTAGTTTCCCAGTGCTCTGTCTGTCTCTCTGTCTCTTTTCCTCTCCCTAAATTACCCCAGAGGACTGAGACAAGGTAAACAGACCCACCGAAAAGAAAAAAAAAGAAGCTCACAACACAGCACTTGTTATTGTGAGAAGTCCCTCTCTCTCTCTCTCTCGCTCTCTCTCGCTCTCTCTCTCTCTGTTTATGTGTGGCTTGTATGATTCCTTGTTTGTCAACCATCTGGATTCTAGTGTAAGGAATGTGTGTGTGTGTGTGTGTGTGTGTGTGTGTGTGTGTGTGTGTGTGTGTGTGTGTGTGTGTGTGTGTGTGTGTGTGTGTGTGTGTGTGTGTGTGTGTGTGTGTGTGTGTGTGTGTGTGTGTACGATATGCTATACAACATACTACTGTATACGATACGATACAATAGACTGGATTGTCATTCTGCATTCTACATTATTATTATGCAGACCTATGACACAGTCAACCATATAGTATTTATATCTACGTAGAGTACATCGGTATTTTTGGCAAGGAGATTAGGAGTAGAGGGAGAAAATGAGGGAGCCAAGTATAGATCCCTGGGGCCCCCAGTCACCACACCACCAAAGTGGTTAAAGCAACATATTGCCAGTGGTGGGAAAAGTACTCAACCCGAGTACTTGTCAAATGTATATACTCATGGTCAAATATTACTCAATTACAAGTAAAAGTTGCTCTGTCAAATTTGTACTTAAGTACTGGAGCACTCGCCTTTTCTTTTAGTATACTGCTTTTAAAAATACTTAAGAACATTTTATAGTTTTTAATATCAATGTATTTCTGTATGGAAATTGAGTCATTTCCCTCCCAAAATCTAAGGTTTTCCAGAAATCTTCAAAGAATATCAATAATGTTGAAAATAGCAAGTTTGTGAGCTTGTAGATCTGCTATTTTCAGTATATCCAAATAAGTGGTTGATTCCTAATGTACTTTTTCCTTTCCTAGAAATGTAAGTGGAGTCAAAAGTGCAATATTTCTCATTGAAACGTAGTGGAGTGAAAGCCATAAGTAATCAAAAATACAAATACTCAAGTAAAGTACAAATGCTAACTCAAGTAAATGTACTTTGTTACTGTCTGCCACTGCATGTGCTGTAGCGCGACCCGTCCTTCTTATAGTAGCAACGTCCATTTGGAGACTGTGGCTTCTATGGCTCACACTACAGTATGTCATTAATGTTTAAGATGTTAATAGAAGAAAGCTGCCCGAGGAAGGGCATTAGTTTGAAACGCGCTGTTTATGCTGCTTGTATGTCTGCAGCCTACTGTGTTCCTGGACTTTTAAGTGCTGCTTGAACGCATTCGCTCAATAGCACTAATAAAATGTTGTTGCATTCAAGGCGCTCCCTATGTCAGTGGGTTGTTGTTTTTTTCATAGAAGAAAGAACAAATTAGCTCATCAGTTGGGTACTCAGTGGTTTTCAAATTGGGGTCCGGGGACCCCAAAGGGGTCCTTGAAGGGGTTCCAAGCCGCCCCCAGCCAAATGGGTATTTTAATTTAACCATAATTCAATTTACTTGAAATTATTGACACACAAAATTGAAAACTAAACTATATGTTTGTTATGTTTTAGTGTCACCATCATTTATCTATTTATCATGTAAAATTATGACATTTAAACAATTTAATTCAGCATAATTATATCACATCCTTTGCACAGAATCATTTGAAATGTACAGTATTGTCTGGCAGAGGGTAGAAGCTGATACTCAAAGTAGAGGACCTGGGATGGATCAGTCTTCTCCGTGCTCCTCTGATAACAGACTGATATAGATTTAAAGGACTGGTGTTTTCTTCTCTATGACCTTCATGGTGGTCTGAACTCATATAAGATGGTGTGTTTTCATACGCAGGGCAACTAATATAGATAGCCAAGTAAGTAACTGTACAGCAACATTACGTCCCTGAGACATACTGGACTTGCGCTGTAAATCCAGAAGAGCCTTTGTTTCTGCTGGGTCAGCCACTCCGTAAGGTTCATTACAGAGAAAATTAGATTGTTGCAACAAAGGGAGCTCAAGTCCTCGGCGGTGCTGTGAGGGAGGAACCGCGTGCGTAAGCGCAAGAGTTTGATATTTGATGAAACCGTTAAAGCAGTGTCAATTATCCAGCCTGCCGGCTGAGGTGTGGTCACCTGACTGACCTCACTTACACTAGCAGACAACAGCAATGAAATGATAGATGCTGATTGAGTCATTATTGTGCCTGTTTTTCATGATGCATTCTTCTTTGGTCTGACTAGATAGGCAAGGTAAGGTAAAGTAAGGTGAAACAAGAATAACAGTAACAGACTAACAGTAATATAGGAAGTTTAAAAAGAATAGGCATGAATAGGCAATAGGCAAATATACATAAAAAAACTGCAAAGAAGAAAACACATGTTTACAAGATAAAGTGCTTGTGGAAAAAAGTGAGTTTTTAACAGCTTTTAAAAAGAATCAACTGACTATGCATTTTTTATCGCCAGGGGAAGGCGATTCTATAGACTGTGGGCTACAACTGCAAAGGCTCGGTCACCCATAGTTCTTATGCCTCCGCCGGCAGTAAGCTGTGCCAGGCCAGCATGTTTTCGGGTTGTCTGTCCATCCGTCCTAACTTTGTGAACGCAATATCTCAGGAACTCCTCGAGTGAATTTCATAACATTTGGCACAAACCCGTCCACTTAGACTCAAAGAATGAACTGATAAGAAGGAGGTGGTCAAAGGTCATGGTCCCTGTGACTTCACACATTCCTTCAAGGTCTTCACTATACTACAGTATATGATTCTGACATGGATGTAAATGGCAAATGGTTGATGGAGGAATACGACTGCAATGTGTTTTTTTGCGATTGTGGGACAATTAGGGCCTTGGTGAGAAGACTTGAGCGATCTGCAACAGACCTGATTATGATGATATG
Source organism: Gymnoscopelus microlampas (assembly GCF_963454915.1). Taxonomy (NCBI): domain Eukaryota; kingdom Metazoa; phylum Chordata; class Actinopteri; order Myctophiformes; family Myctophidae; genus Gymnoscopelus; species Gymnoscopelus microlampas. The sequence continues at coordinate 18,131,428 of NC_139955.1, read as the reverse complement.
TATTTCATAAATACATTAGAATCACAATCAACTATATTGTAACATAACACGATTACAGGCGTAAAAGAGTGGCTTTAGGAATTTTAGCACAAGTTACAAGACGAGTTAAAATAGGGAAAGAGAGAATAGAGAAGAAAGGAGCATAGAACACAGAATAAATCAAATAATAGGAAGCCACAGTCAAATAAATATACAAAGTCCAATATACATATCCATGATTAAATAATAGCAATGAATAAGCAGTACTAAGGAAAGGCAGAAATGTTTCTTACACAGGTGGAAAACATCCAGCAGGTGTATATGTATATGTATACAAAATTCATGGTTGAAGTGACATGGATAAAGAAATGACGAAACAGAGTATAGCAGCAGGTATAAAATCACAGTTTCATGTGCAGGTTTAAAGTAGCATGGTTAAAGCAAATAAAGCAGCAGGCATTGACTCCAATTAGATTCATAAACAAAATGGTATTTATTACATTTCACCCATTTTGTCCCCAAATGTAGCCTGCTGGAACACGCACGCACACACGCACGCACGCACGCACGCACGCACGCACGCACGCACACTTTTCAGTCTTTTCACAGTCACACCTGGACTCAATATGAGCTGCCCCAACACACATACACACACACACACTCACACCCCCCCCCCCCACACACACACACACACACACACGCTGTATGCATTCACAAACCTGCATGTCCATATGGAAGTGGCCCTCTCTGTGTCATATGCCCACCTACAGGCATTCCACATGAACTCCCCCTCTGTCAACGACACCCACTTCTCCTTCACCCATTGAGGAGTTTCATTACAACAGGATATCCTGTACATGTTACACTTCCCTCATTTGTGCCGCACATGTGCACGACTGGCAGAGAGAGAGAGAGAGAGAGAGAACTAAACTGAGACTGACACTGGAAGGCCTCATCAGCCAATAAAAACAGCTATCCTGCTACAAGTTCATCCGCTTTCTCTTTTCTCTTCATGTTACTGTAACTCCTCCATCTTTTCCTTTACGCTCTGTTGCATCCTGGGAGTGACAGCTGGCTTGGCCTGCTGCAGACGATGGCTAAAGGCTCTGAGCCTTATGGGGGCCTTGGTGGCCATGAGGGTTTGTGGCCAGGGGGGGCTTGTCTTCCCCATTGATTCTATCCAGTCCTCTCTTCCATGTTTCTTTGATGAGTGCTGACTGCACTAGTTACGGAGTGAATGTGCTCCGCGATCGATGACGTCCCCGGAGCGCGGCAGGCACAAGGATGTCACTCAGTGGAGCGTTTGACGCGAACACCGGCGGGCTGAAAGCTTGCGGCTTTACCTTGGCACTGAGTGAGATCATAAAAAACACTCCGACTGTCCTCGTCTCCATCTACTCCACTCCTTCCTCTGTCACTCTTTCTTTTGCAGACTTCTGTTCGCGTACAAACACACACACTTGGATACACGCGGACACACACACACACACACACACACACACACACACACACACACACACACACACACACACACACACACACACACACACACACACACACACACACATGCCCTCCAACCCCCAAAACACACAGTTACACGCTACTTAAAATATCATTTGTTAACCCCCCCCCCCCCCCCCCCCCCCGCCGGGGCCAAAAAAAAGTCCCGATGTTCTGGAATGTGAGGGGAAAAGCACCCTGCAGCCCCACTGTGTTTGCAACCCTATAAATAACAGTAGTGGTGGTGAGTGTGGTTGACCATAATTACACAGGCCCTGTTAAAACCTAGGCGCACTCGCTGTCTGTCTGTCTATGTGTGCGTGCATGCACGCGTGTGTTCGTGCGTGCGTGTGTCTGCTAGCTAGTAGTGTTACAACTCCAGTACACTCCCATACAATACGTGCGTATCCCCCCCCCCCCACCCCACCCCCCCACACGCACACAAACGCACAAAAACTGAAACACTCAAAGATGGGATTCGGGTCAAGAAGTTCTGTTTGTCTACATCTGTCTGGACCAGTAAAACACAGAGACTGCTGACAGTCTGTTACATAATTTAGGTTTCAAACAAATAAAGACTTTTTGGCAGTCAAGCACTGGGCATGGTTTGGGCATGGTTTAATATTGCCTCAAAAATACTTTATTTAGGTCACAGGTATCGTTTTGTTAACTTCCGTTTTCTTTTTTTGCATGTTTCATGGTTCTACTATTTGTTTTACTGATCTTGTGTATTTTCTATATTTAACCTCCCTGTGAATTTTATTTTTTTACATAGATAAAATGTCTCTTGACCAGACTGTGTGTATCTGTGTATGTGCGTGCGTGACTGCATGCATGTGTGTTTTTGTGTGTGTGTGTGTGTGTGTGTGTGTGTGTGTGTGTGTGTGTGTGTGCCCGCGCCTTGCGGGGTCACAGTAACAGTTAGAGACTGATGAAGACTGTAATCAGCTGGCTGAAGATTTGGTGCGTTTAGATTCTGAGTGGCCGTGTTGTGCCATGTCTCAGCATTCAGTAGGGCCTCCGGAACTCAGTAATTGAACCAAACATTTACCCCTCTGCCCAGCGAAAGCCACACTCAATCAGTCCTGATTAGAGTGGCGAGACGCTGTGTTTTTAGCACTCTGCTCTCTATGTGTATTTCCATCTTTGTGGCGCGCGTGTTCACAAGCTAAGCTCCATCTGGCCACTAAGAAACACTTCACAGCATCGGAGTTGAGATGTAAACACACACATTCACACTGTGTTCTCTCTCTTGCTAAGCCGCTGAGGCAGACATTTACCAAACTGAGTGTGCTGTATGTCACATATCTGAGGCAGCCAAGTGCATGCACGCGCATGAGTGTGTGTTTGCAAGGATTGCACGGATAAATGCATGTAAATGTGCACACAGGTGTGCAGCCAAGACTTCATTTCACACACATGAAGCAGAACTGCTTTAAGCATCCGGAACAATGCCAAAACAAAACCTGTCCTCTGTGGCATCATGGAAGAACTATAGTGTTACAGTACAAATCACAGCCAACCAGCTAGCTCCTGTAGTTCCATATATTAGCATCAACAGAAGAAATACACTCAAGCACAATTTTAATACCTTGTTTTCACACGCAGTAGCTTTTCACTGCAGCTTATAAAAGCCAAATGACAATAACAATAACAAAAGTATGTACAGTACAGCGGACCTGGGCGTTGTAAAGCTGCTGTTATTGCAGGAGGAGTGCGGCCCCTGTTTCTCCACCCCTCCTCATCCCCTTGTGGCTTGGCAGAGAGACTCTGTGGTCGGGGCAGGGTAAAGGACATAGACATGGCTAGACATTATAGCTACTGTTTGCTTGTATTGTACAATCAGGGCCCCTTGACAATACTGTGGCAGGTCCACTCTTGCCCATTATTCTGAGGAAAATGACACACATTCCTACAAACACAATAGGCACGCCAGCCATATTGACATAAATATGGTAGTTGTTATGTTAATTCTTTTTCAGGTGTTACCAATAATACTAATTCAGGTTGTGTACAATTTAGGTAGAGTCAGGGTGCTGCAATTGTGCAGGTTGGCTCACAATGAGTTTTGAATTTATTGAATTGTAACACAATACATTTTTGGTCAGAATTTACAAAAGTAGATTTATTTTCCTTTACTATTTCTTCTTCTTCTCTCTTTCCCTCTGTTTCTCTCTTCTTCTTTTTCTTTTTTAAACATTTGTGAGTTATACAAAACAAGATCAGTTTCAACAACATATAAATGTATATTTTTTATTTATTTGTATGTTCATGACAAAATAAATAAAACACTGGTAAAGGTAGGGTAAGTGATTTTCTTTGGTAAAAAATAAGTGTTAAGTAGCTCTATATTCTGATAGTACTCATTGCTATAGAGTGTTTGTTCAGTAAAAGGAGTCTCCTTGTCTCTCCAGCTCTTTATAAAACAGAAAATGCATTTTCGTTTCAGTTTCAGTTTCATTGCCAATTTTATCCAATCAGGATAGAGAACTCAATCAGGATATAGATTAAACAAGTGAAATTGGAAGTGATGACACTAAGAAATGAGCAGGCAAAATTGGAACTGGAACACTATAAAATGAAGCTTAAAAATGGGTACTTTCTCCTGATTGGCTGAGATTTTGACACCTACCGAAAAATGTATTTTCTGTTTATTAAAGAGCTGGAGAGACGGGGAGACTCCTGTTACTGAACAAACACTCTATAGGAATGATTACTATCAGAATATAGTGCTTTAACCTTTTAACAAAATACTTTTTGTTTTAACCCAAAAATATCACTTACCCTACCTTTTAAAGAGAATTTACAAAAGTAGCAAAAGCAGCAGATCTACAAGATCACACCGCAATGTGAAGCAATGCATTGTAAGCTTGGAGCTCTGCTATTTGTCAAAATGATGAGGTACAGTGTATAGGGGCTTAACCGGTTAATTAGTATCACTGTAACACCTGTGAATAAGTAACATTACACAACTATTTATGTCAAATATGGCTGCCGTTGAAAAAGGTCTATCATTTTCCTGTTCCCTGAATATGTTCCCAAACTGAATGTTTGAATGGCGGATGCTATTCCCTACAGTAGACAAATGTGCGAAACTAACGGATTAGTGTGATAACCTGCCCCACATCTCTCTACTGTAACTCTGTGGTCTATTTCCCCTCTGCAACAGCAATGTATTTAAAGGCACATGTACATGATAAGAGGTGGCCATCTGCCAGTACTCATACTGTACCAAAGTGAGAATGATGCACTGAGGTTTGACACGATAACATTGTGTGACCGTGTTCATCCACACATCACACATCTAGAGGCCCTTCCCAACGTGCCGCTGGGCCGCACAGCATTAAACATTCAGGAGAAACAAATGAAAGGACCTCTTAAAAGCACTAACCAATAGGCTTTTACAAGCCCACTCGGCCGCTTTCGAATAAAATCCCTCAGCAAAGTGGTCTAGACAGCAGGAAATCCAACTTTGAAGGAAAACGACAACAGAAGTTAAACGCTTTCCCCCTTGGTGACGTCCGAGGCACCGCAGCCTATTGTATATATCCTCCTCATTTGGTTTATGGCTAATAGAAATTGAATTGATGCCACAGAGATGCAATATGCACATCTTAAGGGGGCTGGTAGAGGCTGTCGGGGTGACAGCGAAGGCAGAGAGAGAGCAGAGACTTTGTGGCACTTTTGATGAGCAGAGATAGATCACTGTGACCCTCTGCTGTCTCCAACCCTCAGCATCAACTGTGGTTAACTGAGACAGAGGCAATGACCAATTCCACCAGGGACAATACAACAAAACTGAAATTCTTTAGTGGTTTGAGTTAAGAAATGACATTAGTCTTGGGTTGTATTTCTGTCTGTCTGTCTGTCTGTCTGTCTGTCTGTCTGTCTGTCTGTCTGTCTGTCTGTCTGTCTGTCCGCCCGTCTGTTGCTCTTTTCACTTGGCCTCCTCTAGGTGTCACTAGAGATGTTCAACATGTAAATGGTTGAGTTACAGTACTGTGTGTGTGTGTGTGTGTGTGTGTGTGTGTGTGTGTGTGTGTGTGTGTGTGTGTGTGTGTGTGTGTGTGTGTGTGTGTGTGTGTGTGTGTGTGTGTCTGCGCGCGTGCACAGCTTTCCCCCAGTGTGCCGACAACCTCAATCTAGTTGCCTTGGTGATATCCTTTCCCAGGTGCATCAGATATGTTCTTCTATGCAGTCCCTCTCTCTCGCCCGCACACACACACACACACACACACACACACACACACACACACACACACACACACACACACACACACACACACACACACACACACACACACACACACACACACACACACACACACACACACACACAGTGGGCTGTGTGTGCCCACCCCTCCAGTTCCTTTAGACAGCCACCATTAACACCAGTAGCTCCAGTGCTGTGTTGGTGACATCACATTTCTGCAGGTGTGTGTCTCCTCCGACACCCCCCCCCCACCCCCACGCCCCGCCCCGCCCCACCCCTCTCTCCCACTGCGTGCTCGCTAATGAGAGCGAAAATGAGAACAATGGGGAGAGGAGCGCGGGGCCGCCAGCTCATCTGGGCTCCGTTGATCTTGTTAATTGCGTCCGTGGACGCTCTCCCCTCCCTTTGAAGTGTGTCTGAAGAGCTGCTTCAGAGCCTGGCAATTACCACACATCATGTAATTGCTGCAAGACAGGCAGCCATATGAGAGAACCCCTAAGTTACTGTACTGTACTGTGTGTGCGTGTGTGTGTGTGTGTGTGTGTGTGTGTGTGTGTGTGTGTGTGTGTGTGTGTGGGCACATGCGCGTGCGCATGTGTGAGTGACAGAGTGTGATCATGTGTCAACGTGTGTGTGTGTGTGTGTGTGTGTGTGTGTGTGTGTGTGTGTGTGTGTGTGTGTGTGTGTGTGTGCGTGCGTGTCAGAGTGTGCGGTGTGTGTCTTACAATGTTAATGGATGTCTTCCATGTCAAACGGAACACCTTGAGAACAAAATGTCAAGTGCTTTGATACCGCACATTTTGTTAAAGGACTACTTTATCATCACTTTGTTCAAATAAATCAATCCACACAGATCAAACAGAATTCTACCTCCTTGGAATTTATTCATAATCCATTATGCCTTTTTAGAACAGATATTCACTGCCTTTTTTACATCCACAAATTGTTTCTAAACATTTCGAGGTCAGTGGAGCCTTGGGATTCTTTGCGGTGTGCATGTTATATTTCTTCAAAGGCCACGTAAAGTCCCTTTGCATGGGTTTGCATTCCTGACTTAGTTGAATGAAACTTGCTCGACTCCACTGTGGCCTCATTGAGTCATCTCAGAACGTATTCTCTCATTCAGCACACAGATGAAAGCTGCCTCTATCAGTGGTGGAAGAAGTTTTTTTTACTTGAGTAAAACTAGCAAAACCACAATATACTACTGTACCACACTATGTTATAATTAAAAGTCATGTATTTCATTTACTTGAGTAAAAGTACAAAGGTATTGGCATCAAAATATACTTCCAGTGGCAAAGTAAAAGTACACAGAAATATTTGAGAAATGAATTCAAAATTAGAAGATCTACAACTTAAGCTCACTACGCGTCACATCATTGAATAGCCAAAGTATAAAATCTACAAGGTAAAAAATCATAACAATGTAGTGAAGTAAAAAGTACAGTATTTGCCTTTGAGATGTAGTGAGTAGAAGTACAAAGTATTCAAAACTTTACATTGACTCAAGTAAAGAACGAATACCTCAAAAATGAGAGTGATATATTGAGACCGCTTGAGAGTGATGTTTACTGATACAGAGTGAGAGTGATGTATATCGATACAGAGTGAGTGATATTTATCAACATACTGTAGAGGGAGAGTGATATTTATGATACAGAATGAGAGTGATGTATATCGATACAGAATGAGAGTGATATTTACTGATACAGTGTGAGAGTGATATATTTCGATACAGAGTGAGAGTGATATTTATCAACATAGAATGAGAGTGATTTATCGATACAGAGTGAGATATTTATCGATACAGACTGAAAGTGCAGAGTTAGAGAGATAGTTATCGACACAGGCAGAGTATCATACAGACCCTGTGGATATTTATTGATACAGTGTGAGAGTGATATTTATTGATACAGTGAGAGTGATACTGTATTTGTCGATTACAGACTGAAAGTGATATTTATTGATACAGACTGAGAGTAAATGTAAAGTCTAGTGCTGGCCCTGGATAAGGTCTCAGTGCTTAAAGTTAAAAGGAAACTTTGCAGATTTTCAACCTAAATCCCATTGTTCTGCTGTGAGGAGATCAATAATATAGAGTGGCAAAAGAATCTGCTGTGTATTTTTCCATGAAATGTTGACATTGCAAAATGATGACATCAAAAACACAGTTTCATGGGGATCTTTATTTTTTATTTATTTATTTTTGGGGATTTTTACACAGTATTTCATTGATCACCTCACATCATAACGGGATAAATGGGATTTATGTTGAGAATCGCCAAAGTGTATCTTTAAGTGCATGTAGAGCCTACGACACAAGAAGTGATCTTCAAGCTAACATGTCGCAAAAACGCCTATTAGCTTGAAGATCACTTATTGCTGGCAAGTGACACCATCATGCGCAATGGAGTATAAATAAAGCATTACCACTTTCAACCTGTGTTTTGGGCATACACTGTATCATTATAGGACCAAAATCCAAAGACATCCCATAATTTTCAAAAACAGCAGATCTACAAGTTCCACAATGCATCAGATCGTGACACATTATGATCCTGTAGATCTGCAATTTTTGCTATTTCTTTTACAGGGCTTAAGCACTTATTGTAATATCCTGCTTACAATGATGCTACTGTACAGGGGAGCAGACGGAACGGAATTCTCAACTTCAGAATCCTTTATAGAGATGATAATAATAATGAAAATATAAATTCTTCGTCATGCCCTTTCCTGTACTATTTTTTTCTTTCTGTCCTCACCCACAGGCTGTTTCTCGAGCATGACTCACATTCTATTCTCTCTCTATTTGTCCCCCGCTCTGTCGCAGCTCCTACAGCACAGGACGCTGTAGACCTGACATCACCCCCTCAGGCCCACAGGCAGCAGGACTGCATGGTGGGGGATTCCCCACTCCCACCGGCTCCATCAATTACCTCTCTGCACTCGCTCGAACCCTGAATATTATACAACAGTACATTTACTCAAGTACTGTACTTAAGTACAATTTTGAGGTATTAAAAAAAAACAGCACTTTTACTTCTCCTCCACTACATCTCAGAGGCAAATATTGTACTTTTACTCCACTACAATTATTTGAAAAATGTAGTTACTAGTTACTTTGCGGATATAAATGATTACATTATAGAACATATATCAACCACTTTAGCCCTATATTATACAGAGGCTATTTGAAAGTAGCCGATCTACAAGCTCACAACGTGTCGCATCGCAACGCGTTGTGAGCTTGTAGATCAGCTATTTTAAAAAAACGTTGTACTTTTAATTTTGGTACTTTAAGTACATTTTGATACCAATACTTCTGTACTTTTACTCAAGTAAATTTTGAATTCCGAACTTTTACTTGTAACAGAGTATTGCTACATTGCAGTTGATACTTTAAAATATCTGAGTACTTCTTCCACCACTTAACTCTAGTGCATTGCTTCTGCTGTTCCTTCCAGCTCTGTCTCTGTCTCTCTTTCTCTCCCTCTCTCTATCTCTATCCCCCCCTCTCCTTTATCAGTCTCTCTCTGTGTCACTCTCGGCGGCAACACATAGAATCCTCCAGACCGGAGGACTGGAGTGTGTCCTTTCTTGCGATGTGTTGTGAGATTGTAGAAACAGTTATTTTCGCTATTCGTTGTACACTGAAGTATATTGAGGTTTAATCTGACCACATTGTGTCTGTCTCCTCTCTCTTTCCCTCTGCCCTTTCTGCCTTTCTAACCTCTTCTTTCTAAGTAAAGCAGAGACTTCCACAAAATAATATATTTTTCAAATCCCCTGTTTTGGATGTTTTTTCTGTTGGCAGGACAAAATGAAAATCATAACAGAGAGTTGCAGAACATAAATAAACAATACGTATTGGTAATGAAGATGACCCGAAGGCCCAATTATAAATTGTTGGTATTGCAAGGATCCCTGAATCTATCAGAGGGAACGCAAATTGAGAACGGCTCCTTTTTTTGCAATCATGTACCGTATTCACATATGTATTGCCCCTGCTTGACACCATGGCCTCGCCCAAGCCTTGTCCGCCAGGCTGGAGCGACCTGCTTATTCCTCAGAGCATCCTATACCAGTGACCAGCCAGTTCTTCTCAACACACTGGGAATCTCATGCTCAGTCTGTAAAAGAGGACTCAGCGTGAGGGAACAGATGACAGCGGGAATTTCTTCCAAATTCACCTTTATTTCTGGTACATCAACATGATGAATAGCCCTCTAGTAGTGCTTGTTATCGCATCGGTAATACGTAATCGCGCATTTCATTTATTGTTTGACAATTTAGGGGCAAAAAATACACAAATAAGGTGTGAACAACACATTTTTCATTTCAGTTTCTTAAAATGTTGTCTATATTTGGCGTGGTATATTGACTCTTACATGTTCTTTGGTAGATTCATTGCTCATCAGCAACAAGCCATGCCGTCTGCCTTGTTTCTAAGAACCTGAAGCTCAATGATTGTAAAATGCTTTGCTTTTGACCCAACTGTTGTTGAGTGGTGCTTTGTACTTACTTTTCTTTGAACGCATACAATCCTCTTTAGGATTCCCCTTTGTGCTGCAGTGCACAGCAACATATTTCAAAGAACGAGCTTATGCTGATCTCAATGAAACACCCAGAGTTGAAATAAGCTTCCAAAACCACACTTTTAGCTTCCAATTCCTCTCCCTTGGCACACTTTGCCTTAAATCAGATTGTGCTTAGATGCCATAGCACATTGTGAGAGTTAAAAAAATACATTGTTGAACGATATAGTTATAGCGCTCAGTGAGAACGTCCCTTAGTTTCTAATGCTATGAATAGTGATGCGACACGTTAGCTTGTAGATCAGCCCTTCGGCAAGCAACACCATCGTACACTGCGGAGTATAAATTAAATGCTGACACTCATTTACCTGTCTGTGTGATCAACACAGTGTATTGTACATATTCATACACACACACACACACACACACACACACACACACACACACACACACACACACACACACACACACACACACACACACACGCAATAATGAAGATTATAGGCAACAATAAAGCAACACAGTTGCATAGCCATAAAACCATACAGACAGGATCTCTATCATATCACTCTTCTCCCTTCGCAACAATAAACCAACATGACCCCTGTATCAAACACGGGGCTCATAAACTACTTTGTACTGTAAATGACTTTCATAATATCTATCCAGTAGTCTTTCGGTTACCTTTGACTTATGTTCTAAGCTAAATGAAACGATATCTCAGCCAAGCCCACATCCCAAATGAAGTCAGTTTTGTCTGTTGAGACCCGGCCCGGGGTCCTGACTTGTGTGAAAACCATAAAGACGTTGTGGGGCCTGTGATTGGCTGAGTGAGGAGACAGGAAGTGTCGTGGAACAGGCCAATGGAAAGAGCAGGATGAGGATAATTACTCTATCAACACAACGGGCCCTCCTGAGATGAATGTATACTGTGTGTGTGTGTGTGTGTGTGTGTGTGTGTGTGTGTGTGTGTGTGTGTGTGTGTGTGTGTGTGTGTGTGTGTGTGTGTGTGTGTGTGTGTGTGTGTGTGTGCACATGCGTGCGTGAGCTTGAGACAAAGAGAGAAAGCGCTACTTTATGTGAGCACGTAATTACGCAATATACATACATACATTGTTTTCATAGTTTGAATGTTTCAGAACTACACCTACAACAGTATGTACTTTACTTTACTTTACACACACACACACACACACACACACACACACACACACACACACACACGCACGCACGCACGCACGCACGCACACACACGCGCGCACACGCACACGCACACACGCACACATACACCTACTGTAGGGAGAAGGGAGAAAAAAATAATTGCATTGAGCCAGCGTGCTGAAGGGCGGCAGGCCAAGAGAGAGAGAGAGAGAGAGAGAAAGTGGGCGAGCTAGAGCAGGGGAAAGGGAGAGGGCAGGAAGTCCTTACATAGCCAGCAGGAAGAGCTGTGTCAGGGCAGGAAACTCCATGTTTGGGCATGGAGGTTTCCTGGCTGGCCGGGAGACTGACATTTCCTCTCTGCTGGTTGGCTCCCAGAGCAGAGATCACATGGAAGCTGGAGGGAGCCGCTGGGGTGGTGGCGGCCCGCGGCCTGGGCTCGGCTGGGCCGGGCCCGCTCTCTGATTTCACCCCCCCCCCCACCCCCTCCCTACAGCCTACTGTTGCTTATTACTGTAGCAGACAGCAGACGCTCTAGTCTACTCTGTAGCGTAGCACTCATTCACTGTTCTCATGCTACATTATAGTACAGTGATTCTCAACCTGTGGGCCCGGGGCCCACTGGTGGGCCTTGAGGATATTGCAAGTGGCCAGATGGGTGGGCCGCGAATGCTTTTATGATTTTTTTCAAGTGGGCCCTGATCCAGAAAAGGTTGAGAACCACTGTAGTGTGTTCTCCTATTCTCTGTTCTCTTGTGTTGTTGAATGGCTTTTCAGGCAGTATTGTAAGCGTGCCATGGGTTGCGTTTGCAGACAACCACGTACGCTGTCTAGCAATGGGGTTTAGAGACCTCTGTTGGAATCAAATCTTAATCGTTTAGACTTCAGTCTGTTTTATATTCCTTTTACTTTCTTCTTTTCTTTTTTGCTATATTTATTTGTGTTTTCCCATTGTAAACAGTATATATTTGTTTTACATACATAAACTAATGACTATAAATGTATTATGTATGTATGTGTATATATATATATATATATATATATATATATATATATATATATATATATATACATAATACATTTATATAGTCATATATCTATATATATACAATTTGAATCCTGCGCCATGTCGGTTGTCAGTATGTTTGTCAGTATGTTGTATGTACGTTGCATCACTCCGAATATGGACACAACGCCAGTGTGACGTAATCTCACGACAGCATGACATCACGCATGACATCACATCCTACCTATAAATTCTAGGATGCCGTCAGATCGCACCAGTTCGACGGCTTCCATAGTGGGTTTTGGTCATTGGAGAGGTGATGCACGTCACCTCTTTCTGAAGTGGGTACTTTCAAAGCCTGCCGTGGATTTAGGAGAGCACAAAACTCTCTCTCACACTGTGAGGTGCCTGTAAGGTGGCACTGCAAAGTGAACGACGCGTCACGCTAGACGTATTTACAGTACTGTATGTGTACAGTTCATGTGGGAAACCAGTACAAACGGAATAAGGAGCGCGCGTTTTTGGCCTTGAGTCTACGCGGGCCGGGAGGGTGGTTGGGGTTGCCGTGCCGAATTGGAAGAGATGAGACCGGGGTGCTGGGCGAGCGTGTGAGAGGCCCCGGCCAAAAAACCCTGATAACTCCGACAAACGGGAAGCTGACAGGCCTACCGGGTCCACTCCGCTTTTCCCACGTGTACTTGGTTTCACACACACACACACACACACACACACACACACACACACACACACACACACACACACACACACACACACACACACACACACACACACACACACACACACACACTTTCTTACCTCAACGTCCTTAATCAAGTCTATTGATCATCTCAATAGCCCAATCTTATCACCTGGTAGTTCAGCGGCCCCAGAGAAGAATATAATCCTGTTGATCGTCATTATTTTTTTCACCAATCCTGCTCCCATGAGGAACTCTGAAGAGACAAAAATTCGGATGCATTTTGACACTTCACATTTCAAGGCATGTTTTTACACTGGCTCCTTACCTAATCAGACAAATCGTTATTCACTTTGTCAATGGCAAAGTGCCAAAAAATACATTTTTGAGAGTAACTCAGGGACAAATGCTGAACCGTTTCTGGCAGAGTTTAAATGTGTATGTGGACAAAAAGATCTGGAAGCAAGGTTCTACTGCAATACTAATATCCTTTTTGTCCAGGCTTAAGTTAAAGCCTGAAATTACAAGAGTTTACGTGGTTAACTTTTATTTTGTTATACTGTTCATTGTCTCTTGGCCCGATCGACGTGAAATCGTGCACACACAGTCCCTGGATGCCAGAGCAGAACCGTTACAGATTGTGTCCAAACATCACGCAAATCGGTACACATTATCTCTATAGTCATTTGATCAAGACGGATCTATCAGATTTTTCATATTCCATCCCGGCTAAGATTGACATCTAAAGTTCGCAGGAGTGGCTCGTTTTGAATAAAATGCCTCAAATCATGAGCAGCGTTTGATTGTCATGATACTTTGCATGCACATTCCCACTAGGTTGAGGAAGAAATGCCACCTTTGTCACATTGATATATTATAGCGACACCAGCCGGCCGATTTTTGTATAAAAAATGTTATATTACTCCTACAGATTTTGTCCAAACATCACGCAAATCGGTACACATTATCCAGTCTTGTGATCAAGACGGATCTGTAATTTTTTTAATAGTCAATCCTGATTGGCTAAGATTGGCATCTACATCTAAAGTTTGCAGGAGGGTCTCGTTTTGAACAAAATGCCTCAAATCATGAGCGCTGCGTCCGATTGCGAACACAAAACTATGTTCTACACTCCCACAAATCAACATATTGTGTAATAACGTCATCAACATTAATCCCTCAACAACTTCTACACTACAGATTCCACTGAATGACTGAATTCCTAACATTGCTGGCCCACAATAACCTGAGATCTGTGCTCCGAGGAGCACTTTTTCTATTTTTTCTAGTATAATATTACTAATTACTACAGTCTTTTCTACGATGTCTTTAGTTGTGGATAAAAAGTGTTGAAAATTTAAAGTACAGTATATTGATTAGTCACAAAAACACAGACAGACAGACAAATGTCAAAGACAAATACATAGATACACAGACATATTAATCTGATGATCTGATCTGAAGTGACAAGTTAAGCCATGCACCTGCTCTCTCTCTCTCTCTCTCTCTCTCTCTCTCTCTCTACAGTACCTCTGTGTCTGTCTCTCTCGCTGTCTCTCTCTTTCATACACTCTGCCTGTCTGTCTGTCTGTCTGTCTGTCTGTCTGTCTGTCTGTCTGTCTGTCTGTCTGTCTGTCTGTCTGTCTGTCTGTCTTTCTCATAGGAAGAGATGCAGACAGTAGACAGATGAGGGTGTGAAAAAGAATTCCATACTAAGTACACGCGCGCGCACACACACATGGTGATGTAATGTCTCTGAAAGACGGCCCAGTGGGCCAACAGTGCCGACTGCGTTCATGACATAGCTGGCATGGTGATGGTGTGCATGGACACTGGGGACGAGATGGGCAGGGACTGGTTTCCAGTAAGCCTGCATGTGGGAGGCTGGGCGGGCGTCATAGACTGTATAGGACACAAAACCACAGCAGTGTGTCAGGGGAGAGGACAGAGAAACGATAAAAGGAAAGAACATGTGACTCCAACATGCAGAAACAAATCTGAGGAAAGATGCCGAGGAATAAGATCAGACACATGATGCAGGGAGAGGGATGCTTTATTTACACTTCGTCGTATGATGATGCCGTGTGCCGAAAATAGCCCAATGTAGGAAATATAAACCAGGCTGAACAAGAAGACAGACACAGGTGGGAGGGGTATATGAACAGATGGGAGACTATGGACAGACGATGGAGAGAGGTAAAGGTACACGCATCAAATGGAGAAGCTCATGGTAGAGAATAGTGTAGCAGGTAAACAACCCTTCATTTAACCGCAATCTCGCATTGCTTTGGAAAGCTGAGAGAGAGAGAGAGAGAGAGAGAGAGAGAGAGAGAGAGAGAGAGAGAGAGAGAGAGAGAGAGAGAGATTATAATAGCATCATCCATACTTCCATCTTCATACAGTACCAGTTTTTATAGCCTGGATAGAATAACAGAAAAGAGCTGCGCTCATTACTCACAATGGAGGACTCTATTAAACAACACACACACACACACACACACACACACACACACACACACACACACACACACACACACACACACACACGCAAAGGTGTGTACGGAGCCCCTGAAGGGACATTACAAGGTAGATTTGTCTTTTTTTTCTGCCGGTTTATGTTTTGTGGTATGGGGAAAAAAACTGTCAGTACAGTCTTTGAAATGTAGTGGAATGAAAGTTAAAAGTATCCAAAAAAAGTAACATACTCAAGTAATGTATACAGATACTCAAAAAATGTACTTAAGTACAGTACTCAAGTAAATGTACTCCAATTTGTGATAAGAACCCACACTCAGCGCTGACATGATCTTTTTGTAATCTGACATCATTACTGAGAGCTTCACTTCCATTAGAGGATGAGGTGCAGGGGGGGGGCATCCGAGGTACTCACATTTTGTTTTTTTACTTAAGTAAAAGTATCAATACCACAATGTAGAAATACTCACTTGCAAATAAAAGTCTGGTACAAAAAGATTAGTTGAGTAAAAAAAAAAAAAGAAAAAACTTTTAATCAAAAGTGCTAAAGTTTATGCAAGTTCAATAAGTATAAAAATACTAGATAGACGATTCGTCTGGTTGCCAGGCTAGGCTATTGTATGTTTTGTAATAATAATCAAAATCTACAAAGTAACTAGTTACTAAAGTTTTCAAATAATTGTATAGCGGAGTAAAAGTACAAAATTTGCCTCTGAGATGTAGTGGAGGCGTAGAAATTAGGGGTGTGCCGATATATCGTCCCGCGATATATCGCGATACGTTTTCGCGACGATATGTATCGTTTTGGAAAAAAAAAATATCGTTTTGAAAAAAAAAATATATATATATATATATATTTTTTATTTTTTATTTTTTTTACACCAATCAAAATAATCAGGCATGCAAACAGCCCCGAGGTGAAAAGGGTGACAACATGTTGTTTTTTTTTCGGGTCAGGTGTCACACTATTGCCCTATTTGGATTCAAAACGGCTGAAAAGCTACAAGTTTGCATGTCTGAATAATGCAAAAACAGAATTATTTGTTTGCATTTCCTTTTTTTCTCCCCCATTTATTTTCATGATAAAAAAAGTGCGTATCGTATCGAAATCGTATCGAAGTTGTGAGCCAAATATCGTATCGTATCGTTTCGTGAAATTAGTGTATCGGCACACCCCTAGTAGAAATAAAAGTATGTACTTAGTTACTTTACACCACTGCCGAGGTGTTTATAGCTGCATGCTGGGATGATTATGTGAACACGGATGAATTATGATGGAAGCACACACAGTGGGACATGTGAGTTCAACTGGTCTGACCCCCCCCCCCCCCCCCCCCCCCTCCCACATCCCCTGACCATCACCGTATACCTTGTCGGAGCATTACGCCACTAAAACCGGGAAAACTCTTCAGGTTAAAGTTGAGTTGGCTGGCGGTCAAGGCAGCGTGACATCACTTTGCTAGTAATGACCTGTCAACTGTTTCACATTAGGAAGCGTAAAGAATCCACATACACACTTGACAGAGCTGACAGATGCTGTCAGGCCACCATGCAGTCACATGGTCCTAAATGAGGACTTAACAGGCTGGATGTGACAGGGACACATCCCTGCACAGCCTGCTTACACATAACTAGCTGTTAGAGAGAAGGAGAGAGAGGGAGAGGGAGAGAGAGAGAGAGAGAGAGAGGGAGACAGGGAGAGTAAGAGAGAGATAGACAGACAGAGCAAGAGAGAGATAGACAGACAGACAGAGAGCAAGAGAGAGAGACAGACAGACAGACAGACAGACAGACAGACAGACAGAGTATGTGTGAGAGAGAGAGAGAGACAGAGAGAGAGAGAGAGAGAGAGAGAGAGAGTGAGTGACAGATAGACAGAAAGAGAAGGAAGGATGCTGTAATTTCAAGGCTGTATTAATTGAATGGAATTGGCACCAGCTTTCATGACACAGGACATAAATTGGCAGTCTTTGTGATTTTCCCATCCAACAGTGATCATCACCAGTAAGGACCAGTATAGACTGGTATGGAGCAGTTGGAGTGATATCAGAGATGCTTTTCTCCAGCCCCCACGGGAGCTGCCATGAGAAAATACTAGTCCAGAGTCAATTTGTAGGTTTGTGTCCGCGCATGCATGAGCGTGTGTGTGTGTGTGTGTGTGTGTGTGTGCGTGCGTGCGTGCGTGCGTGCGTGCGTGCGCGCGTGCGCGCGCGCGCGTGTGTGTGTGTGTGTGTGTGTGTGTGTGTGAGTTAGTACCAGCCTGGTCGGCAGAAAAAAAAACGTTGCCCAGAACCGTTCAGTGACAAAGTTTTGAATCCCCAAAACGTTGCGTGTGAACTTTCAATGACATGGTCAGCAAATGCAGACCAGACCATGTTGAGTCAATCCTCAATTTGACGTTCCTAAACCTAACCTTAACCCTAACCTTAACTTCACAAAAGGAACACTAAACGTATTCTTTTTTTTATAATGATTTATTTATTGACAATGCACAATGTACACATATCATTATCATATCTTTCTTCATTTTCCTTTTTTTGTAAACAAGACATAATGAAAAAGACAAGGAATAAATAAAATGACAAGATACACAAAAACACCACAAAAAAGGGAAACAAAAATACAAAAAACCCTTAACCTAATAAGCGTTGAAATGTGACGTTTTTGGGGTCCAGAAACATTGATGTTACACGTTTCTGCAGAAATGTATTGTGACGTTTCCTCTGGCGATTGGGTTGGTATATGTACATGTGTCTGTGTGTTCTGTTGAGCTGTGCATGTGTGTGTGTGTGTGTGGGGGGGGGGGGGGGGGGATACGGTGGGTGGTGTATGGAGGGGCTCCATCCCACCCTGCAGGTACCACAGCCCTCCGCTACCTGCGCGCAGCACCCTGATGACACCAACGGGCGTGAAAGTGGTCATCAGTTCCACCTCATCACTATGGAACTAAATATAACAGCACAGCGGCTTCCGCGGGACTGGGAGGCCAGCTGTAGTGGGGTGGGTGTGGGGGGTGGGGGGTGGTCTGGACAGATGATTATACACATTACACCGTATCCCTCCACCTTGATAATTCTCACATTTCCCCTGTGATCAGGCTGTCACCCTGAGATGCACAGCACCTTCAGCTCATGCACATACACACACAGTATACACACACACACATAGCAGATACAGGTAAACATGTTGTCCACACACACACACACACGCACACGCACACATGCACACACGCACACACGCACACACGCACACATGCACACACACACACGCACACGCACACACAGAGAGAGAGTACACATCGGGACACCTGTTTACCTACCCAGGCAGGGATTTGATATCTTTTCATAGGGAGTGATTATTCCATGGTGAATGTCTTTAGCAGCAGCCAGATGAAAGACGTTGGCAGAGCTTCATCAAAGCACAGCAGAGATACACACTTTGAGGTTGTCACTCACAGAGTAAAAGCTTCTGTATCAAGCAGCAAGACAAAGGTTTCTCTGTCTCTCTGTCTCTCTCTCTTCCCCCACCCCCCCCACCCCATCACTGTCTCTCCATATGTTACAGTAGTTAGTTATCTCGGAGCCAGTGCAAATGCTTCTGTTGGTCTTTTTTTGTTGTGTGACTAGAGCTTTGTCTTTGGTGCAGATTACGTTATTTATCATAAATTAATTCCACACGCATGAACACACGTTGCCTAATGACATGAGCGAGTGGGTTGAGAATAGCCTGTGGCTGTCAGGGACACCGCTGTTAACGTAGTGGTACACTACTACTGAAGTAGTTGTACACACTACTGCTAAAGTATTACTACTAACGTAGTAGTGTATGGCAGATCAATTTATGATTGACATAGAAAAACCTTTGCTGACATGAGAAAAAGAAAATGTGTGCTTTTGTGTGTGTGTGAGAGAGCATGTGCACGCATAGTGCATAATAATGTCTGTTATGCCCGTCTGTGTATATGTGTTTGAGTGCGTGTGTGTCTGTGTGTGTGGGAACAGGTGGCTGCAGCTCAATCAGATCAGACGCCTAGCCCCAGCCCTTTGATTGACAGATGTAGAGTCACCGCAGGACACATTTGATCATTTGATAGGCGCGCGTGCGTGCGTGCGTGCTTGTTTAGGCTCCTCCTCAGCTACGAGAACAGCACAGCGCATAAGATGCCCCGATTTTATTATGAAGTCAATAAGCAATAAGCATCATGTTATATCTGCCATGTTTGTACAGTGACTGTATTCCTTATTAAAATACTCTCATAGCGTCACTGTGTTATAAGCAGTTTCTACAGTGACTCTATTCCTTATTTAAAGGTAGGGTAAGTGATATTTTTTGGTTAAAACAAAAAGTATTTTGTTAAAAGGTTAAAATACTATATTCTGATAGTAATCATTGCTATAGAGTGTTTTTTCAGCAACAGATGTCTCCCTGTCTCTCCAGCTCTTTAATAAACAGATTTTTTTTTTTTCGGTAGGTGTCAAAATCTCAGCCAATCAGGAGAAAGTACCAATTTTTAAGCTTAATTTGTATAGTGTTCCAGTTCCAATTTTGTCTGCTCATTTCTTAGTGTCATCACTTCCAATTTCATTTGTTTAATCTGTATCCTGATTGAGTTCTCTGTCTTGGTTGGATAAAATTGGAAATGAAACTGAAACTGAAACGAAAATGCATTTTCTGTTTAATAAAGAGCTGGAGAGACAAGGAGACTCCTAATACTGAACAAACACTATAGCAATGAGTACTATCAGAATATAGAGCTATTTAACACTTATTTTAACCAAAGCAAATCACTTACCCTACCTTTAAGTTCCCTTAAAGCCTCATTGTGTTTCTGCAGTTTCAGTACAGTGTGAGCTTATAGAACAGCTATTTTCGGCAAATGTTTGCCTTATTAAAATACTCTCATTCTCTCACTGTTTCTACAGTGGCTGTATTCCTTATTAACCACTTGAACCCTACAGTATATACTTCAATGACTGAATCCCCAGGGGTCTGTACTTGCCCCCCCCCCCCTCTATACCAAATCTCTTTGCCGAAAATAGCAGATCTACAAACTCATAACACGTCGCGAGGCGTTGTGAGCTTGTAGAACAGCTATTTTCGGCGATTGTTTGCCTATTATGACATGCCCATAACAGGGATGCTAGGGTTCATGTGGTTAAAGTACCCCCCCCCCCCCCCCCCCCATGCCTTCACTGTGTTTCTCCGGTTTCTACAGTGACTGTATTCCTTATTAAAACACCCTCATGCCCTCGCTGGACAGGAATAACGGAATAACAGCAAACTTTTGTTTACTTGGTGAAGAAACATCCGCTATGCTGACAAGTAACGTCTGACCACAAAGCCTTATGGCATGCACTGACACACACACTCACTTCTAATCTTGGTTGTTATTGTGCATGCTGGGCGGTTCTACTACAATGAGCCTGAAATGCACCCCTCCACTATTTCATCTGTAATGAAACATACTGACAGAAGGGTGGTTATAAGAATATTACAAGCATTATTAAGGTACATAATGAATGCAAAGAGAATTAGAATTAGATTTAGAATCAATTGTATTTGGCATACTTGTATAAGTACAAACATGTGGACATTAACTTTGTAGGTTCCTCTCTACACAAAAATATAAATATCTGAATCTATTAATATAATCTAATGACTTTGTGGAGAGCACTGCGACTGTCCCTCAGGTCTCTGCAGACAGAATACATTTCAATTAGAAAACAATTACAATTGTACATGAACCCTCAATTATGGCTCACTGGGCTAATGAGGCTCTAAATGGCTCTCATCTCCCATCATGTGATCTCCAGTTGATATTTTGTTTGAACAGACTTCATATTGTGGGATGAGGGGAATGAGGTGTCCTTCCAGACACCTGCTCGGTCCGTGATACATTCAGCAGGAAGCTAACTGATGTCGAGGACTGATCACAGTCCTGATGAGAACAGACAAGGCTCTGAGAGGCATGACTGTATTTATTTACCTGCCCTCTGAGGCCTTGCGCTGGGATTGCATTTGATAGTCAGGCTCACAGACATCCAAAGCAAACAATACGGATGTATTTATTGACCTTGACAATGGAAGAATTATGAAGACTGCTATGAATATCAGAGCGAACCAGGCGCTTTTTTTGAAAGCTGTAGTACATGTATAGTACTTGATGCTTCATTCAAGAGGTGTCATTTTTGGAGGCACACTTCAAACAGGCATGTCTTATTAGAGAGATGCAGGAACTCAGGAAGTGGTGTAGCAAAAAACTGATGTTGGTTGTGATTTAAGAAATTCGAAAGAAATACACGCTGGATATTGAGTTACAGAATCCTATGTATTTTAAACAGATATGGCTAACAAACATGGAAAACACATTTGAGAGAGAGCGTAAACAGAAACGTTCTTGATTTTCTGGTAATGAAGGCTTTGTGTCTTTGTGGATTATCATATATTGTGCAAGCAAAGCATCTGTTGAGTCTGGGTCTATGAAAGAGATACAATATAGCGATGACATTAGGAATGTCATCGTGGGAAGTGTGAGCCTGTAGCAAACGCACTTGCTCAATAAAACTGATTTGTGGTTCATGTCATGTCTGAATTGAAGATGACGTGTAGTTGTGACATCACTGAAAAATCCTTGCTATCTTTATTCTACACCCATTCAGGTCCATTTGTACCCTCTTACTTCTGTAATTAAATGAACACTGGATTTACTGTGTTGTAACAGAACTACAATACAACGCCATACACAAGGACGAAAAACATCACCTTTAGGTTTGTGTTTAGGCTACAGTACCAATCCCCACAGACTCAACAGGTGTCTCCAACTGTCTGCAGTGTTCCCCGTTGGCTGGTACAATACAGATAAAAATGCTGTGACAGTGAAGCTCTGAATGTGAGATCAATGGAGCATATTTAAAAGACATTAGAGAGCAGTTCGCCTGTCCTGCTCCTGTGATGAAGCGTGCAGCGTGGCATCTGCGCCAAGGCGCTCCGTCCTCCTCTGTCCCAGCTGTTTAATCCCCACGTAGAGGTGCGAGACGCGTGGCCACAGGTCCGACAGCTGTTCCCGATCGTCCCGGACAGGGCTGGGCTCGCCAGCGGCCCAGGAGGAGGTGTCAGCTGTTGAGGGCAGAGGAGAGAGGAGATCCACGCTGGCCCCAGAGCCCCTCAGTCACTCTCTAACTCGCTCACATTAAAGTGAGCTCTAATCACTGCCGGGACTTGGCCGATGATGTGGTTATCAAACGGCATATTTCAGAAAGGAATCTTAAAAGACCGGGGGGGGCAAAGAGGCAATAAGAGAACATTTGTATGTGGATGAAAGGGAAAAGTATAGACAGACCTTGCATCAGATTTATTGAGGTGTGTGTGTGTGTGTGTGTGTGTGTGTGTGTGTGTGTGTGTGTGTGTGTGTGTGTGTGTGTGTGTGTGTGTGTGTGTGTGTGTGTGTGTGTGTGTGTGTGTGTGTGTGTGTGTGTGTGTGTGTGTGTGTGTGTGTGTGTGTGTGTGTGTGTGTGTGTGTGTGTGTGTGTGTGCGTGCGTGCGTGCGTGCGTGCGTGCGTGCGTGCGTGCGTGCGTGCGTGCGTGCGTGCGTGCGTGCGTGCGTGCGTGCGTGCGTGCGTGCGTGCGTGCGTGCGTGCGTGCGTGCGTGCGCGTGTGCGGCTCTGGCAGGGGGGATGTCATTAGCATCTCCAGTTAAATCTGCAGTACTGGAGAGAGAAAGAGAGAGAGAGAGAGAGGGCAGAAGGAAAGAGGAGAGAGTGAACGTTAGGAGGGTTGAGGGAAGAATCTTTTGTTGCAATTTGGTTTTTAACTCCCCAAAAAGAATAAGAGAACAAACACATTTTTTTAACAAAGGCGGAGCTCTTGAAGTGGATCCCATTGGGGCACAAGGTGGCTCCATTTGTGGGTTAGCATGCAGTGATCTCCTCACTCGCTTCCCTTAAAAGAACAGACCGGGTGGATGAGCTTTGATGTGCAAGGAACAGACACTCTGCTGCCATGAACAAGAGCAAAGGAAAGACACTCCCTGAAAAGACATAGGCCGTCTTTCAAAAGATGGGTGTACTGGGTACAGACCGGGTACGGATTGGGTATCGACAGGGTACGGAACCTTGCACAGTCAACCCATAACTTCCCCTGTGAAGCTCAATAATACTGACTGCAATATTGCCTTTTTATGCCTCTGCACGAAAGCTCATTGCTGTACATGCAACCTGGAGAAGGGTAATCTCAGGCTTTCACAAGTGAAAGGCTTTCTTGGAAGTGTAGAAAAATGGCTGCTGATGAATGATTCTTGATTTAGGACCAGGGACCAAAACAATTTTATAAACAAGGCTTTAAAATACACACATGGGGATTTCACCAAAATACTAGTGTGCTTTTTGTGTGATTTAAACAGGAACTTTGCTAGTATTTAATGTGAATCCTATCATTCTATTGTCACTTGAGGACAAGTGATGATACCTCTCAATTCCGTGTTCCTTGTGTCGAGAGCTTGCGCGGGGAAATGGACACTAGCCTACATAAAACATTATACACGTTAGTTTACGTAGGCTGGTGGCAATTTCCCAGAGCACGTTCTCGACACAGAATGCAGTGGGAAGTGTTTGTCCTCCTTAAAATAGAACGAAAGGATTCATGTTAAATATCAACAAACTTTCCCTTTAAACAGCAACATGACTTAAGGCCTTTAAACTCTGGTGATGAAATCAGCCACACTGGTGATGTGTTTGTGTTTTGTGTTTGTTTATCCTGTTTCATATGCTGTGTATTTTAATTATTTATTCAGCAACAATGGTATGATCTATCTAGGAATACAAACGCTGCAGGACACAACTCCATTAGTGTGTAGACTTACTATAGACTGTATGAATACAGTATATCACAAACACAAGCTCAGCATGCACGTGCACTCACACACGCATGCATACACGCTGGCACACACAGACGCGCGCGCGCACACACACACACACGCACACGCACACGCACACGCACACGCACACGCACACACACCTCACAAGACCCAATTTGGAAAGTCAATTTGGGATCAGGAGACCAATTATCTTAATTATTTTCCTTTCCATCCAATCCCTTTCTCTCTTCCTCTTGTTTTTCCACTTTCTATTTTAGCTGTGTTTGCATTTGTGCATATTTTGATGAGTGTATTTCACAGCACAAAATTACTCTCAAACTCTGGGTGCAAACTTATAGCCCGTCTCTTGTCTCCTCCGTATTATCTGGCCATCAGAACAAATCTGCTTTTTGGGTTCTTTAATATTTAGGCAAGAGACTAACTTGATTTATTTCCATATTTAAGCATGTAGTGAGAATGCCTTGCCTAACTCACGGCAGAAGATGATGAATAATGATGGTGCATGTAAGCTGTTATTATACCGTGCATGAAAACTTAAAGAAACAACTGTTGCACCTTCGGGGCCAGTTTGTTCACTTGTACTATTGCAACAATAAAATATAGCCTGCATGGTTATTGCTCAACTGCTCATTCAATTCAAGATGACAGCATCTTGCCGAGCACGTTTGTAGAAAATAAGGTAATTATCACGTGATGGATTTCACCTGTGCCCTGGGCACTTAACCCCAGTCATGTCTCAACATGGTGTTCACAAGAATGGTTGGTTTAAAAATACCCCCTCACCCCCTCCCCTCCCCCCAAGTAATTCATCTCAGTAACACTGTGCAGGAGGATAGCTGCTGCTGTGGACTCGGAAAAAAGAAAAGACTTTGAAATCTGAAAGAATAATTGAAAAAGGTAGATGAGCTGAATAGCTTCCAAGAACATGTTAGATCTTGATAATGATTCCCCATCATCAGTGTTTATGGGCATGGGTGTGTTTATGGGCATGGGAGTCAGGCTCTTGTATTATCATTAACACAAGGTCCAGTGTTGGTGGTGTAGTGTCATTAAATAATGCTGTGCAGATTTTGGTTGAAGCTGCACAATGGAGGGTTTTGAAGTGCAATGTCAATATTCCACTGTGAAACAGACTGGATACCAATTGAAATACTTGAAATTGAAATGCAGTAGTCAATAATAATGAAAGGAAGGGAAAACAGAGATTACATATATATTCATATTTTATTTATATTTCATTTCTGGGAGGATATCTTGTACACCAAATATCCCATTGGCAGTTAAGCGCATTCAATGTGTTCAGAAGCCAGAAACAGTCACTTGGTTTTACAAACACAAATACAAAATAAAGATAAAACACAAAATAATGAACTGCATGTAAATAACATACAAAAGAATCCCATGCCTACTCAGTAGGTAACTTCAACATTCCAGCTCTCAAAGTTGTGGATATTTACACTTCAGTTTTACAAAAATATAGTTTTATAATTTTTCTCCTTGTTTTTTCTTTTTGCTTACATTCTAAATGAAATGAAGCGGTGCCCTCATGTCTCATCCCTTTTAACCCTCTGAGCATAACGTACATTCTGTAACAAAAATATCCCCCTCCACCCCTTAAGGCGTGATGCGACGATGCATCCTCTCTTTGCGCGCAGCCCAAGTCGCAACAGCGCTCCACAGAAAGGCACCAAAAACGAGATTGTTTGTCTAGTTTTGTTGTTTTTAAGTGAAGGTATTTTTTTTCCTTTTCTCTTTTTGTCCACATAACAGAGCGATATGTCACATGTGAGAAAGAGAGAAAGAGATAGTACCAGTGGATGATATTTACAAAATAACAGAAAGTAACATCACTCTTACTCATGCTTGAATACTTAAGTGCTTCTTTTTTTCTTTTCTTTTTTCTTCTCCAAACAATGTCAAAACGTATCACAGCATCATCACTACATAATAGAGAAAGTATTGAGAAAATATGGCCCTGCTCACTTCAAATAATACAATGCAAATATGCAAATAGGTTTTCACATCAATGGTACCAAAGAATGATAAAAACAAAACATGGCACGTCTACAATATACATATACGGTAGCTTATGTATATCATTGAATGTCTTTTGTAATGTTTGAGCGTCTGCAAGGGCAAAGCGTGCCTCAACACCGTGACACCGTGCTGCCAGTGTTCATCCCATGAGCTTGTCTCTAGGTGTTTGTGTTCATCAAGAGGAGAGACCTGCCTCACGCCTCAATTGAAGTGCTTTACGGAGATGGAAAAATTCCCTTTTTTGTCTTATCGTCTTTGCTCAGTCCTCGACATGTATAGGGGGTATTTTTCTTCTCTTTTTCAGGTAAATCTCAAGGATTCACCCGACACACTGACGGAAAAAAGTGCTTTCTCGGATGGGGGGAAAACATTTTGATGCCGATTTCTTTCCCCTCGATGAACCTTGAAGAAGGCGGAGGTGGAGCAACGTTGTTTTCGTTTAAAGTGTCATTGTTGTGGCTTTTCTCTCCTTTAGCAGATCTCGATTGTCCTCGGGGAGAGAGTGGTTTGCATGTCTGATAGCGGGGTGGGGACCGGGGAGCTGTAGAGGTTGGACCCAATGGAGGAGGTGAGGAATGAGGAGGTGACTTGGGACTGAAAGGTGTTGGACATGGATACTGACGGGTAGGTAGTGGCGATGGACGGAGAGGGGTAGGAGGTGTGGACAGGGGAGGAGTAGCAGGAGGTGACAGGAGAGGAGTAAGAGGAGACAGGGGAGGGGTAGGAGGTGATGGGGGAGGGGTAGGAGGTGATGGGGGAGGAGTAGCTCGACGCTGGTGAGGCGGCCGAGACGGAAGCTGCCGTCACCACCACGGCCCCTCCCTTCTCCACCTTCTTGTCTTTCTGACGAAGGTGGATCTTCGTGTGCCTCTTCCTCTCGTCGCTGCGGGCAAACTTGCGTCCACAGATCTCGCAGGCGAAGGGCTTCTCTCCGGTGTGCGTGCGGATGTGCGTCGTCAGGTGGTCGCTGCGGCTGAAGTTGCGCATGCAGATGCGACACTGGAAGGGCTTCTGGCCCGTGTGGATGCGGATGTGACGCGTGAGCTCGTCAGAGCGTGAGAAGCGGCGGTCACAGGTCTCCACGGGGCAGGCGTACGGCCTCTCATGAGGAGGGGTCTTACTGGGCCTGGTGGGGTACTTGCGCATGCGACTGGGCTTGATCAGCTGGGACTGGTAGACGTTCTTTAGGTCTTGGGAGCCCGTCTGGGTGGCGAAGGCTTTGATGGTGGACAGAGGGGTGAGGGAGGGCTGGCCCGCTTGGTTCTGGAAGGGCTTCTGGTCTTGGGACACCAGGCTGATCTCTCCCTGTTGCTGGGGGAACAGGTAGTCTGGGATCATTGGCACGGGGAAACTGGTGCTGCAGGTCTTGCCATTGGGGTAGGCAGGAGGAGGGTACTGTAGGGACCCTCCAGCCGAGCTGGGGAACGCCTGGCCCGGGTCGGGGAAGATGTCAGGGTTTGAACTGGAGTAGGTGGGGGCGGCCGAGTAGATGGGGTTGGGCTCGCTGTGGTGGATGGAGCAACTGAGGCTGGAGCTCTGAGAAGAGGAGGTAGATGAAGAGGAGGAGGACGGAGGGAGGGAAGACGAGCTGGTCTGAGAGGCAAGGGAGGAAGAGGTGGAGATGCCCACCAGGCCGCTGACGAGGCTGAAGAGGGGCTCTGCCCAGAGGCTGTTGCTGCAGTTAGAAGCCGGCTCCAGGGTGAAGCGACCTGTGTAAGAGATGGGGGGCAGCCTCTGGGTGGAGTACGTTTGCTCCATCGACTTCTCACAGTTGAGGGAGATGTCAGGTAACGTATCTGCACAGACCAGAGAGAGAGAGAGAGGACATTAATCAACTTGTCAATATTCAGACGCAGGGAGAGGGCAGTGTGTCATCCCTCTCCCCCCCACACACATCAGCTGGTACCCCCAACACAAGCATGCATGCCCGCACTCACACATACACACGGACCCGCATGCACGCACTCGCACGCACGCGCATGCATGCATGCGCACACACACACACTAAACTCATAACTCTTATACTGGCTGAATATTTCAACCTATAAAAGAGCTGCTGTGCAAGCTTATCAATCTGCATACATGCATTCCCCTCCTCAACCATTTCTTTCATTCCCTCTCTCCCTCTAGCACAGACACAAATACGCACACACACGCACACACGTTCCTGAAGCCCATCACATAGCCAACAGCAATTGATTACCTAAACTGCAGTTCAGCTGGTTTTAGGAATGCAATTTGAATTGAGCTGTAGGAGTGTAGAGGTATGCAGTGACTGAGCACCATTTGAGTCCTCTGAGAGTCAATACAGGGCTTCCATTAAATTAGTTTCTTACTCTATTTTAAAAAAATTCCCTTTTTGTGTTCATGTCAGCTCAAATTCAAATATACTTGTACACTAATTGTGCTTTCAGAATGTCAACACACATTTGATTTGACATTACAACCCATAAGGGATAACAACATATAATTCCAATAAGTTATACTGTATAATAACATGTCTTGCATAAAATACAGTTGAACTCTTTTAAAATAATTAACAGAGTTAATAATAAAATAGTTTGCTGAACACAAATAATTATCTAAGTTATGCAACTATTTATTTAAGCCACAAACTCCACTCTACTCCAATGGCTCTGTGTTGATTTCTGTCCTACTGTTAATCCATCTGTGCCATGTAAAGCAGTGTTTCTCAAAGTGGGGTCCAGGGACCCCCAGGGGTCCTTGGGGGGGTACCAGGGGGTCCCCCAGCTAAATTTGTTAATATAGCATCACAATCATTTTAACCACTTTAACCATGACTATTCAAAAATATCAGATATACAAGCTCATAGCATGAGCTTGTAGATCTGCTATTTTCGAAAAATCCCTGCCACAAAATATTTTTCAGATGGGGGTCCACAGCCAAATACATATCATTTTGAGGGGTCTTTGACATGAAAAAGTTTGAGAACCACTGGTGTAAAGAACCAAAAGGCAAAGCGTTCAGCTGCTCTTACCTCCTGCAAGGTGGTCAGCAAACTGCTCTCCCGGCTCTCCCGACCCGAAACCTCCTGCACCCTCGGGTGCAGAGGCGGTGAGGAAGGGGGTGCCCGCCGAGCTGAGCATCATCATCTCCTCCAGTTTGGGGTAGTTATCCATGGGGGAGTGGGGGAAGCTCAGGGGGTCGGAGATCTGCAGGGCTGGGAGGATCATTTCAGTCTTGGTCGCAGCCATCCTCCGGAGCTGATCGAGGGACTGTCTGGACGGCAGTGCTGGTGCCTCGCAGGTGGGAGGAATCACTTTAGTCCAGCTCTCTGTGAGGAGCGGCTGTCAGACGGATGCTTTCTTCGTTTTCCTCTCCTTGTCCAGTTGTCTTCTCTCGTTTGTGTTTTCTCTTTTTTTCAGAGATGAGTAAAGATCCAATTGTCTTCTTTTAGTATTTCTGCTTTTTGTCAGAAATCAGATCAGAAGTGTCCTTTTTTACTCATTCCCTAAAAAATGAATCGAGATCAGTCAATGAATTAAATCTTGATATGCTCAAGATTAGTATTAAATCATATCCCAGTAATGAGGGTGTTGTTCACCAGTCTTGGATTGGAGTGTTGTTTTTTTAATTCACTTTTTAGTTTTGTTGTGCGTTGTGTTTGTCTGTCTAGATCTCTGCTCTAACGATTTGCTCTGTGTTGTCTGTGGGCTGTGAGGGCTCTCTCTGCTGCTCAGAGGTTTCCCTCGTGCCTTTTATACACTCCTAGCCGTGACGTAGATGTCCATATTTGGATCGGAGGAAGCCCATATTTAGGCACTGCAGCAGTGGAGGACACATGACGCTGGGCCTGGGGGGAAAGCGAGAGAGAGAGCAGAGCCTTTAAATCAAGCTCTCGCTGTAAATCGCGGACACATAGACTACACTTCCTCTAGTGTATGGTCAAAGTAGAATTATTCCGTGCGATAGCCGCGTGTTTCTTGCATTCTCGCCGTAGATTCGGATCGGATTTCCCATCTGTGCAGCAGCAGGCTGGGCTGTGCGCTTAGCCGGAAAACCTGGCTCCGCCGTGCCTTATAAGGTCGTGACTACATAAGGACCTATTCCGGTGGGTTTCCATTTCCCGTTGCCCTTATTTGGGACTTCCTCCTGAGGTAGAGCGCTGATCGCTGCTTGGCAGTGAATGAGAGGCTGGAGGAGCGCAAATCATGTCCACAGTCCAGCGTCTCTCTCTCTCACAATAAGTAATGTCAGCAGCAGTATATTCTATTCTGCTGCTCTGGTTTGAAGCGCAGCCTCACAGGCTACAGCTGAACTTAAACACTGTGCTGCTATTTAAAAGAAAACGAAAAAAACATACAAGCCTTCCTGTATGTTTTCAGTGTTTGGGTGTTAATTCAATCTGTTTATTGCAATTTTTGTATTTGATGGTTTGCACTGGAGGAAGCTATTACGTATCTGCATAATATACCAACTTTTGATGTTGAATGCTTCTGTGGAAAATACAATAAACAAAGTAAAAACATAAACATAAATTAATTTAAAAAAACATACAAGCCAGCTTGCTCTTGTAGAAAGCTAGTTGCCTAGACGAGACGATAGTTGGGATAAGATATAGCTAGATTCGGCTGTCTTTTACTATAATAAAACGATCGTTCACCGAAAATGTATGTTGGACATTTTCTTCGCAAATTCAGCATTCTTTTGTGTTTCTGTGTCCAAATGAGCAATTTAGAATTTAGGTAATTTTGCAGATGGTCTTCTTGAGTGACTGTCCAATGGTGGTGCTTGCCGAAAAAGACAGCTTGAAGATCAGTTATTTTCGGCAAGCGACACCAATGGAGTCTAAGGCAGGCTATTAAAATGTAGTTTTGTAAGTGCATTAGAAAAAATGCTCCTCGGAGCAGAGGTCTCTGCCAGGTCAGGTAGGTTATTGTGGGCCAGCAATGTTCGGAATTCGCCAATTAGGATGGAATATGAAAAATCGGACAGATCCTTCTTGATCACTTGAATTTTGTCAATTGAGATAATGTGTACCGATTTGCATGATGTTTGGAATACATTTGTAGGAGTAATATAATATTGTTTTGGTGCAAAAATTGGCCTCCATGGTGGCGCTATAATAAGGCAATTTTAAAAGGGTGGCATTTGTTCCTCAATAGTGCAAATGTGCATGCAAAGTTTCACAATCAGACTCTGCATTCATGATTTGCAGCATTTTGTTCAAATCAGGCCACTCCTGCAAACATAGCCAATCAGGATTTGGATAAAATCTGAAGGAGTAATATATATTCTTTTTTACATAAGTTGGCCTCCTGGTGGTGGCGCTATAAAGGCAGTTGTGAAAATGCAGGGCAAAGGTTTTAGTCTAGGGAGTGCACAAACAAAGTTTTACACAGATCAGTGCAGTTATAGGTAAAAACACAAATCGGCCTGTTATAGCGCCACCATGAGGCTGATTTGAACAGTTTGGACAAAATCTCTAGGAGTACTGTCAAAAAAATTGTTTAGCAAAAATCAGCCTCCTGGTGGCGCTATAACAGGCCCATGTGAAAAATTTGGGGCAGAGGTGCAGCTCTGGCATCCAGGGAGTTTCAGTGTGTGTGCACAGTTTCACTGCGATCAAGCCAGCGGTGCCGGAGATTAGCTTCCCACAGATGGACACACGGACGGACGGATGGACGGACGGAAGGACGGACAGACAGTGTGCAAACCTGGCATAGTGTTTCTGTCAACAAGTAGCTAGCATATGGCATATTTTCATTTTGCCGATGGGCCCTATTAGAGTGTTCCTAAACACTTAATAGCCGGTAAGCTATGCCTATAACTATCTATTGATTGTTAATTGATGATATTTATGTTAGCCTAAATATGTTGCGCTTTGGGGATTCTTTTATTTTTAATTATTTATTTTTACTATTACAGCGCAAAAAGTCTGGAAACTGTTAGCTATACCAGCAAACTCCTAAATTAACTTTCACTCTTTAGCAGTAGGAGAATGCTCTCTATTCTGTCATTGATTAATGAGAACAGATTGGCCTGGATGCTGACGATGTGCGGGGCGATCCGTCTAATTGAGGGGTGTCCCCGGCTCAATATTCGGGGAATCTCTCTGCCACTCAGCGGCCTAATGGGCCGTATTAACAACTCTGCCAGGACGCCTGCGGGGTACCGATGGATGTTCCCCCGGCTGTTCCGGATTCGGTAGCCGCGCCGGCACTCCTCGCTGACGGGAAATCAATGTGTTTCCCTCGCTGCTGACTGGATCTATATGTGCGAGCAGGCTCATTGGTAAACATTCTACGTGCTGGTTACAGTACGAGGGGACAGACGCGGGCGTGCAGGAGGAGAGGGCGGCTTAACCACCTTAATCAAATACAAATTGATTTAAAGTGATTTGATTGCGTACCAGTTTCCATATAAAAATGTGTTAAATTGATGTCATCACATATTCTACTCAAGATGCCTTCCATCCACTGCAGGTGATGTGACAGATGCCATTATTATGATCAAAGATGATTGTGATCCATGGTGGTTGGTGTCAGGGCGGGCACGAAAAGAAAAATTGGAATGGGACAGTAGCCTATAGCAGTGGTTCTCAACCTTTTCAGGCTATGACCCCCAAAATAATCATATTTGAACTGGGGACCCCCACCCTGACAAGCACTTGGAATGTAGGAGTTGAGGCCTTCAATTTTCGGTTCCACAGATAAATATTGTGAAAATAGCCTTTTTCAAATGTTTTGCCTCTTATATTATTTGACAATTTGACTTTCAAAAAAAATCCTTAAATTGTCACTTCACTGTCATCTGGGGACCCCCCCAAAAATCATGTGGGGAGCCCTCTGGGGGTCCCGACCCGCATGTTGAGAACCACTGGCCTATAGAAACATGCATGCATGCACTCAGGCTACACATAATAGGCTACATGCATGCAAACATGCTATAGCAAAACTGTTTAGATCAACAGCTGGCACAACACTGCATAGGTTTTTAGGTTTGGATTCTCTCCCAGGCGTTCCCTTTCAACCCCGTTTACCCCCATTAGAGTGATGAAGTCTGTCATTTATTATGGATGGTCTGACTCTGGAGCATTGCAGAGACTCCATAGTAAAGCCCAAACAGGCCCAGAGAAAGAGAGAGAGCAAGAGAGAGAGAGGGAATACATTTTTCCTTACTAACCCAGGGAAGGTGCAATTACAAATTATAAATTGTAATATGCTAGTATATTATGGTAATTCTCTACACCAGTAAGACGTGTATATTGATGGTGTTTTGCAATCAGGTTACTGAAAAAATCTTTACAGTTATTAGCCTATTACTACTTAGTAGCCTATAGTTTTACTTGTATTAGGTCTATAACCTTTGTATTTTTTTTTTTTTACAGTACTTGTATTACATCATGTACTGTTACTCTGACATAATGACATTTCACATCACATACATGTATGAGCATGTGACAAATGAAACCTAATTGAACCATTCTTTATTCATTCAGAGGTCGTTCAAAGAAGTTAGACTTAAACGTTGACATTTGTGATTATTTTTGTGATGAGCGCCCAGTAGTGTCCTCTATAAAGGACCAATCCAGGATGTCGTTGAACATGTAAATGTAAATTCATTTATATTCACATGCATTTTGAAAGAGTTATATGATGGAAAATATGCTATTTGGAACTTTCTCACTCCATCATAAGTCAAAATGTAGGTCTGAACAAACAATACTACTTGTGATTCCCAAAATATAGCAAACACATTTAAAAGTAATTAATATGTTGTCTATAATGTTAGACCTTCTATTAAAGCAGTAATATGTACGTTTTATGTACTTTTCTGGCAGAGAGAGGTAACTGCAACTGTAATACCTGGGATTCAAGCCCCTTTCTCCTGCATGGGAGAGCAAAACACCTAACCACTAAGCTTGAGGGAATCGCTGCTGCTTGGCCATTGGGCTTATGACCTTCAGGCAGTTATGTAAGCCAGGTGTCCTACCCAGCACCATGGGGTCTAACTTTCTCAGTGGAACAGAGTAGGGATACCACCTACAACCACTGTAGATGCATTTATATTGTATTAACATTGGCTACAGGGCACCCCGGTGGCTCACCTGGCAAAATGCATCAGTGCTGCCGGCTTGGGTTCGATTCTGACCTGAGGCTCTTGTTTGGCTGTATGTCCTTCCCTCTCTCTCCTTGTTTCCTGTCTATCTCTCTCACTGTTAACTGTCTGTATAAAGCATGACAATGTCCAAAATTAATCTAAAAACAAACAAAAAAAAATCAGATTGGTTCAAATAAGTTACAGGTTGCAGCTTTAAAAGCTATGTCAAACACCTATTCTCTAAGTCCAAATATAAAAATGCTGATTGGGCCTTAAACATATAGATACTAACAACGTTTAAAGAAATTGTCAAAAAGAGGAGAAGAAAAGCCATCTACAAGCTCACATTGCATCACAATGTAACACTTTGTGAGCTTGTAGATTGGCTTTTTGCTATTCGTCGTACAGTGAAGGATAAATTAGGGCTTAAATGGTTGAGTCACTCTGGATAAAATCGTCTGCTAAATTGTAATCCTAAATTGTAACAAAAGGTGCACATTGTGAAATTCCAGTCGTCGTCTACTAGCTGTGACACCGTACAGACAAATGTATTTGCACCATGTCACTGTCTGAGACTATCCCTCTCCATTAGGCTGGCTGAGACTGTATCATCCGCAAACCCAGTTAGACGCGGGTCTGCCCTGGCAGGGGGATTCACCTGGATTAGTTTGGGGAGACGGTCTGAATGTATAACGCGGCTGAGCTGAGCAGCCATGTGCCGCGAGGTGCCGTGGCGAGCAGAGCCAACGCCTTGTCTCCATCTATTGCTGCTGTCATGCATCAGTTACGGAGGTCGATAAATACACTGCAGTGAAAAAAAAGTAAATAAATAAATAAAAAAGGAAGAAAGAAGAGCGCAGAGAATAGATGAGAGAACTCATCATCTGATGACAATGTAATAAAATCAGGTTAGGGAAAACTCCCAGAAAAGTAATAAAGTAATAAAGATGATAAACAGTTCAACGGTAGCTGCTTGGGCCTCATGCCTTCACTGTGATACATGAAGAGAGAGGAAGCCAGATGCTGTAAGGACAAGGGATGTGTGTGTGTGTGTGTGTGTGTGTGTGTGTGTGTGTGTGTGTGTGTGTGTGTGTGTGTGTGTGTGTGTGTGTGTGTGTGTGTGTGTGTGTGTGTGTGTGTGTGTGTGTGTGTGTGTGTGTGTGTGTTGATGTGCGTTTCATGGTTTGCACACCTTTGCTGCCCACATAGCCAAGCCAGAGCAGTCTGATGAGACTCCAGCCTGCAAGACAGGCTCTCTCATTACACACGCATGCACACGCACCCACACGCGCACACACACACACACACACACACACACACACACACACACACACACACACACACACACACACACACACACACACACACACACACACACACCACTCTGTGCACTGCGTCAGTTAATATTTAATTATGCCCCAATCTGCCAGAGAAAAAGAGAGGGAGGACAGAAAGAAAGAAGGAGAGGAGATGGAACATATAAATGGATTGGAGGAAGAGAGAGAGCGAGGGAGAGAGAGAGAGAGAGAGAGAGAGAGAGAGAATCCTCTCACCCACTCACACTGGTGCAAATACCAGGCTAGTGCTGGCATTTATCAGCAGCCAATGCCAGGCGGGCCGTCATGGAGACAGATGCTCCTCTGCCGCCCACCATGGCCCCCTCCTCCTCCTCCTCCTCCTCCTCCTCCTCCTCCACCCCCCCGCCCCCCATGATGCAACCCCCCCGCCATTAGCATACAGGTGTACTCCGGTGGGGCGTGCCATGATGGCCAGACCGATATGGGGAGATTAGAAGGCGGGTGATGACAGTTACCAAAGCCTCAATGTTACATAATTTGGGAGGCGTGGAAACAGAAGAGAAGGAAGGGAGAGAGAGTGAAAGAGAGAGAGAGAGAGAGAGAGTGAAAGAGAGAGAGAGAGAGAGGGAGAGAGAGAGAGAGAGAGAGGGAGAGAGAGAGAGGGATGGGCGGGATAATGACAGAGAGAGGGGGGAGAGACAGAGAGAAGCTGATTATTTTAGAGTGAACGGCAGAATAAAGCTATCACAGGTTTTTTTCTTTCTCGCCACGAGGAGGAGGAGGAGGAGGGGGGGGGTAGGGATGGGAGTAGGAGGAGGTTTTAAGTTAATGTAACATGAAATGTGGCCTGGACGTGTCGTGGATCGTTGTGTTGCGGCCGGGGATTTTGGGGGGAGATGACAATTAAAAGAGAGAGAGAGAGAGAGAGAGAGAGAGAGAGGGCCCGATGGTTTCAGTCAGAGCGACAGATCCACGCTGCGTAGCCCGTAGTGACAGAGCGATGGAGGTGGAGCCACTTGATAAATGTCATTTTTCTCCAAGCTTTTTTCACTCAAACCCCATATGGTTGAACGGAGTCCCTCAGAATCAGAATCAGCTTTATTGTCACATCACAGGTTTTACAGAAGTAAAGAAGTGGGTGAAATTCGTTTTCGTGCATATAGTTCCCATATCCCATATCGTTATTATCTGCATAGAAGAAAGAAAGGGAAGAAGAAGAGGGGGGAAAGGAGATCAAACAAGAAAAAAGAAAACAACAACAAAAAAACGAATAACTAATTATCTGCATATCCTCAGGGCTCTATACAAGTCACTTTTCTGTTATTGTGCTGATCGACAAGCTCGCAATGCGTCGCGTCTCATTGTCAGCTTATCGATCTGCTATTTTCAGCGAAAGCTTTCCCCACAATACGGATCTTGGGGTTCAAGTGGTTAATGTGATGTCACCAGGAATGTGCTGCCATGAGCTTTTGTGCACATAGAGTGAGACGTGTCTGGGAGAAGATGAGCAGACGTGCGAGTGGTAGAAATGTGTCACAGCCACTGAAGAGGCGGGGTACAGGTGTCACCTATGTCACCTAAGGTGTCTCCTGTGTTTCATTGTTACTACTGTTGCTGATATATGCAGTGGTGGAAGAAGTACTCCGATGTTTTACTTGAGTAAAAGTAGCACAATGTAGAAATACTCGTGTAATGTAACGGGTTGCGCAGGTGTTTTAGGGTTAAGGCATGGTGTCGGAAGATAGCAACTTTTGCACGGGAACGCCCTTTGCGCCATGCTAAATCGGAACTTCGCCCAAAATAAGGCCCTTAATTTCTGCACACTAGTCATCATCACACATGCTGGCTACAGGTGGACAATGAACCGAAAATATATCAAAACTTGCTCATAGGTTAATAGAATAATCGAGAAGCAGAGTTTTTCTTAAGAATTGACTTAAACAATTAACTAATAACATTTTTATAATTGACTAAACCGATTAGTCTGATTAACCACTTAAGCCCTGTATTATACTTCATTGTACAATGGTTGCCTGCAAAAATAGCAATAGAATCTACAAGCTCATAAATGGTCGCATCGCGACTCGTCGTGAGCTTGTAGATCTGCTATTTTCACTACAGTTAAATAATAATAAAAATAATAATAATTCATTAACCCAATAGAGGCAAAAGTTTGAAATGATTGAGTCATAAAGCCCTGCCCTAGTAGTGCTGGCTCACGTTTCATATTGTCACAAAGCCACTACAATACAATTCCGGGCATTAGAGAGCATCACCTGTTCCAGCTCTGTCATGCCTTTAAGTGGCCAGGCATTCTTGTGCTCTGTTCAGAGAAGTCTAGGAATGCTGCTGTGGAATGCTGGCTTTGTGTTACTGTAGCGTGGCATAATTCTGCCGCCGATAAGATCAGAAGTTTTCTTTTTACTGTGGAACCTGACCTAGAAAAGCCTTGATCCCTAATGACACATAATCATCCAGCCCAGGCTGAATAGCAATCTGCTTGTATTTGCACTGACACTGTCTGCAGGCATCCCTGCAGTGGTGTAAAGTAACTAAATACTCAAGTACTGTACTTAAGTACAATTTGAAGGTTACTTTTCTTGAGCACTGGTATATCCATTTCTTGATATTAATACCTATAGGAGTACTTCTTCCACTACTGCATCCCTGTGGTATTATCCCCCATAGGCAACGGACCAGTGAGGGTGTATGTTTCTATCACATGGAACCAGGGCCATACATCCACAATCTGCATGCCTGCCTACCGTGTCTGCTGAAGGTTAAAACTACAATCTGTAAGTCTTATGTCCGTTGTCTCCCTCTCCTGACACTACAATACCTACCACCGCCAAACTACAATAGAAATGGCAGGGTATCTAGTGCCCAATCAGGTGCGGCGTTTGTTTCAAATAACTTTATTGACATTGCCGACCTGTCGGTGTTCTGAGTCCTGACTCCTGGGTCTAAATATATCAATGTAAGATGAGTAGGAAGACCACCTCCAACCACTGCAAATGTACAAGTTCAATTCAAGTACATTTTTATTAAAGTGCCAAATCACAACAAGTTGTCTCAAGACACTTTACATATAGAGCAGAGACCCGACATTGTCCCACCCTGAGCAAGCAATTCTTGCTACAGTGGCGACAGAAAACTCCCCCTTAACTGGAAGAAACGTCAGGCAGACCCAGGCTCTGAGGTGGGCGGCCATATGCCCAGTAATAATGTATTAACATACTCGGTTAAAATAGCATTTTATTCATTACAATAAGCCACAGATTGTAGATTTGAGAGAGACAGAGACACACACCCATTCCATCCCCTGTGTCCTGGGAGATGGGTGACTCACTGAGCCCCCGGCCTGTTTGTTTGATGAGTGTGACAAAGGATCTGACCTCCGACCTTTCAGTTGCTGGTGAGTCACCGGCAGTGCGATGAGGGACGGGGGAACCCCTGACCGAGTGGCCTCTGTGATGCCATGCAGAAACAGCTCATATTTACAGGTTGTCACAAACACTGTTTCACTTTTTGGCCAACTTGTTCCTTACCCCAGGGGATGGCATGACCCTGCTAGGTAACAGGCGGCCGTATGGTTAGAGCTGATGTCAGTCCGCTCTGTCTTTGTTCTTTTTTTGTCTTTTTTTCAATGTTTATTACAAAATATGGCACATTTGTAACAAGACATACTTACTTTATTTATTTATAACCATGTTGTATTAACCACTTTCTACCTGGAATTCCTATTTGGGGCATGTCATTATCTAATTTTCTTTTCAAAATTTCCCAAATCTAGAAACATTGCTGAAACAGCACTTCTACAAGCTCACAACCTGTTGTGGCCTAATTCATATACATTTGGGGGTCCTTGACATGAAAATGTTTGAGAGCTACTACTGTAGCTAACTTGTCAGAGATGAATCGCTGTGCTAGTATTGATGTTGAGCTGTTCTTAGTGCAAAATACAGCCCGAAGTTCTACCGTACCACTGTTCCTCTCAGCTTTTCTCTTTCCACCTTGTCTAGTAACCCAGCATGTTGCATGTTTAACATTTCACCAGCCTCATTGTCCATCAATCAACTGCGGCAGAGAGAGAGAGGTGAGCAGAGCAGAGTGGACCAGCCGGGTCGGGTTCTTCATCAATTTGAGTCCGCCCAGCAGACCGCGTCAAAGCCGTCTGTCTGTTACGCCTTACTGCTCAGGGACAAAGCTCCTCATTGGCCGATAGGTCAAGCTGACTAGAACCCTCTACAATTCACGCCACCGACAACCTCATACAGGGAGGAAGCAAGGGAGGGCGGGAGGAAGAGAGAGAGAGAGAGAGACACTGAGAGAGCGACATAGAAAGACAGAGCGATGTGGCTTCACAGGGCAGACTAAGCAGCAACTGGTTTGTTGTTTTTAGTGAACTGGTCTGGGTGTGACTCATGTGTGTACTCAGAGCAGACAGAAAACTTCCAGACTCCCAGACCTGTTTTTATTCTACGGTCTTCAGATTCTTTTTTCTTTTTCTTTTTGCAAGGGATTTTTAGCTTTGATTTGTGTCCACAGCCACATGGCCTGCAGCCAGTCCACATGTGTTTGTGTGGAGGAGAGGTTTTATGTAGCGTGGGTTTATTTTTGTGTCAGTCAGTCATGCCATCACTCTTGTTCAGCGTTTAGCCCTTGAAGCAAACTGGGAGAATAGAGAGGAGGGGATGATGGCATGCTATTTTTTATTTTTAAAATCCTTTTTCCTCTTTGAGTTGAGTGTTAAAAACACAACATCTGAGGTGCTGAGATTGTTTGTAAACACACCCGCGAGTCGATCCACCTCTATTGCAAAGAATTACCTACTGTCTAGTGTGTGTGTGTGTGTGTATATATACTGTATATATATATACATACATACATACATACATACATACATACATACACACACACGCACGCACGCACGCACGCACGCACGCACGCACGCACGCACGCACGCACGCACGCACACGCACGCGCACACGCGCGCGCACTCGTATATGCATGCACGCACACACTTGCATGGGTTCATCATGCAGACACACACGTTTGAGTGTTTACGTTAGAGTTTAATATTTGAATCAGAAGACAAACAGTATCCTTTGGTCCGGTGGCCAAAGCTGTTCTCAATAACTTGAAATGACAGCCGGGGAGGCGTATCTGCTCAGGTGAGAGTTATTTGTTTTGCACTGTACAATCTGCAATAAGAAGATAGAGAGAGACGCAGTGTCTGATGGAAAGACACAGAGAGAGAGAAAGAGTCAAAGAGAAAGTTTACTGCCTCTTGGTTGCTGACAGGTGGAGCCTCAAGGCAGCATATGATGGGTTGATTCAGGTAAAGACCCCTCCCCCCTTAACCCCCCACCGCCCAGTAGGAGGCAGTCGATTTGGGATCGCCTACAGGGCAGAGGAGATGTTCAAAAAGTCCTGCCGCACCGCTAGGATCATACAATAATCATTCGGTTTCGAACGCATGGCTGCACGTCAACAGTCATGATGGTTGCTGAGGTACGCACACACGACTGCAAAACAACATGAAGTGCAAAAGCTGTCGCACACTACCAAGAAAAAAAAAATACCCAGGAAAAAAAAACTCAAAACAAGCAAAGAATGGAAGAATGAATAAATAACTATATAACTGTCAGAAGTGGTTGCTTTATGGGACAGTGGGTTTTTCAGTGGCCAGCGGCCCCGAGGGCCAGTTGTCACTTTGGGTCACCTGGTGGATGTGAGTTGAGCCTTTTCACTGAGGATTCACCGGAGAAGCGTGTGGATCAGAACGCCGCCACATACAGCCGGTAGATACGGTTTCTCTTCAACCACAACTATTAGCATCGCATTTGCATTCGAGACGGCTGTAACAGAGGCCACTGAAGTATGAATTATTTTTCTTCCACGTCGTTCACTCGACACTGTCAATCACATCATTGTGTTTACTTTAGACATTGCTAGTGCTTAACAATTTACATGAACTACTTCGGGATTACGGGGTCATGGGCCTACTCTACTCTATCCCTCTTACTTCCCTCCCTCTCTCTCCTCTATCCCCCACTCTCTCTCTCCTCTCTCCCTATCTCTCTTTCTAACTCTTTAGTCTCTCCCTCTCTCTCTACTCTCTACCTCTCTCTACACTATACCTCTCCCTCTACTCTCCCTATCTCTCTACTCTCTCTCTCTTTCTCTCGCTCTCTTTCTCCACCCCCCTCATTCTCACTCTTCGTGTTGAGCATTTGAGGACAGCTGGGTTTTCAGTTAATGGTAACCTGGATAAATAATACATATATAATGCAGTCATTTAGCTTAATGGGAGGAACGTGACTGGTGAGCAGTGCTTACATTAAAACAGGGTGAGAGTTCAGCGGAGCCGCCGCATGCTCACAGCAGGCAATGAAATGAAGAAAGCACTGTGCAAATAAAACTAAAGACACACAGTGGAGGCTGTGCATTGATGGTTGTTTAGTAATGATGGCAAGGAGAAAATGGGTTGGGAATTTGTCGCACCGTAACAACATTCGCAATCACAACAGCCCAATAGTGTCTCTCTTCCTTCTTTTGTTGCTGTTGTGTTTGTTTCCTTTTTACCCCTCCTTGTTTCCTTCCTTCCGACCTTCCTTATTGTCCCGTCTGCTATCAGCTGGAGTCAATATTATGGTCAATATTATTCTTAATCATAGCCAAGCCGATTACTGCACACAGGAGATGAGTACAACAGCTGGTTTACCTGGACTGGAAACAACACCTCACTGTGTACCTGTTGCACCCACCACAGTAAAGAGTCACTAATCACACACACACACACACACACACACACACACACACACACACACACACACACACACACACACACACACACACACACACACACACACACACACACACACACACACACACACAGACACACACAGACACACACATACACACACACACACACACACACACACACACACTGTTTGTGTTTGTCTAGCTATCCAAACAGACTGTGCGCATGGCACATTGAACACAAACACACACCCACTTGTACCCTCAAATTCACACACAGCACCTCATGTCCTTACATGCATGCACACTCACCCAGTGCACACGAACGCGCGCACACACACACACACACACACACACACACACACACACACACACACACACACACACACACACACACACACACACACACACACACACACACACACACACACACACACACACACAGCTCCACACACAGCTCCACACAATTAAAATAAATCTTTTGCAAAGACCACACGGTGCTGCTGCCTTTTCTACCAGCCAAACAGGGGAACAATTCCATAGCAACACCAGAGCAATGTTTACTTATGAGAATATTGGGATACGCACAGTTGGAAACATAAACAGTCTTAGTGTCATAATTCGTTAGCAACAAGATTTCTCTCAGTATTGACTCGAAAGAGTCAAAGACAGAAAAATAATGTGAGCTGGAAAGTCGTGAACTTCCATTTTTCTCGCCATGGGATTGTGACAGAGTGTGTTCTCATTATGAGCACACAGACAGCCCTCCAATGGCTCTTACTGTCTCTCAGTCTCACATGGTCTCCTGTGCTCAGTCAACTCATTCTCTCTCTCTCTCTCTCTCTCTCTCTCTCTCTCTCTCTCTCTCTCTCTCTCTCTCTCTCTCTCTCTCTCTCTCTCTCTCTCCATCTATCTCTGCATTCCCAGACAGCGTTAGCAGTTCAAACCCTCGCACTGCGGCACTGTCACACACCACACACTGGTTGCCATGGAGAAATCATCCTTGTCTCCAAGGTACCCAGGTCTATTGTCTTTGTCTTCTTTATTTAGATGAAAACATGATTTGTTGGAAAAGATCCACTTTTCTTTTTTTTCCCCCTCAGCTTTTCTTTACGGCTTTTTCTATTCTTTCTTCATCTTCCTCCTCCTCTTCCTCCTTGTGCGCGTGAATGCGACATCGCATGATGCGTATTGCTTCATTCTGCGCCTTTCCAGGAGTTTGACTATACACTATATGCGCGCGGGCGAGCACCAAGCTCGTCTGATGTTTTGTAGCAATTAATTTCACTGTGTCTGCGTGTCAGCGCCCCAGGAGGGGGCCGTCTGTATAAAAGTTTCCCCCCATCGCCACTGCTCTCGCCAGGGCTTATAATTGCCTTCTATTACCAGGGCTGGGTGTCACAGAGTCTGCCTGTCTGTCACCAGGAGACTCAACGAGCAGCACAGGATGAGGAAAAGCAGCTGAAATTTTCTGACTGCTGCTGTTTTTGACATTGGAGTTGATGCAGGGCCTCTCTCTCTCTCTCTCTCTCTCTCTCTCTCTCTCTCTGCACAATAAAGTCCTCGGAGTTAATTTAACTCCAAGAGAGTAAAAATGGACCAAGGGTCCATTTGGGTGGACGTTTTACTGTGCGGCTTGCCATCCAAGTCTGCAACACTGGGTATTTACCATGCAAACCCACAGTGAGTTTTACCAGCCACAGTGTATGGGGCAGCTGTTTTGGAGCCAGCAACATCATAACCTACATACAGTAGCTCTCTTTTACCTGGCTCAGGTGAGTCACAGTCAGTAGCGAGGGAGAAGAATGCTCAAATAATGACAAACAAACGCCTTGTAAAAAGAGCTGAGAGGCACCCAGATCTAACCTTTGACCCCGTTCATTTGCATTGTTTCCAACCCTGCTTACAGCTGTAATCAAGTTGCTGCGGCTGTGGCTGCTGACAGTGTGTCGTTGAAAAACCAAACAGGAAGTGATGTCACTTCCCATGCTCCGTGATATCACTGGGCTGTGAGTCGGAAAGAAAGAACGAGAGAGTGACAGAGAAGAGTGTGAGGCTGGCGGATGGAAAGAGGAAGTTGTCTATCTTTCGTTCTCAGTCAGCCGCTCTGTGGAGGGCTGGGCTCAGACAGGCCATGTGGTCTTGTTTAAGGCCAGTCAGACAAATA
Organism: Gymnoscopelus microlampas; assembly: GCF_963454915.1. Classification (NCBI taxonomy): domain Eukaryota; kingdom Metazoa; phylum Chordata; class Actinopteri; order Myctophiformes; family Myctophidae; genus Gymnoscopelus; species Gymnoscopelus microlampas. The sequence continues at coordinate 18,086,658 of NC_139955.1, read as the reverse complement.
AACTGATCTAATTTGAGACACTTATCTTCTTTGCTGGAGAGACTACAAACACGTACTCCTCGCCTCCAGTTTTAGCCCCAGATCAGCGTCTTGAACCACCAGACATAAAGTTAATTTAAGACATTTTATCATCATAATAATAAATGTTTTAGTCTAGACTTTGCTGACTTGGAGGAGTTTTAATAAAGTTAACTTACCTACTTACTGTATCTCTCATATTCACTCTCTGTATTTGCCTAGTGATTTATTGCCCCATTGGTTTTACGCACTTGTGCTTATTTTTTTATTTTTTTATTTTTGTTATGTTTCATCATTTTTTGGGATGACAATAAGATTT